>NW_024465035.1:1810000-2280000 GCF_017591425.1 Ochotona curzoniae
TCTGAGATCTAAGCCTATGAAATTGCTTTTGAAAAACAGCTCCCTGCAGTCCAAGGTGACGTGTGCAAATAGAAGGAATCAACTGAGGCTAGTTCCTGTATTTCCCTTACACAAGGGCGCGGGTGCTCGCAGGTGCCCAGGGTGTGCCCGTCATGCCAGGTACTGCTGCAGTGCCATCTTTGCCCTGGAATTACAAAGTTCCCGTTAGTCGGCATTTCAGAATTGTTGACAGCCAGGACTGGGGGACCAGTGTGGTCACTGAGGTCCACAAGGCAGATGCTCGAAGAACTGGGGGATCCCCTGAGGGACCAAGCTCCCGGCAGAGGAGCTTCAGCCCATGCTGCCTCTGCACCTGGAGTTCTCTTTTTTTTCCCTCCTCATTTTATTTGAAATGCAGAGAGAGACCGACCTCTGGTCACACCAGCTAGGGTTAGTCCAGGGTGAGATGAGGGCCCAGGGTCGCCTAAGTGGGTGCAGGGGCCCGAGCACCTGCACCACCCTCCCTGCCTTCCCAGGCACATGAGGAGCTGAGCAGGCCGAGGAGAAGCTCGACATGGGATACTGGCACAGCAGGCAGCAGCTTAGCTCCCGGAGCCACGTGTCAGTTCCCAGAGGGGCTGTGTTTGCGCCGCAGTCTGTGGCAGCTCACTGACGTGGCACTTTCCTTTGTAGGTGGTCATGTCTAGTTTTCCTTTGTCACTGGCACGCACTTGTGAGCAATCTGGAAATTTGGACTTTCTCTAACTGCCACGGAGGCTGTATGTACACATGAGCACATCACGAAGCAGGATTCAGGCTCTGGGAAGGCAGGACGGCGACTACGGAAAGGCAGTAAGGTACTGACGAGGAGGTGCAAGAACCCGTGGGGTTCCTGCCGCATGGACCACACCTTGGAGCTGTGCACGAAAGCTTGTATTTCCTCTCAGTTCTCACTGCACCTGACAGTAACAGCAGTGACCAACTGGGATGCATACTGTTAAGGTGACTGGGGAAGGAGGATGGTGTAATGAGGAGAGCGACTTAATCTCGCCTGATCTTTGGAAAGTGGCCTCCTTTTCTAAAAATAAAATTAATTTGGGAGGCAGAAAGATGGCTCTTGTCCACTGCTTCACTCTCCAAATGCCTGTAGTGACTGGGGAAACTGGAAGCCAGACCCTCATCTGTGCAGCAGGATCCAATCATCTGAACCATCGCCACTGCCTCAAGGGTCTAGACTGGCAGGAGGCTGCAGCCAGGAACTGCAGGTTAGCAACGAACCGATGTGTCCCACAGGAAGCGCAGGCATTTCTGCAGCCAGGCCAAATGCCTGCCCCAAAGCGACTTCCTTTGGGCAAGGCCTGAGGAGGCCACCTTCTTTAAAGACTTACTTATTTACTTGAAAGGTAGAGTTACAGCGAAAGAGATCTTCTATCTGCTGGTTCATCCCTCCGATGGCTGGGCCAGGCCAAAGCCAGGAATGGCTTCCCAGGTCTCCCAGGTGGTGGCGAGGGCCCAAATGCTTGGCAAATCTTCTGTTGTTTCTTGGGCCCACTAGTAGGGAACTGAGTAGGGAAGTGGAGTATCTGGGACATGAACTGGCACCCATGTTGGATCCTGGTGATGCTATTCCTCTTTGCCACAGTACCGGCCCGAGAGAAGGTCTGCACGACTCCCATCACAGCTTTCTGAAAAGCTCAGTTGTGGGAGTTAGAAACTCAGGGCTTATTGACGGGCTCTCCTTCCAAGTTAGAGAGAGGCTAAACTTCTTAGTTGTTACTAGCTGATGAAAGTTATAGCAAGGAAACTGGGCACGTGACAAGTTGGATTCCAGTGCAATCTACACAATCTATAATTACAGTGTTGAGAAGATGTATCAAGGTGCATTCTTACAGTTACAGAAAACTCCATAAAGTCTAATCCATCAAAAAGAAAGTTCTAGTCTGGATGTTCCAAACTGGGTTCCTGAGGGTATTCTGACACACAGGCTCCGGACGGCATCGTCCGTCTCACCCCGTCAGTCTACAGAGAGGCTGAGCCGAGCAGTGCTGACAGGGAGGGCGGTGTGTGGGGGGGTCCCGTCCCTGAACACCTGAAGCCCCCGGGCCCAGCAATGTCTCTTCTCCACTGAAGGGGCAATTAGAAATGGCCCCTCGTGAATGACAATCCCAGGTCTGTGGAGTCCAGAGACAGCACGGGCCTCTGCCACCCTGAAGCTTAGCATCTGAGGCTTGTGGAAGACGAGTCTCCAAAACACTGCTCTGGGCTGCTGATCTGTCAGTGGCTCTGCGCCAGAAAGATATGGCTGACAAATCAGTTATGCCAGCAGCTATGGGGCTGGAAACAGAAGTTCGAGTCCTCAAGGTACAAGCTCAAATCCAGCCTTCGGCCCATGGCTGCCCTTGATCTATGCTCCTCTCATCTGACCAGCAGCCCAGGGCAATGGAGACACTGCTGCCAGCCCACAGTGCCAGTGTGTCATGGATGCTGAGCACAGAAGGCACGGGTAGGAGAGGGGGTAAGGCGGCCTTTCACAGGAAGCAATGGCTGATAGGGATTTTGAAGGCTAACCAGCCACTGAGCAGGTACCTCGCTCCCCTGCTCACGGCCTTCGCATACCCGGGCCTTCCCCTCTATCCTGCTCACCGCCCTGGCCCTTTGCTGTCTGTATTAGCTGTCCCTGAACACTGAAGGCCCAGGGGGCTTCACCTAGTCCCACGGCTCTGACCACCATCTACATCTCTACCCCCTTCGTTGTTCCCCAGTCCCATGGTCCTCTGGCTGTTGCTTTAATCTGCCTGGGAGCCTCAGGACTCCCTGTTCCTGGGCCTCGAACACTCATCCTCGCAACACCAGCCGCCTCACTCCCTCTGGTCCTGATCAGACGTCACCTGCTCACAGAGGTGTTACTGACTACATGGAAAGTTACTCAGCTCTCCATCCTCACTTGCTTTTTCTTTACAGTGCCTCTTACTATGTTACATGCTCATTCGGCTATTGGCTATCTCTTGAGCTAGAGTGTTAAGTTCAAGGACTTCATTAATCTTATTCCTCATTATATCTCCAATGACTAACACGGGCCTGGTAGAAGGTAGGTCTGTCAAAAACCATCACTGAATGAATGTCTGTGAAAAGGACAGAGAACAGGGATGGCAATTCAGATGGAACAGAATATGTAAATACAGAAAAGCGTAAGGCTGTAAGTGAGCGGGTACGGTTGCAGTGCAGGCGAGGAGGGGTGTGTGTGTGTGTGTGTGTGTGTACACCAAGACGAGCAGGTCAGACGTGCAGACAGGAGCAGGGCACAGCGGGGAAGAGCTCCGCTCCTCCGAGGTCAGGGCATCTCTGAAACGGGGGCTCTCAGAGTACCTGCCACCTTATCACGGCTGGCACGTGGCAGGTGCGAGTGACAGTGAGGTGCTGAACTAAAGAAGGTTTCCCAATTGTTCCTTCAGTTTTCCAGAAGGCCAATTACCTAGGGGACGTAAGGGAGGAGTTTTCTGGTTCTAGCTAGATGTCCACTAGGGCAGCCCAGACTTAGGTTACTTCAGAGTGAAACAAGGCTCTAATAATTTCATAATTATCATGTTTTACTCCGATGTTATCAGTTGGCTTGCAAGAAATTAAAAAGAAAAATCTGAAACTCTAAATGTGAATCTAGGGCCCGGAGCAATAGCCTAGCAGCTAAGGTCCTTGTCTTGTGTGCACCCAGCATCCCCTATGGCACTGGTTCTAATCCCGGTGGCCCCGCTTCCCATCCAGCTCCCTGCCTGTGGCCTGGGAAAGCAGTCAAGGACGGCCCAAAGCCTTGGGACCCTACATCCACGTGGGAGACCTAGAAGAGGCTCCAGGCTCCTGGCTTTGGATCAGCACAGCTCCGGCTGTTGCAGCTGCTTGGGGAGTGAATCACCAGACAGAGGATCTTCTTCTCTGTCTCTCCTTCTCTCTGTAAATCTGACTTTACAATAAAAATAAAATAAATCTTTAAAACAATCTGAATCTAAATTTAGAAAGTTCGCTTTTTGGATTACTAATATTCAAACCTTTTACTAAAAGAATCCGACAGCAGCCACAGCAAGGCCTGTTTATGCTGATACTTACTTGTCACAAAGGTTTGAGTCTGGTGACTGACTCAGTTTGTGTAGAATATCTACAATGCCCATGTCTCGTAATTTATCTTGGCGTTCCTGTGAACCTAAAAGATAAAAGCCCAGCTGGTCACTGGGAATGTGAGCCGATGCGCAGTCTCCCAGCTACAGCCTGCCACCGTCCTCCACGGCTCAGCCGACTGTCCCTCCTGGCGCCTCTCCCCCAGTGCAGCTGAGGTTCGCTGACTGCCCTCGCTGCCCTCTGACTGCCCTCACTGCCTCCTGACTGCCCTCGCTGCCCTCCGACTGCCCTCGCTGCCTCCTGACTGCCCTCGCTGTCCTCCAACTGCCCTCGCTGCCCTCCTGACTGCCCTCGCTGCCCTCCTGACTGCCCTCACTGCCACCTGACTGCCCTCGCTGTCCTCCGACTGCCCTCGCTGTCCTCCGACTGCCCTCGCTGCCCTCTGACTGCCCTCACTGCCTCCTGACTGCCCTTGCTGCCCTCCGACTGCCCTCGCTGCCTCCTGACTGCCTTCGCTGCCCTCCTGACTGCCCTCGCTGCCCTCCTGACTGCCCTCGCTGCCCTCCTGACTGCCCTCACTGCCACCTGACTGCCCTCGCTGTCCTCCGACTGCCCTCGCTGTCCTCCGACTGCCCTCACTGCCTTCTGACTGCCCTCGCTGCCCTCCGACTGCCCTCACTGCCTTCTGACTGCCCTCGCTGCCCTCCGACTGCCCTCACTGCCCTCCGACTGCATCAGGGCTCTCCAATGGACTAAATCCTCCACAGATGATAGGGTCAAGGTCGCATTCTTTAGCCTGACACAAAGACCTTGTCCCTGGATGCAGATCTGTCCCATTTTCAGAACATGCCTACGGCCCTGGCCAGTCCAGTCCTTTCCCTGACCTCCCATACTTGTTAGTGCCTCCTGGCCGGCACAACTGCCAGTCGCAATTTTACAGGGCTCTGTCTTTCTACTGAATCGAGACTTGTTCAGGGTAGTGCCGTCCCCTGCCCGACAGAAGCAGGCAGCCAGGCTGTGGAGCTGAATCAGTCTCACCTTTGCTTTGCTCAGCACCCAGCTTCTAAGCACAGCAATCCTCCTGGAATCTCCCTCCACCGAAGGGCTTGGCTCATGCACTGAAACCTCTAAGCTCAGTGAAGACTCGAAGGATGGAGGCCACTGATCTGCAGTTAGAAAAGCTCCTCATGGCATTCTAACGCAGCCAATCAGCACTGACACCTAGTCCTCGCCTGAAGCTGCCGGCCACCTTGGCTGCACTTTGCCATCACCCGAGGGGCCTGTGGAACAGGCTTTGAGCCCATCCAGGCGGATTTTGCTGGCTCAGTGTCAGATCCCCACGGTGGAGAACCTCTGAGGGACCCTCCTGCGGCTGCCACTGATGGACTCCTGTTCCAAGGCCAACGCCCCTCTTTTCCATGTGCCTCTCTGTCTGGAGTCTTTACATATGCCACCTGCCCACCTGCCCGACCTACTCAAGTGCATCTCACCATCCTCCTTATCAGTTCTTTCAAGGGCTGGCACTGCCACTTCCTTCTCACACTGAGTGCCAAGTAATCTGGCATGTGTTGGTTTCCCGGAAAGAGGTGAGTGCTGACTGTCCAGGCAGCTCAGGCCGGTCCCACTAAGGCTCTTAGCAAGGCAGCTGTGTGGGGCACTTGGGGTCAGCAGTCCGACGAGTGGGCGCCTCTGCCTAGGACTCAAGGGCCACTTACTGCCTTCCCTGTGTGGGACTCTCGTCCCAGAATTTTCTTCACAACAAATCTCACCAATCTCACCTTCCTCTTCATTCCAAATGAGGTTTGATATACAAAACATGGCAGCAAGCTGTAGTTTGACATGTGAGTGACCCTAATGACGCAGAAAAGAAAGAAAAATCAAAATGGAGGTGATCCTATTTTTAGATCCAACAGCCTGAAAGTCTGAAAGTTAACATTAATGATGCAAGGCTTAGCTAAGACAACAGGAAGTGCCGGAAAATCGGGTAAATTGCGGAGTGCAAGTCTTGCCGAAAGACATTCAAACAAGAATTTCAAACCCATCTGACAAACCCAACAAAACTCCAGGACCATGAATACAGCACGGTCTCCAATTTATGACTGAGCCCTGCACACAGAGCTGCTGGCACATGGCAATTCTACGTTTCTGACTTAAGCTTTTACTTTCTAGAGGCCAATAAATTGGGTGGATATGCATCTGGTATTTTTCACTTCAGCTACTAATTTTCCTATTCAAATGGTGCAATAATTCCTTTAGAGAAGATAGAATCAAGGAATTCTACAACAATTGGATATTCACATACAAACAACTTTTTAAAACAGATTATTACTATTATAATTTTAATCAGAAAGACAGGTATCCAGAGAGAGGCAGAAAGGGGGATCTTCCATCTGCTGATTCACTCCCCAAGTAGCTGCAATGTGTGGAGCTGAGCTAATCTGAAGCCAGGAGATTCTTCGGGGTCTCCCACGCAGGTGCAAGGTCCCAAGGCTCTGTGCCATCCTCGACTACTTTCCCAGGCCACAAGCAGGGAGCTGGATGGGAAGCAAAGCACATGGGACACGAACCAGTGACCATATGGGATCCTGGTGCATGCAGGGCGAGGACTTTAGCCGCTAGGCCACCATGCCAGGCCCACAACCAACTTTTAAAATGATTTACTACTGATACAAATTCACCCTCAGAAATAAATTGCTTTTATTTCTACAGGAGTGAGTGAGTGTGTGTGTGTGTGTGTGTGTGTGTATATGTGTGCGCGTGTGTGTGTGTGTTTATATGCCCTGGATCAAATCTCCATTTGATTTTATAAAATGCCTCTACCACAGCTGAGGAACTTTCTAAAAAAACGTTTTGTTTTTTGAAAGAGTTACAGAGAGGGAGAGGGAAATTTTCGGTCTGTTAGTTCATTCTTTAGCTTGCCACCATGGCCAACGCTGGGCCAGGTCGTCTTCCACTGCTTTTACAGGCCATTAGCAATTAGCAGAGAGCAGGATCAGAAGTGGATTGTGGGCTCTGTAGAGTAGCCTAGTGGCTGCATCTTCACCTTGCATGCATTGGGATCCCATGTAGGCACCGGTTCACGTCGTGACTGCTCTACTTCTCATCCAGCTCCCTTCCCTGCTTGTGGCGTGGAAGGCGGTGGAGGATGGCCCAGGGCCTTGGGACCCTGCGCCCACATAGGAGACCTGGAAGAGGCTTCTGACTCCTGGCTTTGGATCGGCTCAGCTCCAGCCATTGCGTCCACTTGCGGAGTGAACCGGCAGTTGGGAGCTCCTTCTCTGTCTCTCCTCTCTGTAGGTCTGACTTGCCAATAAAAATAAAATGAATGCTTTAAAAAAAAAAAAAGCAGAGCCGTCACAACAGGACCAGCCTCTATATGGAATGAGGAGCTGCAGGGAGCAGCTTTTGACTGCGTGGTAACTGGACCTCAGGAATCTCCTTTTAAAAAACAACTGTTGTGGCTTTTTCTTTAGGTGCTGAAAGCACAACCACTTCTGCTCACTCTGGAGAGCTGATCCGTACAGTGTCTTCTCCTGAACGCCAGAAAACCTACTAGTAATAGAATCTTTATCAGCCAATCAAAAAGTATTCCCAGCACATTCAAATCGTTCACGCATAATGGCATGACAAGTTTAAAGGTTTCCCTCCAACGTATAAAAATGCAAATTTGAATGCTGAAACAGACTTATCTTTTCATGTAGGGCCATACCTGAACCAAACAGAAACAGAGATGGCCACAGCCTCTTCCATCAGAATCCTATGGTGTCACTCTTCCTCCTACCTTCAGCATTTTTAAGCAAATTCCCAAGGAGCCAGCATTATTGTTAAGGGGTAAAGCCATCACCTGCAATGTTAGCATCGCATCTGGGGGCCAGTTTACGTCCAAGCTGCTCTACTTCTGATCCAGCTCCCTGCTAATGACCTGGGAAAGCTGCAGAGGATGGACCAAATACTTGAAACCTTACACTCTCGGGGGAGACCCAGAAGAAGCTCCTGACTCCTGCCTTTGGCCTGGATCCATCCTGGGCGTTGTGGCCATCTGGGGAATGAACCAGGAGATGGCAGACTGTCTCTCCCTTTAGAACGCTGACTTTCACGGCCTCAGGTCATCAGGTAGTATCTGTAGACACTACAACAAATAAGCCTTTATCGTGCATATGCAGATGCGTCCAGTACCTTTAAAAAGTTATTTCTGGAAAGCAGAGCAATTGAGGGGGAGAGTGAAGTAGACAGCAGGAGGGGGAGCGGTCTTCATGTGCTGTTTCACCCCCAGAAGGCTACAATGCTCACGAGAGTGGCACAGCCCCACGCACTTGGCTTACCTTTTCTGTGGTGTGCTAGCAGGGAACTGGATTGGAAACAAGCAACCAGGACTGTTCTGAAACACCATTCCAATGTGGAATGCTGGTGTCACAAACACTGGTTTCATTTTCTATGTCACAACACTGAGCCCTATTAAATATATACATACTTTTTTTTTTTGATGAGCAGGACAAACTGCTATGATAGAAAAAACTGGAGGGCAGATGAGTTGCTATTTAGTTCTAGGAAAATGTCTGATGGAAGCAACATTTAAACAGACTTAAAGAATACAAAGTGCTCAGTGTGCAAGTGCAAAGAGCAAGGGGTCATGAGTTCCAAAAAGGAAAAAATCCTGGAAAGGTCTGAAATTAGATGTGCTTTGAAAGAGGTAGGCAGGGCCAAGTGCTGGGTCCTTGTGGGACAGAGTCAGTGGCCTGAACCTCATTATGAGTTGAAAGAAAGCCGCTGAAGGATGTAAGCATTTCAGAGGACCACTCATGCTTGCAGGGAGAGGGTAAAAGGACAGGAGCATCTAGGAAGGTATTCTATCACCCCACTTGTGGCTTGGGTTAGGGGGACAGTGGTGACAGAAAACAGTGAAGATTGTTGACATGGCAGCTCAACAGCTGCCAGCGTCAGAATCCCATGGGTGTGACTCTAGCTGCTCCATTTCTGATCCAGCTCCCCGATTAAGGCTTGGGAAAGCAATGGAGGACTGCTTAGATCATTAGGCCCCTGCACCCTTGTGGCAAACCAAAAGAGGATCCTGGCTTCAGATCAGCTCAGCTCTGGTCGTTGTAGCCATTTGGTGAATGAACTGACAGGTAGAGCATCTCTCTGTGTGCCTCTTATTCTCTCTGTAATCCGCCTTCCAACGAAAAGAAATAATCTTAAAAAAATGGTGAAAGACCGAAGACAAGTTTTGGAAGCAAAGGGACACAGGACACAGGCACCCCAAGGATCACACTGTAACCCACGGCAACACAATGTTGGCTGAGTTGGCAGGCAGCTACATGCAGACACTGAGCAGAGCAGGCTGCAGGATACATTCCCCAGCACTCCAAAGCCAAGTGTCGGCTGGAGCCATGCACTCAGGACCATGAGCACAGGGGGGATGATGAGACTCCTTTAGGCCTCAACCTCACGTAACAAACACCAATCAGTTGACAGCCCACACCTACTGACTCAGAGCCTTGGGAGGGGGCGAGAGACTTCCTCCAGCCAACTCCACCAGGCCAAGGGGGAGGTGTAAATGTGAGCCCTCAGCTCAGTTGTGTCTTTCCTGCAGCTGGTAACTAACTGGCAAGAAGACAGGTTAATGACAGAGGTGAGCAAGAGAGGGCTGCCCCATAAGCAGAACTCTGCTAAGACTGCATGGCACTGCCAGGATGAAGAGAGCTGTGTCTGATGCCCAGATTTGGTCTTGGTGATAAGACGCAGGCTGTGGCTATGACAGCAGGTGGCAGACTATATTTGGAAATGAACAAGTCCAGAAACCAGGACCCCAGAGGGCTAGCAGGCCTGTCCAGCCCGAGATGGAAACCTTAGAGGGAGACAGCATCAGCAGGCCGTGGAGCTGAGTGTCGCTGGTAATATTATCAAACAGCATAAGCTTCCAGGAGTTGGTCTTTTCTTCAACATTGTAGGAGTGGACCTGGCGTGATAGCCTAGTGGCTAAATCCTCGCCTTGCATGCACCAGGATCCCACAAGGACATGAGTTCATGTCTCGATCACCTCACTTCCCATCCAGCTCTCTGGGAAAGTAGTCAAGGATAGCGCCAGGCCTTGAGACCCTGCACCCATGTGGGAGACCTGGAAGAAGCTCCTGACTTCTGGCTTCGGATCGGCTCAGCTTATGGTCATTGTGGCCATTGTGGGGAATAAACCAGCAGATGGAAGATCTTTCTGTCTCTCCTTCTCTCTGTAAATCTGCCTTTCCAATCAAAATAAAATAAACGTTTAAAAAAAAAAATTGGAAAGTGTCCCTTGAATCTGTCACAAATGAGTTCATTCTCTTTTTTAAAAACTCCTTATAATTTGTGTTGAGCTAGAACGCTCCAGTCTGATTTCCAACACTGCACAGTGAGGGGGACAAAGGCTTACCATGTAATACTTGATTTTCTGCAGGATGTCGTCATTGGTCATGATAAGCTCCTTTGCTGTTGTTCCATCTGCTATGTTGGCTAGGATGCACAGTGTCTGCAAAAGAACAGAGGCAGCAGTCACAGGGACAGGGCACCCCAAAGTCCTGAGTCACGCTTCCTCACGCTGTCATCTCCCACCTGCAGGCGCGCAGCCCCCAAGCATCACGCTCAGTTCCTGACATCTGATACCATTAATCACACCCGAGCGAGATCTGCCTTGGAGAAGCCACTCTGGTGGTTTTGCAGGGCACAAAACCATAGCTAGGCAAAGGCAGCCATGATTTACAGGGGACACTATGACAAATCAAAAGGAAATGTGCTTTATTTGTGAAGTTTTGCAGAATTTCACCTTTATGGCAAGCTCTTGTAACTAATGCACAGGCTTATCAGACGTAGACTCAGTTCCGGAAGCTTGACCGCTAGAGCAAGTCCACTCCCTTCCCTGGCCTCCACTTGCCAACTCCCCGGCCATGATGTCCTGCTCACCAGCCTCACTGCACGTGTAGGTTGAACTGACTCATTTGGCAGGCAGAGAAAGGGGAGCACGTGTGTGAAGAGGCCTGGGACCTGGAAGGAGCCAGCGCCTCCGTGCCGATGAACACAGTCTGTTCTTGGTCAGCTGTTCCATGCTCAGGCTGAGGGCCAGAGGGCAAGGGCCAGGGGGCAAGGGCCAGGAGAAAGGAGGAAGCAGTGCGGGGCAGGGACGGCGAGCCAAGCCAGACCCAGCAATTTCGCACTTCCTGGGTACCTTTCATGGGCATGTTCTCTGTAGGGAAGCAGGACACGCGTCCTGATTTTGAGGTTAACTACCTCACTGTGGAGCGACTCTGAAAACAGAGAATGGGAAAGCACTAGAAGTATTGTTGGACACTGCAAGGATGTGAGCAGGGACCGAGCACAGACTCAATCTCCAATTTGTGAGAGTCAACCCATTTCTTTGTGAGTAACACTAATCAGTTAGATAAGGAAGCCCTTTGCTGTCCATGGCCCAACTTCCTAAATGCCCTAACAAGTGTGTGAGAATACTGCGTGTGAATCCTGAGGTGTGAACAGAAAACACTGCCTCAAGAGGAGGGGAAAAGGCCTAAACAGTGACTAGAAGACTCGATCCCAGGCCAGTTAGACCATAATGAGAAGAGAGCCCTAAAGTGGAGGAGTTGCCAAAGCAGGGCCACTGTAGTGGGGAAGGGGTAAAGTTGCTGTCTGCAGGGCTGGCATCCCATGTGGGCACCAGTTTGTGTCCCGGCTGCCCCACTTCCAATCCAGCTCCTGGAATGGCCTGGAAAGGCAGGGGAGACGGCCCACGTCCTTAAGCCCCTGCTATCCACGCGTGCAGACCTGGAAGAAGCCCAGGCCTCTGCAGCCATCCGGGAAGCGAGAGTGGATGGAGTCCCGTCTGCCTTTCTGTAACTCCTTCAAGGCAACAGATGAATTTTTAAAAATTTCTTTAAAATTTAATTTTTAGAAAAGATTTTATTTAAAAAAACAGAGCTTCAGAGAGCTGTCTTCCATCTGCCTGTTTACTTCCCAGTGGTCACAGCAGGAGAGCTGAAGCAACCAAAGGCAGGGACCGTTAGCTTCCCCTGGGCCTCCAGGACGGTGCAGACCCAAGAACTTGAGTGATCCTCGCTGTTTCTCAGGCCACAAGCAGGGAGCTAGATCGGCAGAAAGGCAGCTGGGACACAAACCGGCACCCACATGAGAAGAGTTGCCACAGATAGAGGCCAGCCAAATAAACGAATCCAAGAAAAAGGAGCTAGCAAAGCGATGCTTCACATAAACACTGGTACATGGTGACTCTATAACTCCTATTCATATGTTATAAAAAGTCCATACTCTTCTGGGTAGTCTCTAGTGGGAAAGATCCTACGCAGGGACAGACCGAAGCACGACAAATGTCATGAACAG
The DNA here is from genome assembly GCF_017591425.1 of Ochotona curzoniae. NCBI lineage: Eukaryota > Metazoa > Chordata > Mammalia > Lagomorpha > Ochotonidae > Ochotona > Ochotona curzoniae. The sequence goes on from NW_024465035.1 coordinate 1,822,442, forward strand.
TAGTGAACTGGTTTGGGAAGGAGTTGACAGCCAAGTTCAAGGTGACTACAATCATGTGAGCTTGTTCACCAGACGTGAAATGAGCACAATACCCAGAGCTGAGCCATCCGAGGCCAGGAGCCAGGAGCTTCTTCCTGATCTCCACATGCACACAGGGTCACAAGGTCTTGGCTCGTGCTCTGCTGCTGTCCCAGGCCGCAGACGGCAAGCTGGTCGGGAAACGGAGCAGCCAACAAGCCCTGCGGGATGCTGTGCTCAGACGGGAGGTTTAACCAGGCGAGTGATCTGCTTTTGGCACTACCAGCACAGACACACGCACAGCAGGCTTGAGAAGTACCAGAGAGCTACAGTCCGACACCCACACAAGTCTAATGTTTCTATGGAGACAAGTCACCAAATCTTAAAGAGATCAACCAATTTGTATGTTAAATCAATTAGCTCAACACCTGAAATTCAATCAATGAAACTGACCATACTAATCAGACTGAAGAAAGATTTCTACTGACACAGAAAATGTAACTGCCAAAAGTGTAATATATAATCATGATTAAAAATTCAATCATTGGGCCCAATGCAGTAGCCTAGTGGCTGAAGTCCTTGCCTTGCACGCAACAGGATTCTATGTGGGTGCCGGTTTGTGTCCAAGCTGTCTACTTCCCTTCCAGCTCCCTGCCTGTGGCCTGGGAAAGCAGTTGAGAACGGCCCAAAGCTTTGGGACCCTGCACCCGCATGGGAGACCTGAGGAGGCTCCTGGCTTCGGATCAGCTCAGCTCCACCTGTTGCAGCCACTTGATGAGTGAACCAGCGATTGAAGATCTTTCTGTCTTTCCTCCTCCCTGTAAATCTGACTTCCCAATAAAAATAAACAAACTTTTAAAGAAAATAAAAATGAAACCCAGTCATTGAGACAGGCACCTGAAGTAGCCAAGATGCTGCTCGTGATGCCCCATCGCAGAGTGCCGGGTTCAAGCCCCAGTCCCCCTGGCAGCACCCGCTTCTTGCTGTCCTGAGCAGGAGGCAGCAGAGGAATGATGGGAGGTGGCTCACGCAGTGCGTGACAACGGCTCCACTCTGCACTGCTCCCCGCCTTTACCCCACAAGACTAAGCCCGAGGAGTGCTGAAGGAGCTGTCCTGTGCAGCTCTGGGTATTTCAGGAGGCTCCTAAGACTTCTCCCCACGGAGAGACAGCACGTACCTGCTCTTTGACCTCGATGTTGTGCTCCCCTTCCAGGATAAGGGTCACAGCTTGCATGATCTGTTTCCCATGAGTACTCATTATTTTATCTATGTGCTGTAAAACAATGGGAAACCCACAATTATCCTCCGGAAACAAAGCGAAGGACCACGGCACAGAAAGCTTCTAAAAGTTAAATACTGAAGGGATGTAACTGTTTTAAATAGAACAAGATGGGAAAGAACAGTGTATACTGTGTTCGGAAGCTGCATTTTGCCTTCAAAAACATCTTTATAATTACTTGAACACAGAGCTGGTCTGAGGAACACTGGGTTGTACTTGCTGGGAGTCTTCAAGCCCAAAGACACTAAAGAACAGCAAAGCCCGTATGCGCCTGCTCTTCCTCCTTGAAGGAATGACTGAAGAAAAGCTAGAGACATGGAAAATACCATGCAGATTTACTACACTGCCTGGGAGCCCAAACGCAGACAACTCAAGAGACAGGTGAGTCACAGAGAGGCCCCCCACGGCTCCTCGTCATCCTGAAGGCCACTGCCACTGTCGGAACGGCAGAGGACACCACTGAGTGAGTCTGTCAGCAAGACTCAGCCTTACTCGGCCATGTTGCACTGCTCTGCACACCGACCTCTTCAGAGGCCAGGCCTAGAGAAGTGCATGCAGGGGCGGGGGAGACAAACAAGTTAAGGAATGACACTAAGAATTCTCTAAAAGTAACATGGCGAGGATTCTCAAAGAAATGATTAAGGCCAACGAGAAGAGCCACTGTGGCCAGCAAGCCCGGCAAGAACAGAGTAAGACACCCAGAAGGCACAGGCGCGGCACACCGTGGCTCAGGGACACAGTGGTGCAAGGAGGGCAGGGGAGGAGGCCCTGGCGTCCACTCCCGGCTTCTGCAGGGCAGCCCACACTCACAGGGGCAGCACACAGCGACTCTGCAACTCAGCCACAGGGCCACCTTTTCTGGAAGACTGAGTGATTCAACTTACAGGCCGAGTAGAGAGGAGATTCCTTAGAAGGCCCAAAGTCTTCATCAGCACGTTCAAATCTGAATCTGATAACAACCGGAATAGCTGTTCAGTACTCAAGCTTCGCAAAATATCCGCTTTAATTTTTTGTTCAGCCTGAAATGCCATATTCTGAAAGGATTAAAGAAGTTGGAAGTTGTTTTATTATATTTGAACAGTAACTGATACTGTTGAAGAACAGATAGTAACGGGAGAAAATTCTTAAATAAAAGCCACGCTGTTTTTGTTTGTCAAAACAAAGGGAACTCTCCCTTGTAAACATACAACCGGAACAGGCACATGCCCGCTTTCTAACAGGGAAGTCTGGAAAGACTTCTCAAATGAATACAAAATTGATGTATGACTTGAGAATATTTTAATGGTTATCAAGTTCTGTTTTACATACTTTATAACTAGTACAGCATGCATTTTAACAAAAGATTCATCTATTTTTCAATGGAAAGGCAGATTTATAGGAGGACAGAAAGATCTTCTTTCCACTTGTTAACTCCGCAAGCAGCCTCAATGAGCACAGTGGGGACAACCCAAAGCAGGAGCCAGGAGCTTCCTCAGGGTCTCCCACGCAGGTGCAGGGTCCCAAGGCCTTGGGCCGTCCTTGGCTGCTTTCCCAGGCCACAGGCAGGGAGCTGGATGGGAAGTGGAGCAGCTGGGACATGAACCAGCTCCCACATGGGATCCTGGTGCATGCAGAGTGAAGGATTAAGCCACTGAGCCATCACACCAGGCCCTATGCCATGCACCTGAGAATGATTTCAAAGTGCTCATTTTATGAATGAAAATAAGCAGTATGTTTGTGAACTCTACTTGACTGGAAACATCTACTGTTTGTAACACTATGCCAGCTGTTGTCTGAAACCACAGAGGTCAGCAGCTGTTTTGCTACTTTTTCCCTAGCGCACTTATGGATCAGCTCAACTTCATCCCAAGAGCTGTAATAACACGGAAGAAGACAAAAGTGGAAAATGTGGCAGATTCCAAATAAAAAATAAATCAACTTCTGGGATAAAGATCTATAAACTACAGACTATAATAGTTGTTACTACCTTCCAGGAACTGATTTCGATTGTTGTAAGACACGAGGGATCAAGGTACTGAACAATGCAAGGCAGAACTGTGGTGTCTGCTAGTGTGGTACAGCTAAGCTGGTATCCCATATTGGAGAAATGGTTCAGGTCCTGGCTACTCCACTTCCAGTCCAGCTCCTTGCTAACATTCTTGGGAAGGCAGTGGAGGAGAGTCCAAGTAGTTGGGCCCCTGTACGCCATGTGAGACCCAGAGGGTGTCCAAGATTCCTCCCTTCAGCCTGCCGCAGTCCCGGCCACTGCAGCTATTGTAGAGCGGCTCACAAGATGGAAGCTCTTTTCCTCTCCATCACTCTATCTTCCAAGCAAATTAATAATTAAAAAAAAAAAATGTTGAAGTGCTTCAAGGCAATGATGGTCCCAAGGACACAGAACACAGCAGCTGCTAAGAGGGAGGCTGATGAGAGTAGGATGTCCGTGGGGATCTGAGGCCTGGATGTTAAGCAGCTTTCAGATCCAAGGCCCACGGCCACGGAGGCGGAAGATCTCAGGGCAAGGCAACAGTTAGGGCTGTGTCTGTAGAGATGAAAATAATCGCCTTCATCAGGTCAGGATGAAACTGTGACAGACCAGCACTGTGGCTGATAAAGCCACTATTTACGGTGCTGGCGCCTCATTTGGGAACGGATTTGTGTTCCAGCTGCAGGAGATGGCCCAAGTATTAGGTCCATGCAGCCATCCAGGAGAATGGCTGAGGCTCCTAGCTCCTGGCTTCCAGCTGGCTCAGCTCTGGCAGCCATCTGAGGAGTGAACCAGCAAATGGAAGATCTCTCTCTCTCTCTGTGTCTCTCTTTCTCTAACTCTGACTTGCAAATAAACTCTTTTTATAAAAGGGAATGGAAGCAAGGAACTGAGGGCTCATCTCCCGAGAAGGTCAAAAAGGATTCTAGGTACAAAGTGGTTTAAAAAAAAAGGTCCTGGGTCCGGCACAGTGGCCTAGCGGCTAAAGTCCTCGCCTTGAATGTGCCGGGATCCCATATGGGCACCGGTTCTAATCCCGACAGCTCCACTTCCTATCCAGCTCCCTGCTTGTGGCCTGGAAAAGCAGTCGAGGACGGCCCAGACTTGGGACCCTGCACCCATGGGGGAGACCTGGAGGAGGTTCCTGGTTCCTGGCTCTGGATCAGCATAGCACCAGCCGTTGCGGTCACTTGGAGAGTGAATCAACAGATGGAAGATCTTCCTCTCTGTCTCTCCTCCTCTCTGTATATCCGACTTTATAATAAAAATAACTAAATCTTAAAAAAAGAAAAAGGTCCTAGGAAAAGTTCTGTTAAAAGCTATGAAAAATTACAGGTAAAGGATGTGAAACTATCAGATCTAATGCTTTCTGACTACTACTTCTATCCAAAAGTTCATGTGAAAACACAGCAGACAGGGAACAGCACGAGGAGAGCACACCGGAGCAGGTGGAGAGCCCCGGGCGTCACTGTGGGCCAGAAAGTCCTTGCGAATCCCTGTCCCGAATCCCAGATTCCTATTTAGAGCATCAGCATATACCTGCATAATAAATGTAATAACATGTAGCTTGGTGTCCAGCATACAGCAATTAAGCACTAACTACTTTAACTACATTGAAAAATTCTACATAGGATTTTACTTTCTAATTTCAATACAATTCATTTTCATAATATGAAAGAAAATGGTTTTCTCACTGAAATTTTAGAATCTAGATTATTATAATTATTTACTATAAACTATTAGGAATTACTAAACATTTATACCTGAATCTGGTCATCTTAGGCAATTAATCATTTTGCAAAAATGTTAACAATATGAGATGACAGAGATGGTAGGTATCTCACTTAGCCACTCAATAACACCTGCGTGGACCAAAACATCACGCTGCAAACCCTAACTACGTGACTTAGACTTGTCAATTAAAAAATAGAATCTGCCTTAATTTACTTATCTGTAAAAGTGGATAAGAACACATTTCAGCTTCTTTCATAAATTGGTTCTAAGAGCAAAGGAGAGATGAAAGTGCTTCTTAGAGTGGGTGGTCTACACATGTCAATAAGCTTATTACAAGGAGAATATGTTCCGCCCAAATCAGACAAAGTAAGCTTAAAAATCTGTTCACTTCCCAAATAATAAATATGACAATCATGGCATATAGTAGCTAAATAATCTGCTGTAAACTGACTCTGAAATCTGAATACTGAGTCTTCTAGTTTCTAAAAATTAGATCATAAGAAAACAGGGTTTAGAAGAGCAAGATTTTTCAAAATGAAAATGCCAGACATTTCAAATAACACGGTCTTTAGTTCTCGTGTTGCTAACAGCTCTGCTTTATTTGTGAATTACAAAATACATAAAAGGGTGAAACATACCATTAAGGCCCAAATCCCATTCACTCGTAAAGCAGGATTTTCACTTTGGGTTAATCCGCAAAGCAGCTCTACTGCTCCTGATTCCAAAATAGGCTGTGATTGGAAAGAAAAAAAAAATAAGCTGTTTCCAAGTCAAATTTGCAACCTCATATGCTTGCACTTATTGCCAGATATATCTTCTTTACACTTTCACAAAATGATAAATTATTTTCACAAAGCAGGAAGTGATCAGGCCAGAAAAACTACCTTGAGATAGAAACGATTTCTCACAAATCAAAGAACAAAATAATTTCTGTCATTTTATTTGTAGGCCTGGACAGTATCCTAATTATATATTTCACACACATGCAGCTGCTTAAAAATTTTTTGCAAATATGGAATTAAAAGATAAATTTTGATAGTTTTTAAAAAGTACATTCACATAAAGGGATCTTCAAAAGGCCCATCAGAAAAATGTACATTATTAAAAAATTATTCATAGTTTTCAAAAATTTTTGCACACCAAAATAAATGTTTTCATTGTATTTCCACAACTTTGTCCATGTACCCCCACACTCATGTGGTCTTCTCAATTCTCACCCCCCTGAAGTTCTGTTTTGCTAACATACGAGTTGTGTGTACTTTCTGTGTCCACGGAACAATCTGCTTTATTTTAAAGAAAAAGAAATTTCACAACCAGATCTTTTTTTCAAACTGTAGATCTTATTTTAGTCACATTACAGAACACATCATTTAGGACGATTTTCAGAACTATTTATCAATCACTTCAGGAAAACATTCTACTTTTGTACATTACATGTATTGTTCTGCAGCTTGTCTTATTTATAACACTTGGCTAACAGCAGATTTTTGTTAATTTCTTAGAAGAAAAATGAGTCTCTCAGGGTAAAATTTATGCTTCCCAACAAGTGTTTAAAAGCTATCTGACAAGTAGGTGCTAAAAAATGTCTTACATAATAAACATGATGGTTAATACCAGGTGTCATCATCAGCAGACTGAAAACTACCCAGGAACCTGGAAAAGCCTAATTTTGTGAGACTGTTTCCAGAACAAGTCGGCTAGCAAATCGGAATGGACACAGTGAGGCAGACTCACGTGCGTGGGGACAGGCAGCCCCGGGGGAGGCCTTTGGATCTGCACTGAGCCACACGAGCAGCACAGCGCAGTGTCACACCCCGTTCTGAAGACGACATTCTGAATAGGGATAATTGTAATATTTTCTAGACTTTATCTTGAAATTGTGATGTTTTCTAAAACTTTATTTTATTTGAATAAGTTCAAACTTGAAAGTAGGAAGAACAACAGAAGGAACTCCCACATTTTCTGTTCCCAGAGGAACTTCCTTTCAAGACTTTGACACACTCTTCAATTCATGACTTCATGGTTCACTCTGCACCCTTGCACCTACATTATTTACTGCTGTCGAATCACTAAAAACTAGTGTGCACACATCATGTCCTGTTGTCCTTAACACCCCAATGTATATTTCTTTAAAAATACTATTTCAACAGTAGGATTAACAGAATGGAGGGCAGGGAGAGAAGAGTGAGACACACACAGAGACGGAAGGGGTAGGCAAGAAGACTTACAACCACTGGCTCAGTCCCCAGTGGCCACAACAGCTGGGCCTGGGCCAGTCCAGGAGCCTGGAATTCCACTCAGGTCTCCCACACAGGCAGCAGGAGCCCAGACACTTGGGCTCTCGTCTGTTTGTCCCGACACATTAGCAGGGAGTTGGAGTGAAGTGGCATAAATACTGCAGGAGTGGCTTAACCAACTGTCTCACGATACCAGCCCCAAAACAAGGACACTCCTTTGAGATTATCATAGCCTAGCAATCAAGTTCAACATCAAGCCAAAACAACATTTTTCTCTGGAGTTCATATTTCAATTTTTTTCAATTGACACCAAATGTTCCTTAATCGTATTTCCATCTTTTCCACTTTATTTTGAATAAAAGAAAAAATATCAAACATATTAATGGTTCTATGTCTGAGCACAACTATTTCCTCACCAGGCTCTGCACATTCTGCAGCAGAACTGAGGCAACAAGAGTTTGAGGACTGCTGACGGCAGTGTGCCGCCGTACCAAAGCACCGGCAAGCGAGCAGCTCAGGGAACACGTGGAAGCCCTGCATTCTGCCTTACCTCTCTTTTCCTTACAAATACTTGCCAGTTTTCCTGTTTTTGTGCCAAGATCTCTGCTTGTTGAATAACCATCTCTGACTCTCCATGCTTTATTAACACTGCCTTCCTAATCAGTCAAGGCCTACATGTATCACAACACAGAAAATAAATTCAATAAAAATGAAACTACTAAATGCGCAGTAAACCTGAGCTCACGTTTGGGCAGACCACAGACATTAAAGACATTAACTTTACCAGGTTTTTCCCTTCTTAATAAAAGTTTATCTTAATTTTCCCACTTAGCAAAGTAACACAGGAACAAATAACTTATAAACAGCAGAAATGGGGAAAAAAGGTTCGTACAGGCAACTCCTCCACAAACACCCATTAACACCAAACATCAAAGACCTGCTGCCTGCTGCCGGCAGCCACCTCCCTGAAATGACCTAGACTGAGGCTGAACTGACCCTCTCCTGAATACAGCTTTCCAACAGTCTATTACTTAGGCCATTACGTTCCACATCTGCAGTTTTAGAGTTTAGATGGACTACAAGCTCTCTCTAAAACAGGTGGACTCTGTGAGGTGGAATAAATCATACTTAAGAACTAATTACTGGGCCCGGCGCAGTGGCGCAGTGGTTAAGGTCCTCGCCTTGCATGCCCAGGATCCCATATGGGCGCCAGTTCTATTCCGGCAGCCCCAGAAAGCAGTCGAGGACAGCCCAAAGCTTTGGGACCTTGCACCTGTGTGGGAGACCCGGAAGAGGCTCCTGGCTTCGGACTGGCATAGCATCGGCCGTTGCGCTCACTTGGGGAGTGAATCATCGGACGGAAGATCTTCCTCTCTGTCTCTCCTCTCTGTTTATCCGCCTTTCCAATAAAAAAATAATTAAAAAAAAAAAAACTAATTACTTACTTGCTGCTTCTCTTTCCTCAGAATAAATTATTCATTTTGTACTAACCTCTTTGCTTGGAGAAAACTCAAGAAGAAGATTGCATAGCATGGAAGATGCTACCACAAGGATTTCATCAGGTGCATTTTGTAAAACCTACAGAATTAAAACAGGGATATCATCATTAGTTTGAAATCATGGGAGTTAGGATCACAGAAGACTAAATAAAAACATAAACTATCACCTTTCAAGCAACTTCTTATTTTGGAGATGGTTATGACAAAAATCACTTGGAACTGGGTCAAAGTTGACCTATGATGATGACTAAAGCCTCATGCTGCTCCTGGTTGGAGCAGCTACAGCCTCACTGCAGGTGTTACGCAAGGAGACAGACCCGTCATGGAGGGGTACGGTAGGTTAAAAGCTTGAAGGTCACGGTGTTTTTGGTCGCAAGTTAACTGACTCTACTTCATCACAACTGGCCACTTCTCAATCTGCAGAATTGTCCGAGTCTGATTTTTCGGAACCATGTCCCCAAGAGGTTGTCTGATGGAGACCTTGGGCAGGGCAATGCAGGGGGCAAGGCGCCAACACTAGGATCACACAGACTCACTAGCTAGACGTGAGAACCAAACAGACACATCTTAATCTCTCCAAGTCTTTGTTTCATATCTAAAAATTAAGGAAAGTAGTATCTCCTTGATTAGACTACCAAGGATTAAATGCAGTATGAATAACAATAACAGAAGTATCATAGCATGGGAATTAAAAACAGACTAGGTATACAAAGTTAAGCTCAACAACCTCAGACACCAGAATCTGCTTCGCAATGTGGACGTTAATATGAAAAAAGATTTTAGAACATTAACCAGCACAGAGTAATAACTTTGTTAATTTTTTTTAAACAAGGTAAGTTACTGCCAGAACTGCAGTTGTTGTCAGGCGTAGCATCAGGCACACAGCAGGTGTACAATAAACTAACAGCATGGTGATAAACGTTAGCTGCTACTAGCTGCTATCGGAATCTATTCTTCATAAACTCTAACACAGAAAGTTTCATAAACACTGTCACTTAGCAACAACCTCTTCAGTTACTGTGTACAGTGCAGATCAAACTGGGCTCAGGCTTATGATGGTAAAAGAAGTCCTGGGAACTGGTGCACAGGTTCAAACGCCTAATCTTGTGCCTACAAGTACCAGCATCCCACGTGGATGCTAGTTCGTGTCCTGGATGCTCTGCTTCCTATTCAGCTCCCTGCTTGTGGCCTGGAAAAGCAGCAGAGGATGGCTCAAAGCCTTGGCCCCTGCACCTGTGTGGGAGACCACCTGGGAGAAGCGTCTGGGTTTTGGCTTCAGATCAACTCAGTTCCAGCCACTGTGGCCATTTGAGTAAGGACTAGCAGATGGAAGATTTCTTTCTCTCTCTCTCTCCTCTGTAAATCTCTTTCCAATAAAAACAAATAAATCTTTTTTGTTTTTTAAGTTGTTCTTAGGAGCTCCAGCTCTACAAACTAGAAATGGATAATCCCAAACACTTTGAGTTATGTATATTTCCTGCTTTCTTCAGTCAAACCAAGTCTGAATTTCCAAACTTAAAAATAAGTAAGAAAGTAGAAACAATTATTCAAAAATACTGTTTTAATCCTCTTGTTTACGATTAGTTGGTAAGACCAAAACTTTCATGTCTTTCACATGGTAATCAGGGTCTTCACACCTCACCAGTCTCCCAAGCTCCCTTTGCCAACCCAAGTCCTCTACCTATTGTGTGGTTCTGACAACCTGCTCTTTTACCAACACAGTCAAGCTTCATGAAGGACCCTTCCACATTCGTGAAGGACCCTTCCACGTTCATGAAGGACCCTTCCACGTTCATGAAGGACCCTTCCACGTTCATGAAGGACCCTTCCACGTTCATAGGCTTCAGGGCCAGGGTCACTTACAATGCCAGGATCTCGTATCAGGCTGCCAGGTTGAGTTCTGCCTGCTCAGGTTCAGATCCAGCTCCCAGCTAACGCACTTGGGAAAACAACAGGAAGAGGGACAAGTACATGGGCCCCACCCACTCATGTGGGAGATCCAATGGGGTTCCCAGCTCCTGGCTTTGGACTGCTCCAAATATGGCTGCTGCAGCCATGTGGGGAGTGAGCTAGCAGACACAAGATTTCTCTCTGTCGCTCTCCTTTCAAGCCATGTTCAATGGCATTGAACAAACTCTTCCATATGGCTGGTGTGTGTCACTTTGAAAAAACAGAAAGCAGCAATAAAAGCACAATTTTGACTATTTACATGGTCAATATTGTGGCACAGTACATAAGGCCATTGCCTGCTGTGCTGGCATTCCATATGGGCTTCTCTGCTTCCCACCTTGCTCCCTGCTCATGTCTCGTGAAAGCAGCAGCTAATGGTCAAAGTGCTTGGGCTGACCCGCGTGGGAGAGCCATATGAAGCCCCTGGCTCCTTGCTTTTGTCTAAGTCCAGCCTGGTCATTGCAGCCATCTGGAGCACACACCACAGGAAAGATGATCTTTCTCCATGTCACTCTGCCTTTTGAATAAATCATTTAAAAAATTTATTTACTTGAAAGGCAGAGAGAGGGAGAGACAGAGATCTTCCAGCTGTGGGTTCACTCTCTAGATGGCTGCAATGGCCAGGGCTAGGTGAGGCCCAAGCCAGGAGCCTGGAACTTGCTCTGCATCTCCCACATGGGTGGACAGGCTCAAGCATTTGGGTCATTTTCTCAGGTACATCAGCAGGGAGCTGGATCAGAAACAAAGAAGCTGGGGCTGAAAGTGGCACTCAGATATGGCATGTAAGCACTGCAGGCAGTAGCTTAAACCACTGCTCAACAACGCCAGCCTCCTGGGAAGCCTCATATTAAATCCCACCTGTACTAGCAAAGATGTCTGTGCCGTCTGCCACACATACTACATGTAACATGTTTTTATCCTTGTTCTTCTTCTCGCTGGGCAATCTTCCTGCCTTCCTTTTGCCTTCAGCACCATGTCATATTCCTGGTGCTGGAAGCTTTTCTGTTTCTAACACAGCAACAGTTCCACTCTCACCTAAAGCCTTAGCGCACAGCTCTGCAGTGAAAAACCACAGCAGCCGGCTACACCTCAAACATTTCCCTAGAACACAGAATGCACTCAAAATAAAACAAAAACTCAAAAATTGTGTGGATTGAAGCCAGCACAGTGACTCAACCGGCTAATCCCCCACCCACAAGCCATCCCATGGGCACCAGTTCATGTCCTGGTTGCTACCCTTCCCATTCGTTTCCCTGCTTATGGCCTGGAAAAGTAGCAGAGGATGGCTCAAGTTCCTGGGACCCTGCACCTACATGGGAAACCTGGAAGAAACTCCTGACTCCTGGCTTTGGATTGGCTCAGCTCCAGCTGTTACAACCACTGGGAAATGAACCAGCAGATGGAAGATCTTTATCTCTCTTTTGCTCTGTAAATCTGCCTTTCCAATAAAAACAAATAAATATTGGAATTTTTTTTTTATGGACTAACTATAAGATATAAGGCCACTTAAGAAAAAAGACAAGACCAATTTGACCAGTGGGTCTGTAAGGCAACAGAGGATTTACTCTTGCAGTAACTGCCTGTAAAACCTTAAGTCTTCACTCAGACTCATTCACCCTGAATTTATTTCTTGATGTGCATATGGGGAAAACTCCTCAAGAGAATATCTAATTCAGAAAGTTACACTAAAAAATATCTGGGCTGGCCTGGCACAATAGTCTAGATGCTAAAGTCCTTGCTTTGCACATGCCAGGATCCCATATGGGCGCTGGTTCGCGTCCCAGCTGCTCCACTTCCCATCCAGCTCCCTGCTTGTGGCCTGGGAAAAGTAGTTGAGAATGGCTCAAAGCCTCGGGACCCTACTCCCGCTTGGGAGACCTAGAGGAAGCTTCTGGCTCCTGGCTCCTGGCTTGAGGTCAGCTCAGATTCAGCCATTGTGGCTATTTGGGGAGTAAATCAGTGGACAGAAGAGCTTTCTTTCCTTTTCTCTATAAATCTGCCTTTCCAATAAAAATAAATAACTCTTTTTTTTTTTAAGATTTATTTTTATTATTTTTTTATTGGAAAGGCGGATATACAGAGAGAAGGAGAGACAGAGAGGAAGATCCTCCGTCCTTTGATTCACTCCCCAAGTGAGCGCAACGGGTCGATACTATGCCGATCCGAAGCCAGGAGCCTCTTCCGGGTCTCCCACACGGGTGCAGGTTCCCAAAGCTTTGGGCTGTCCTCGACTGCTTTCCCAGGCCACAGGCAGGGAGCTGGAAGGGAAGCGGGGCTGCCGGGATTAGAACCAGCGCCCATGTGGGATCCCGGGCGTGCAAGGCGAGGACCTTTAACCACTTGCGCCACCGCGCCGGGCCCAAATAAATAACTCTTTAAAAAAATATCTGGGCTGATGCAGTAGTGTAGCAAGCTAATTCCCGATCTATGATCTCAGTATCCCATGTGACTGCTGGTTCAAGTCCCAGCTGCTCTACTTCCTGATGCCTGGGAATACAGTGGAAGATGACTCAACATCTTGGGCCCCTGAACTCATGTGGGAGATCCAGTAGAAGCTCCTGGCTCCTGACTCTGGACCAGCTTAACTTGCAACCATTTGGGGATTGAACTAGTGGCGGAAAATCTCTCTTTCTCCCTCTCTCTTTAATACTTTCAATTAAATAAATGAAATCTAAAACATAAATAAAAACAAAATCAGGCATTACCAAGATTACGTGTTCTATCTACATTACACATGTTATCTATACATAGTTGTATTTTTCTGCCTTTCCAATACTGAACATTGCCACGACCACTCTGGATACAACTTGAACATGGCATATGAAACACACAGGAAGGCAAGTAATTGAAGCTTTAATGAAGAAAAAACCAAGCAGGTACTTTCCCTTAAACTCACTACGCACAAAACCAGACATACACCTGGGACCAGGAGGATGCCTGCCGGCTCCACCCAGTGCAGGCTCTCTGGGGCTGCCTCTGCCCTGGTGACTGTCTTACCTTCATTAAAGGTTTCCACACGGCATGATCCTGGAAACTGGTTCGAAGCTGCTGCACAGATCTGGACAGACTGTGCAAACATCTACAAAGAATAATCAGAATTAGCTTCACAAGAAGGTCCAAACAAACTGTGTGGCATTTCACAATTACTAATAAACACGTCAAGTGTATCTACAGGCATGGTCAAGTCATCCACGTCAGGACTCTGGAGGCCTGTTCTGTTAATGCCACACACTGTGAATGCACTTGAGCGTGCTTCCCAGTAACACACGAGGAAGAAGCAGAGAGGAAGCAGGCTGAACACGGGGCAAAGCGTTTTACTGAGACCATGTAAAGCTCATACCTGACGGCAGCTAACCGCACCTTGACACTAGACTCAGACAAGCCAGTCACAATCCGGTCCATCATATTCTCAGTCTCAATGATCTGGAGAAAAAGGTTAATGCTGCATAAATAACAACAGGAAGGTGACAAAGTTCACTGATTGCAAATGCAAGAATGTTAATGGCCACTAAGAGTTTGATGCTGCTTGTGGTACGAGGTTTTACCTCTTGAGCAATGGTCTTGTGGGAAGAGTAGGCGGCTCTCACAAAGGTAGGACCCGCCCACTGAAGGGGTCCTACCACAGGTGGAAGGGAAAGGGTATGTCTGTTTATTTCTAAGACATTTTAAGCAAAGAGAGCAGTAAGTATTAGAGATGCTGCATAAACAACTTGGAGAAAAAGTTAGAGAAACAAGGTGGATTCGCACTGGTAACTTCCTGCTGGAGCGACATTCTGAAAAGTCGACACTTATCCTTCGCGATACAAAACCTGCGGGTTTCTCAGTCGCACTGTGGGTATTTTCTTACTAGGAAAGTTGAAAATAATCCAAATATTTAAACAAAACCCTTGCTGCATCTTATTATGGTACTCCTGCTACATGTATGTAATCACCAGTCATGAAGCTTGTACTTTTAACTTAGGACAGCCTATAGTTTTCTTATAGTAAGCAATGTACAGACATAAAGTACAGAGCGTATGGAAGAAATTCAGGGTAAGTTGTATGGGCCTGGGCCTATAATATAATAAAATGGTAAATGCAACATTATTATTAACAAAAATTGAATACTTTGTCAAATTCTATGTGTCATTAATTGTTAAAAAATGGTATCTGCTTTAACTCTCATTCTCTAACATTATTACGATTATTCTCACTGACATTATTAGGACATTTACAACCTTCTTGGTGTCACAAAGCTGAACCCAAATGATCTGACTGCATAGTCCATATCCATAGTCACACTGATAACACAACTCTAGTTCAAGTGTTTCGAGTACAAGCTGTTCATCCAGCAGTCACTGCTCTCACGTTAAAGAACAGCCAGACAGAAAGAGCTTGATATTCAGGCGAAAAAGGAAAAATAGAAAATAAGGTTTTGAAATTCACAATGACCAGGGAAGAGTGTCAACCACTCAGAGGGAAGCACACTGAACTGTAGGTTACAGTCATTCCTATAAACTATACAGTGGCCAAAACCATCTGGGTGCTGAGCTCCTCACCCCAAAGCAGGCCTGGTCTCAGCCTGGCACATACATGTCCTAACACTTCTAACCCCTAAATGCCTTTCTTGCTCTCCCTACCATCTCAACACTCCCTTCTCTTTTTCCTTGACCTGTATACTCTGCTGAGACATGGCACTCGGCATACTGAGCCCCTTCTCCCGCAGTCCTCCTACACTATCCCTGCTCCAAGTCCTAGCTGTGGTCCCTTCTCCCTGATGCCTCAGCCCCTTTGCCAACCTCTTTTTTTTTGGGGGGGGGGGCGGGAATCTTCCTTTCTGGACACAGGTGACTTAATGTTCTCATTTCCTATTCAAGTGTTTCCAACACTTTTTTGTGCTTCTTTATTCTTTATGATGGAAGCTCAAAGCCCCTTCTTTTACCTTGACCCTAAACTACCTTCCCAAACTTGTCTTGCATTTTTACTCTGCCCTATCCTATTAGATTCTTTCCTCTCAGCCTGCCTTATCTTCCCCAATAGACAGTGTCCAAATTTTAACATCTTGAAGCTACAGCCCTCTCTTCCCTTCCCATTCTTAAACGGATTATTTGTCCCAAAAGTTCTGTCCATGTCTAAACATATGACAATGTTGCAGCTTTAAGGCAAGCTCAGTAGAGGTAATTTCTTAATCTAAAATTCCATCCCAGAGTTCTTTTTCCTGGTCTCAATTTCCATACTCCCTGTTTCTTGACACAAAGTAGACATTAAATGGAACTGTGTATGTCCCATGCTGTATTTATCATTCCCCTTACTCCAGTCCTGGCTAAACCTGCTTTTCTCCAGTTTTCCTATCTTGCTGCTAATGGTATACTCATTTTCCCAGCCACTAAATTCGTACTAAATTTTAAAAATTTTTTCACGCAGTTGAAAAGCAGAAAACAATTGACTGACCCTCTATCGACTGGCTAGCCAATGCCCAGGGCTGGGCCAGGCAGAAGCATGACGCCTGGAATTCTACTTGTTCCCCCATCCCCACTTAAGTGTCTTCTAGCGCCTTACACGATGCATCAGCTGGATGGTAAGTGGACAAATCGGAACTCAAACCAGCATTCCAATATGGGATGTGAGCAGCCCAACCAGTAGCTCAACCCACTGTGCCACAGCAACCACCGCTGTATTAATTCCTTAATAATTGTTTGCCACTGTAAACTATATTCATCCCATCATTATTCCATTCCATTAAAGTCATTAGGACTTTGTTATATTTTCTTGGTGCAACAGCATCGTATTTTCTTAACTACCCAATCTTCTGTGCTACATCAATGTATAAAATGACTGGATAGCTGATAGTTTCCCTCAAGCAAGCGTTAGTCACTGTTCTGAAAACAGACAAGGATGAGTCAAGACTTTTAGCGCAGAAAGCAAACTAGATGCTGGGGCAAAAGTCCTTGGCACTGTAGGGCTAGATGCCTCAAAGTTCCAGGAAGCATGTGAAATCATTTTTGCTTAGGAATAAGAAGCAATAACCTGGGAAGTTATCTATGCTGGATATAGTGAGATAATCAGAAAATAAGGTGGTGATGGTAGGAAACATGGATGGGAAACCTGCTTACTCTCAGTATGGGTAACATGGGCCCAAGCAAAATGTCAAAGAGGCTCCCGGTATGTTCACTGACCACAATCATCCAAAGATAAACGTTTACCAAAAGACAGGACTATTGAAACAATAACGTAGGCATTTTAATAAAGTGTATCAGAGTATAGCTATAGACTGCAAATCCCTGAAATTGCATAGCACTATAAAACTTCTGATTTTACACAACCGATAGGCCAGAAGATTCTGCAAGCTGAGTACGGGCTCCTTTCCAAAGTTAGGCTGATGCTACAAAGACGTAGGGAGAGGGAAGTCTGGTGATTCGAAACAAAATGAGCAGGAAAAGCAGGACAATCCAATGTCACTTCATCCCTCTCTAGCATCCAGTATAATGAAAGCATACGGCAATGATGACTTTACCTCCAACTGTTCGCAATCATCAGTGACCAAAACTCTGTCTGGATAAAACTATCAAGCTGTTCAGAAGCAAAAGGGAAGGAAGGTAGAAGCAGGGACCATAGACGGCACAGGTAAGTCAGGGTGCTTTGCTGCTTGATCTGATGGCAGCAGGAGTCCTTGAGGAATGAGTGCAGCCATGGGAAGGTAGGGGGCAACCACTGCCAAAAACAAGAGTTTACTACTGATCGGGAAAGGATCACTGTTGACATACTCAGGCCAGAGGACGCAACGGAACCGTTACTGCCCTTCACTCCAACACAGTGTGCAGCTCCGAGCTTTCCCTTCAGTCTCCTGAAACCTTGGGAATGGGAAGATAGCTGTAAGACGCCTGGCAAATTCTCCCCAAGTCAAAATAGAAAACAGCAGGGCTTCAGGCACAAGCTGCCCCTTCTTAGACCAGTCTATGATGTCTGCAATAGCAAGCTGCGGTTTCTAAATGAGCTTTTAAGGAAAGAAGTTAGGGTTCTAGAAAGCATACTAAACTGTCTGATTCATCTATTCCATCAAGAACCTCAGCCTGGCTATGAGAATGAAAATAAAATTTAGAACATGAACCCCATACTTCAGTCCAAAAGGGCATGCTGAGACCAAGTGCACGAGTACTATGATCTATGATCTAAGCAGGCTTTGCCAGCCTTGAGGATCGTGATTCCATCTGCTATGTGGATAAAAAAGCTATTACACTGAATGCACTGATAAAATGAGGCAAGAAATGTGATAAGACAGGAAAAGGTTCCAAAATGACTTCACAGAAGTTTTCAGATCAGCACGGAGCAATGTGGTTGTGGTTACTGCCACGGTGCTTTGACACCACAACCATCGAACACAGCACCAAACAGCTCTGCAGGCCTGGGGCTGGAAAGTCAAAGCATTAAGATGTGGGTCCAAGATGCCTTTAACGACTGCCTGTGCCATGCTCTAAAGCCTTTCGACGGAGTGTGCCAAGTCCTAGTCATGCAGAAGCATCTCAGACCGTCCCAGGAGTAGCAGCAAAGCAAACTGCAATTAGAGTTGCTTGTTACTTGGTTCTTTGTTGGAGGTTTCCCAACCAAAGTTCAGCAAATGCACCTTGTGGCAAAGCTGGTGGGATATGCTTTAAAACTGCCCAGCCAGAAGGGGTCCTGATGATGAGCTCAAACCTGAATGGCGAGGCCACCCCTTTCACTGCTTTACGGCAGGCATGGGTTGTGAAGTTAAGTACAGAATTACACCGCAGCGTTGGGCAGGCATTTGGTAAAGCAGTTGGGACATTTCCTGAGCACCCACATCTCCAAACAGTATAAGGCTCCAGCCTTGGCTGTGCCTCTGGACCCCAGTTTCCTGTTCACTAACGAGCACTCTGGGAGTCTTAGGCACCTCAGGTGATGGGTCAAGAGTTTTGGCTTCCGCTACCCACACAGGAGACCTCGACTAAGCTCCCAGCTCTTGGTTTCCAGCCCTAGTTTTGCTGGTGTTTGGGCTGTGATCTGTGGATGGAAAACTTCTGTGTCCCTCTGCCTTTCAAATAAAAATGCTTTAAAATAGATTTTATCTTAAAATGGTCTTTTAAGGTCAGTGGATGGTGTATTACATATCTTCCTGCTAGACCTTCAGTCTTCATGACTAAACGCTTTGACTAAGATTTTTTAAGACTTATTTATGTGTTTTTTTTTTTATTGGAAAGGGAGATTTGCAGAGAGAAGAGGAGACAGAAAGGTCTTCTGTCTGTTGGTTCACTACCCAAGTGGCGACAGCTGGAGCTGAGCAAATCCAAAGCCAGGAGCCAAGAGCTTCTTCCGGGTCTCCCATGCAGGTGCAGGATCCCAAGACTTCGGCCATCCCCTATTGCTTTCCCAGGCCACAAGCAGGGAGCTGGATGGGAAATGGAGCAGCTGGGAAACGAATCGGCACCCACATGGGATTCCAGATCATGCAACGCGAGGATTTAGCCACTAGGCTATTGCACAGGGCCCTTTTGCTAAGATTTCTGTCTCTGCTATTACAGTTTTTGATGAGGACCATCAAAACAGGATCTGGGCACCCTGCCACTACGATGAGACTCCCATGGCCTATGTGGGAGGGGCATGCCCGGCTCGGACAGATCACTGAGCAATGTGTCATTCCAGAATTTCATTAAGTATTTACAAAACGTCTTCCCTTCTCTTATTCTTCAATTCATATCACTTCTATGTTCACACAAAATTTTTCCAGTGCCTTGAGCTTGTTTCTACAGAACATCTAGAGGCATGGAATTGGGTGAAATGACCTCTCTCCTTTCAGTCACAGAACTTAAAGAAAAAAAGCAGTTAGAGCTGATCGCTTTGGAGGAGGAAGATTGCTTACGCTGGGCCCACTCTCAGGCATCTATAGTTCACTGTTGGTTGTAAGTGTCTTTAAATGATTATTTTTCTAATAGTTGGAAACTTCACTTATGTTAAATGTTACAAAGAAACATTCAAATAAGTACCCCCCCCCCAGGAAAACTTGTGTTGAGTTCTCTTTCCACTCCCATAATCACACTATGTCAGAAATATTTATGTTGTGTAAAAATATAACAGTGCTACTATCAGAAAAATCTGTCTACATGTAAGAGTTGAACTTTTAAAGTTCAATCATTAGATCACTGGCAGAACACACTGCAGCTGCTGGCTGACTTTTCATCGTTCATGTACTATCTTCTGTTTGCCATCCCAGGGTTACGAATGATGCAGTGCCCAGGAACTGTGCACCACAAAGACCCTGCTAGTTCCTGTTCACCTAAACACAGCCACACATACCACAGTCATTATCTTACAGGTCGCCAGCTAAATTTTTAGATCCAGACTTGTAAAATTTGCTCAGGATACACAAGTAAAACACCTATTATATGCAAACATTCTTTCAGTGCCGAGTATCTTAGGTTGACACAAGAACAGCCATTATACAGAGATGCAAAGATTCCAAAGTGTGGTTTCAATTCCAAAAACTGAGGCTTGTAAAAATTAAACACTGAATCTACAAGTCTATATAGTAGACTTAAAAAAAATCACTGGAAAGTGGAATTATAAAATATTTTGACATCACAAAGTAACTCTACTTTCATGGCGTTCTTGAAATACTTGTGCGATGACGTCATTCTGGCTACCCGCCCTCTGATAATACAGATCACACCCAGGCAGTGCCTGCAGAGAAACACTTCCGCTTGACACAGAAGAGATGCAGATGTAAACAGTCTTTATTCCATGGGTCAAAACTTCGGAAACAACCACTTTTAGTATTATGGAAGAAAAAGATGAGAATGCTTTCAAGTAAATATTTTCTTATGAGCAACTTCTCCAGGTTCGTTCATAAAAGGCTAATTTATCACATCTGGATGTAATTACCAGGGCCAAATTCACTTTCAGTGTGCGTGAAACTTTTTTTTTACACATATGAAGCCCCTGGGATTACTAAAACTGCAATTTAGAAGGTATTTACAAGCTTCACAGGGTACAATAGTCTATTTTATTCCTGGGCATACAAGGAGATATACCATCAATATTACAAGACAAATGAATGAAAGTATCTCATTACCCACTTTGGCACCACAAACCCCAAGAGAAACGATGCATTTTCTAAACACAATCACAACCCACTAGTGCAGACTGCTAATGTATTTAAGTTCTTTTTTTCCACTCATTTTAGAGTAATTACACATTCAATGAAATTTCTCACTACTGTATATCCCAAGTTGGGTATAATACGGATAGGTAACTCTATATGACTGGAGTGACAATGGTTAGGAGCCCAGGCTATGGAGTGACACTGGGCTAAGACTTACACAGGGTTCAGGACTTCATAGCTGGGTGGTCCTGGTCAATTTACTTGTTCTATAATCTTCAACAGCTATCTCACAGACTGGAATGTGGCTTAGTGGTGATACTAGTCCAGCATAAATTGAGCACTTTAACAAACAGCAGTAGCAATAACTGGTTTCCTCAACAGATCATTTAAGATGAATCACATGAGTTTTGCACATCCCTGTACCACTTAAAATATCTGGCAAAGCTTGCTTAATCCAATCTTGCCTAAGAAATGAACAGTAGGGGCTGGTGCTGTAGCATACAAGATTAAGTTTCTGCCTATGGTGCTGGTATCCCATTCAGGCACCAGTTCAAGTCTTGCCTGCTCCACTTTCAATTGAGTCCCCTGCTAATATGCTTGGGAGAACAGTGATTGACGCCCACATGCTTGGGTCACTGCACCTGTGTGGGAGACCTGGTGGAAGCTCCAGGTTCCTGGCTTTGGATTCACTCGCTTCAGCCACTGTAATCACTTGAGAAGTGAACTAGCAGATGGAAGAGCTCCAACTCTGCTGCTTCTTTCTCTGTAAATCTGTTTTTCAAATAAATAAATCTTTCAAGACAAGGGTTCATGACTGTACTTTTGGGTTTGCCTTGCTTCCTTTAAAAAACAAGTAAACAAATGAATAAATGAACTGTATCCATTATTCTCGGGCAGAGCATCTTATTCAGGCATCTTTGGTCATCAACATGTAGAATATAATACTAAACCTTATCCTATTAAAACGTCAGCTTTCATCTAATTTGTTCAGGGACAATCACATGCTATAACCATTCAAAAGGATCGGCATGTGGGAAGCATCTAGAGACGTGCCGTGGAGCAGGCGCTGAGTTCTGCCTTTTTGAACTCACTAAAGCCGCTCACCCAGCCTCTGTCTCTCACTCTCCCGGCACTGGCAGGGCCCTGTACCGTCCTGTATTTCAGCACACTGAGGCAAATGGGCAGTCGACATAACCACACAGGATTAACAATGTCTTGTGAAAAGGACAGACAGAAAGCATTTCAGGTTTTGTGAGCCACCAAACTCTGTGAAAACTACTTAACCTGCTGCTGTAGTGCAGAACAAAGGCAACACAGAAACAGACAAAATCTCTGAGCTGCAATGTGGCTTCAGAGATGGAACTTTGAATGAACTATCTGTACAGTGAAAATATTACTCTTTTTAAAATTTCTCCTAATCATTCAAATGCAAAATCATTATTATTTCATGAGGCAAACAATTCTATGGGTAACACGTACTTCCAGGTATACAATCTGCCTACCCTGTGCTACCATCTTTAATTATAGGAAAGAACGTAGCAACAGTTCTGATTTAAGGTCAGGGACTCTGAAAACACTTCATTATACCAAGCATTTCATTTAGTTCCAGACAGAACATCCTTGAAAATCCAACAAACTCATTTTAGCTTTATGGATCTAAGAACGACCATGTTTTACCCATTTTTTAGTTTATAAGACATCTATTATTTTAAATAGGTTACAAACAACTAATAAAATAATCTGTATTTTATACTTGAAAAAAACTAAAACTTAAGCAGTAACAAGACTACAAACACTACAGCCTTCTATTTTATATCTACATTTAATGAAAGTTCAAAATAAAAATGATTTACCAAATGTTTCTATTGTTTATATAGCATTATCACGCCCAGGTTGCTTCTCTCAGCTGCTGACGGTCAAGGGTATCACTTCTGGAGACAGTGGCGACACCCCGCCTGTCCGCGTCGTCGCTCAGGATACTTACCGCTGTGCGTGCATGCGGCGGCGTGCCTTTACAACGCTTTGGAGAGTTAGCCTTAGGAAGATGCCTGACGTTCAACCACACAGGAGGTCAAGGACTGTGCCTGTGGGTGAGCATGCCACTATGGGGAGCTACCCGTGGGGAACCACGGAGAACGCCCCCAACTCCCAAGGTCTTGTTCCACATGCAGCCTACAGCTTAGACACAGCTCTTTGGGTCATCTGATTTCATGGCAGAGGCAACTACGGATCTCTGACATGGTGACCACTCAGAATGATTGAGCTGCAAACATATTTTTAAAATTGTGTTAATGAAACACTTATATCATTACTCAGAACAACTAAAAGCAAAATCACATGATAAAAAACAAAGCAATGCTATTAAGCTTTGGAGACAGCAAAAAGAAAAACTAAAAGTTTCAAAATACACCTTAAAGCCCCACAGCATTCACATATAGAAAAAAGTTTCATTTGTTTAAAACATGAGCATAGGGCCTGGTGCAGTAGCCTAGCAGCTAAAGTCCTCGCCTTGAATGAGCCGGGATCCCATATGGGTGCCGGTTCTAATCCCGGCAGCTCCGCTTCCCATCCAGCTCCCTGCTTGTGGCGAGGGAAAACAGTCGAGGACAGCCCAGAGCCTTGGGACCCTGCACCCACATGGGAGACCCAGAAGACGCTCGAGGCTCCTGGCTTTCGGTGGCACAGCTCGGGCCATTGCGGCCACTTGGGGAGTAAATCAGCAGATGAAAGATCTTCCTCTCTGGTTCTCTTCCTCCTTGTATATCTGACTTTCTAATAAAAATAAACAAATTAAAAACAAAAACAAAAACATATTTGGAATCCAGTTTCATAAAAATGATGATCCTTTAGAGAAATGACAACCATGGACAGTTACACTGGATAACTAAAGCAGAGTACGAGACGGAATCCGGCCTCCTGAAGACATGTTACCCACGTCTCAGCTACTTACTGATATGCACTGTATATTTATGTAAAATCCCTTCTTTGCAATCCTATGTACATCTCCAAAGTTGTTCCCTTTTTCTTCTAGTATGTAAAAATATAAGGTAGCAATTTATATCTGTTGAATAAATTCACTTAAGGCATTCTAATAAGTGCTTCCATTTATTAAGCAAGTTTAATGCGGCAAACACTGTCATAAACTATATTAAATACATCACATCTTATGTTTACAATGATTTCAGTTGTTACTTTTGCTAGGACAAAGAAGCAACAGAACAGACTGTTAGTATTCACTATGCCTTTGTTATTTTTCTCTGCTTATTTGTCTCCTGAGGGGAGAAAAGCTGGACTCTGAAAAGCAGTCCATCTCGTTCCTTCTGCATCCTGTCACTAAGCCATCTCACTGCCGTCCCCACACAGAAGACAAACAAAACCTTTAAAGACTTCATGTTTTCAATTGTTAAAAATGTAAAACAAAAGGCATTTTAAAAGCATTAAAATGGCAAAAATTAAGCTATTGAATTTCAAGTTAATTGAAGGATAAGCACCATAACTGTTACCAATAATTCTTTGAGTCTCAGTAAATTCTCTCCAGCCATTTCAGTCTTTCCTCTGACTTCCTGAGGTTTTATTTTAAATGAAGAGGTTCTGCGGTTACATCATCTCCTACCTACTCAGTGGGCAGCTTAGAGAACACAAAGTTCGATCAGTGTATGTAGAACTCAGTGTAATAGTGGTCTTAAAAACCAGACATCAGTAAGTGGGAAGATAACATTCTTCACAGTCATAAAAACCACTATACAAAGTAGGTTGTGACTAAGAATCAAGTCAATTTCTGTAAACCAAACCATTTTTTTTCGTGCCTAGAAAATGTGGTCAGGGTCAAGCCAGACATGACGTGCATGTTCTCTGCCCTACAGTGAAGTCAGCAGAAGACACAGCCTGAGACAACCTGCCTCTTTCCACACGGGAGTGGCCTGCACGCTGTGCTGAAACAGGGCACCCCTTGCTGCATGAGCAGATGAGGAACGCTCCGCTTCGCATTTCTCCTCATCTCCATCTTTCTCTCTCTCTCACACACACTTGTCAGCGAGGTTAAGACAGTACTTAATACAGACAAGACTATCTATAATTTGGTTTGAGTAGTTAATACTATAATCTGGCAATAAGGCTCATCCATTTTCTTTGTTTACTTTCCAGATTCTACCAATTGTAGATGCTGGAAACTACAGTAATGAAAAAAAAAGATCACATTCTAGTTCCTCAAAAGGGGTCTCGTATTACAGTGTCAGTACTGATCATTTAGGAGGAAAGCTTTCTGAAAGCATCTATTAGTTAGTAAATACAGTAAGTAATTAACATTTGGACTGTGTTTTTATAAAAAATAAACACATCCCAGTTTATTCATTTTCTTGAATTTTAACTTATGATGAGTAGGTAACAACCAAGGCCTTGATAACAGTAGATCCTGGCTATGAAGCAGCACATTCGAAATTACAGAATTATTTGCCACGGCCGTGTCTGCATTGCTCCACCACTGCTGGTGGTGTCAGTACTCTACACATAGTTCGATCGATTTACCTGATATCTTCTTTTCACTGTCCCACTGAATCTCGGCTTGCTCACCAGTACTAAAAAACCACAAATGTGGAATGTTTTCACCATAAACTAGACTTCCCCTGCTGGCACTGCTAGTGGTTCAGTTATTGCTAGCATAATACTTTCTCCACTGAACTCTCAGTTCCTGCCTCCACCATCACCGCTCCAACCATAACCCAATCAGGGTCAGTTACTGCAGGTGGTTTGATGTGGCCAGACTACAACTGTTACCCAATTCAATGAGCCTCCATTCTTCCTGAGGATTCTTTTCCCTTTTCACTTCACAAACAATTGTAGTGTTTTTCTTTCTCACCTGCAGAATTCCTTGCACTAGCACCTTCCTCTTTTATTCCAGCTGACAAGACACCAAAGGAAAAAAATATGCCAACAGAATGATGAGAGGATGTAAATGTAGGACCAGAATATCAATGTTGCACAGGGTTCACGCAGATACAGGCATGTTAACAGGGAATGTCTCTCTACATGTGGCCATCTCTGTGCTTAACAGATGGGCTCCAGGAAGTGTGCTACGGTGCTTTCATCTGAGGGGAGGACACTACACTGCCCCAGGTAGGATGGTCAATCTGTCACCTGCAGGTCAGTCAGTCTTCAACTGAATTTTGTCTGGTTAGAGAGAAGGCATCAAGAAACAACAGAACAGGCCCTTAGAAGTCTCTGGAAGCAGAAAGAGACATTTTCTGGAAGAAAGCAGGCAGGTCTCATTCCCTGGACTTCTCAGTGTAATTGCCTTCACTCCCTGCTCTTGCTTTCTCTCCTTCCTTCTGCCTCCTTTGCTTACTGGGATAGAAAGTGTTTGCTGTATTTACTCATTTATGTTTCCCATTTTAAACTTAAAATAGGGTCTCCTGAAACAAGAAAACATTTTTGTAATTTTAGCGGGGAGTTGGAAGAGGTAGGAAAGACAGTGAAAGTTCTTGAAATTTCTTTCAGAGATTCTCCACTCTTCAATTCAGTGAAATGAAATTCCATCTTGACAAGTACAAACATTGTACTCCCAAAAAATTACATATTGAAGTTTAAATCTTGACACACACAAAAAGAATACAAAGTTCACCGGGTGTAAGTATAAATCCGAAAGTGTTTAAGTATAAAATTCAAAGTTTTTGATGTAGAAAGCAAATAAAAATCTATGCAAACAATTATTTCAACAAAAAACAGAAATAAATGCATTCAAAGGAAGAGTCTGCCATTTTTATACACTGCAAACAAGGATTTTCCATCCCTAGAGCCAGTCTTCAAACTCATTCTTACCACAAAATTTTGTGTTTCCCATTTTACAATCTTTTTGGTAGTTTCTATGTATTATAATCAATTCTCCAGAAGTAAAATCTCTTCCTAAAGGATCTATATAAACCCCATCATATAAAAATGTCACAGCATCTTTTCTTCACCACACAGAAAAACTGTAATTAATAATTATAACTTATTCTTTATTAGTCATCTTTCTACAGAAAAGATCAGAAATTAACCTTATCAGAAAAGTATACATATTAAATTACAAGTTTTAATAAATTACTGATTAGACGATTGCAAGTTATTTCTAGCACATATCACAAATAATTCCAAAACAATGATTTATTAACAAAAAAAAAATACAAAGTAATACAAATGGGCATCCTATTTCCCGCATTATGGACCATCTGTCTATCTCCCTTACAGTCCAAGACATGGCCGTTGGAGCTGTGAAAATAGGACATCTGTTTTCAAAGGGCTTTCATAACCATGCCCAAACTGCTGCATATTTAAGCTACACAGGCCATGTTTATTTAAAAAAGAACTCTTTAATCTACATGAGTCTCCATACAAGCCTCTCCCCTTGCAATACACCATGTGCTGAAAAGTCAATCAAACACAAGAGAGCCAATGAGTACACACCATGTTAAGTCTTGAAAAAAGTTTACAAGTGAAAACTTTTGTTTTTAGAAAACAAAATTATTTTTATAGCTATGTACTAAAAACACTTAAGGTTTAAAATATCTTGCCAAATAAACTAAACTGAGACAACCTGGAAAATATTCAGCTTATGAACTAAAGCTACTTACATATCTATTATTTCAATTTCTTCAAGGATGGTTCTTTTCCAATTCATTTCAACAAACTTAAAAGTTCTTCCATCTTTCTCTTTCTACGGGCCTGAAATATTCTCTGAAATCATGGTAAACTTTAACACTTTGTGATTGTTCTTACAGAGCTCCTTAAAATGCCAACACAGATGGGGAAATTTCATAAACCATTATGCTCAGTAAATAATGCCCTATTTGTAATTTCTACTATGGCTAGTCAAGACAAAACAAGTAGTTTTGCCTGCTAATGATCCTAAAAGCTCTGTTTTGAATTTTCTACATTATTTATGTTCCTGAAAGGTTTTGTTGAGGGACCCCACTCAGAGCCTAGAACTACACTCTACCTCTTACTTACAATTATTCTGATAAAGACACGAGTACAGTGTTAGACTAGGCAGCAGTAACCTAAGGGTGCTAGACCAGTAACACATTTTTTTGGGAGCTGGAAAATTCAGATGACCATTCACTAAACATAAAATCATCATTCCACAAAAATTTTATTCACATTAAAACTTGCACAGTAGCAAAAAAAAAAAAAAAATCAAAACATAAGACTAAGCCACATATCCAAGAACAATATACAATAGAGATTTGAAGTTCTCAGCCGCATTGGAAGATATTTATATAAATAACATATACAATTCTAGTGTTAGATCTTTCAAGGTGTCTGAAGCTTCACAGTGCTAAAATTGATTTTTATCAGAACACATGCAAAGTGTGCAACACAATAATTCATATTAATGACACACACACAAAAAAGCACGCCAGTTATTTGTCATTCCAGCACGGCCATGCCACTCCATTTCTAAAAGCAAACAACCCCAGATCCGGGTCCCATTCATTCTTCAATTCTGCCTTTAGTCACTCTGCTTTAGAATATGCAGTCACTGTCAGTGCTCTTCAGCACGCCTTTCAGGTGGACGCCACTCCCTGCCTGCTGGCTGCCAGGACTGGGGGACGCCCCTCTCCCAGACTCACCTTCTTCCGGATGTCTTCATCATTCGCTCCCAGAGAGGCATAGAGCTTGAACGCGGCCTGGCGGAGTTCATGGGCATGCTTTAAGTCATGGTCAAGCTGCAGAAAGGAAGCAAAGATTATGTTCCAAATCAGTCTACAGATTAAATCTTGAACAAAATACCTGAGTGGTGCCGCTGACAACTGTTGCTGCCACTGAATTCTTCAGTTATTTCTGGGTTCTGTTCATGCATGACTGTGACCGCGCTGGCTGTCTCTGTCCAGATCTGAAACGCAGTCTGCTTCTATTTGGAAGTGAACCCCACAACAATTCACACTAAATCAAAAACTGCTTTATGAATGTCTGAACCCTACAAGTTCCATGCTCCCAGATGGTAACTCCAGTGCCATGGGGCTTAGTTACTCAAACGAGTAGCTTCTTTTTTTCCAAAGGAGTTACGTGGGAAAGGCACCCTCTTACCCAATGATGCAGATACTGTTTCTAATATTCCAAGATTTTATTTTGTAAATGTTTTCAAAGCACCAACTGACATACCAGCTAGAAAGTGTTGAGACTTGGTATTGTTTTATCAATGAACAGTTTTAAGTTAAATGTCACTGTGGTTTTTAAAGACGAGAAAATTTAAGTAGGAAACATACTTTACGCTAACAAGAAACCACACACACACCAAAATTTTAAAAAAAAAGCCATTTAAAGTAGTTCTGAAGGCAATTCTTAAAACTGTTCCAAAATGGATTTCACAGAGCTTTTTTTTTTTTAAAATCTATCAAGGCCAATTATAAAGATGGATCACTGGAGGAACATTCCAACACACAATATCAGTTCTGTAAGCCTCTAAACTATACTCCAGTTATAATTTACATATAGCCATAATGTGAGAATTTCTATGAATCTAGTACGTATACTTTCATAGTCAGAAACCTTTAGACAATCCATCACCATAATTAAAGGTGACAAAATCAACTCAAATGTTGCATTGGGAGAGCATTATAAAAATATTATTCCAGTTTTTCTGTGATGAAAATGAAATATAAACATTCTAAGACATAATCTACAGATTAAATAATTTTCACATACTTAAGTTAGTAGTCTTTAAAACCATGTTTCCTCGCTCTCTGGCTCATCACAGCATCTGCTGCCTTGCTGGCATGACCACTCCAAGGTGTGTGGGAGGCCATGGCAGGGCTTAGTCATGGGTTCTCGAACTTCTGTCAGAGCTGGCAAAGAGCCAGTGTATCTAATTAATGTAACTACCAATGCAGGTTCTTTTCAGGTACTTCCTAACAGAAGAGACATATCCTTAGCAGTTTGTTTTCTCTTCAACATTAATTGCCAAGTAAACAACTGTCTTCTGAATGAGAATCTTGCAACTCAGAATTCAGAAACATAGGGGAAGCCATAAGAACTATTACCATGGGAATAAGGGTGTTGCAAGCAGTCACGTTCAGGAAACAGTACTAGCTACTGGTTAAGAGGCAATGCTCTCCATCATGACCTTACAGAATACTTTATGCTTAAGAAAAATGGATGACAAACAGGCCGAGAAGTAACAAGTTAAAAGAATACTGACGTACTCTAAGGAAGTTAAATTTTCAGAAAGCATAATTTAGTCATCAACAGTCCCCAGATACTAAATCACAATACTATGAAATCCCAAAATCAAGAAAAAGACAGGAATAGGTAGCAGGAAAAAATTGTTTTGATGGAGAATAAAGTTTGATCATTCAGTCTGTAACGAAAAGATCACAGATGCTGAGTCACTGCTTGGGCTGCCCCAGACCACGGGGGAGCACCTGGGCCGCTCTTGGCCTCCATTCCGCTCCAGCTCCCGTTTCTCAACATCCCAGATGGCAACAGGTGATGGTTCAACTGAATCCCTGCCACTGACACGGCAGACCTGGACTGAGTGTCAGCCTCCAGGCCAGGGCCCGACTCCACTGACTGGCGCAGCTTAGGAGAGTGAACAAGTGGCTGGGAGCTGTCTCTTTGCCTTGCAACACACACACAGATTTTCCTTGATATCATGAATGAGAATACAGCAACAGAGATGATTCTGTGGCCTTGACTAGGATTAGATAATGTGATAAAATTGCAATACTCAACTTAAAGACTGTGCTATCTGGAGGTTTAAGTGAGTGTTAAATATGTAATTTTCTCCTTTCCTGCTTACCTGCTTAGCAAAAACCCTACAAACAATACTAGTTATATAATCAAAGATAAATGACTCTCCTATTTAAAATGGTTTTGTGCTGTAATTGCTAATCGGTTCAAAGTTGTGAGCAGTGAAGAAGACACTAACAATCCTCCTGAGTGGCGGAGGAGGAGATGACATACCCTCTTGATGTCAGTGATGGCGCTCACGGAGCTGGGGTACTTGAAGTAGTCGGCAAGCATGGCGATGAGGTGGTCCGTCACGCTGGCGATCCTCTGCAGCTCGACATCGGGCTCAATGAGATAGGCGAGGGTCTCGGCTCCCTCAACTCGCTCCTCCAGCAGTCTCTCCTTACTGCACATCCGAACCAAGCACGGCAGTGTCTGAAAGGCAGTGAGATCAATCACTGGGTTTTTGGTGAAGGTAAAATCTTGATGCGTATATCATAACTCAGTCAACTCAGAGGTTTTCTATGGGGAGTTATGTCTGCCACCAGTACCCCCTCTACTACTTTTCAACAAAAGATTCTTCAAAAAGGAAAACCAAAATTCAGTACCAATTAATCATCTGTGCCAACATTCTTAACCATACACTGAAGTATGTCGACAGACTCTTAACATTTGTGATGTTAAGACTGAAACTTAAATCTTAAAAACCAACATTCAAGAATCCCTAGCAAATCATGTGCGATGGCTTTATTCACCTACATATTTATTTACCTAAAAGAGATCCAGCATTGAGTCAGGAATGATTTTGCCATAAAAGCATGCAATCTTTTCCTTAGTAATATGGTTGGGATGCCTTTTTTGGCTTGGGAATTTGTATGTATAGTTGCAAAAACAAAACACAGCCTTAACAATTCAGTGTCTTCACCACTTCTCATAGTCCACTACTTGTCCCAAAACGGGAGTGACGTGTCTGAGTAACAGCTAGCGTTTTCCAAGAACGCGCTGGAATGATATGATAGCTAATAATCCAAGTTTCCATCTGAGGCTTTTCAAAGCTCTTGACAGCGGTTCTGGTAATTTATCTACATTTGGGCTGAATAAAAACATGTATTTACTATTTTTAAGGCTTTAATGAATAATATGAAAATACATATTACAGCAGAATTGTATGAAGCTTTGCTCAGTGATCACAGTAAACTGTGTTTTCTTCCATTGTTTAGTTCCTACTACATGTTTACCAGAGTTAACACTTTCTTGCTGACTAATGATTTCCCATTAGGCTAGTTTAGGTTTTCTACTTCAACCCTAGGCTTTGAATGGGGAGGGCCTTCTCTTTTTGTCCCAATAGTACTATTTATCAAAATCATAAACTGATGCTTACTGAATTTAATGCCCCCCAACTACATCATGAAGGATACCACTGGGCTGAGGTAGTGGCTCAGGAGGCTAGTCCTCTCCCTGCAGCACTGTCACCCCACATGGATGTGGGTTTGAGTCCTGGCTACTTCGTGTCTGACCCAGCTCCATGTCAATGGTCTGGGAAGGCACTGGAGGACAGTCCAAGTCCTCGGGCTGCTGCATCCACAGGGGAGACCTGGGAGAAGCTCCTAGCTTCAGCCGTAACAGCCATCTGGGAAGCAAACCAGTAATAGAAGACCGCTCTCTCCCTAGCTTTCCTTCTTCCCTCTGTAAATCTGCCTCTCAAAGAAGCATCAAAAACAAAACTAACTTATTACCATTGAGGAATAAAAGGAGAGCAAGAGAAGTCAGTAAGCCAGGCTCACCTGCAGGAAAGCCCTTAGCACTCCAGGCTGAGCTGCTCACTTAGAGACGTCCTGACATCTGCTTACATGAAGTACTTACCAACAACTAAAATATTTGTTCGTTTTCCTAAGGCTCTTTTATCTTTTCCCTTTATCTAACATTTGCAAAATAACACATAATTAATCATGTATACTTGTTTTGCTCTTTATAGATATAGAACATTTTAATATACTCAATATATTATTATCTTCATAACATCCTTTGGGACAGACGAGCAAGAATTACTGCCTCTGTTTTCCTAATGAGGCACCAGAAGAGTCAGGGGCGTTGAGCAGGACAGTAGGGACGGAGCAAAGCCAGAGGTGGGTCTCAGGACACGTAGGGCGGTTCAGGTTGCCTCTGACATCCCACAATGACAACAACTTTCATGTGCACCTGGTTAGTCCCTCATTCTTGGTTTTGAGAATGATACAGTGTTTAGATGTATAGCTGGTAAACTGCCTACAAAACCATACTGCAAACCCAATAACAAACAGATATTAAAATGCATTTTTTATTTCACTTGAATTTCATATACTCTCATGGTTTCTACATTTCCTTAATTATCGTAAGATGAAAAAGTTGTGACAAGAAACAAAATATTCTGCTTTGCTATTGAAAACACATCTAGAATTAATTTTTAAAAACTATAAGGCAGGCATATTTTATGCCACATCTACATTTAAAAATACATAAAAAGCAGAAATGCTGTTAGACATACTTAATATTTATATAACTGTAATTTCCAGGTTTTCAGAGGGAATTTATTAGTTTACCTTTAATACAATACAGCCGTCATCTGTCCGGATCGCTCCCGCTCTGCACATGTAAGTTAAACTGCAATGAGATGACAAAAAGTAAGTTTTAACTCAAATTTTAAAGATTTAAAAATTATCTGCCTTTGAAATTTTAATTAAAAAAAACTATCATTTACTTTTATGCCCCATCCCCAATTTATTTATTTTTGAAGTTTCTGTTACAGGGCAGGGAAGAGAGGAGAGAAACACAATCTTTCATTCTCTGGTTCACTCTCCAGGTAATTCCAAAAGCCAGTGCTAGACAAGGCTGCAGCCAGGAGCTTTTCCGGGTCTCCCCCAGGGGTGGCAGATACCCAAATACTTCCTTTTTCTGTCACTTTTCCAAGGCTGCCTGCTGGGAGCTGGATCAGGAGTGCAGCATGCCAGCCACAACTTGCACCCATGCATGTGATGCTGGCATCACAGGCAGGCAGTAGCTTTACTCACTATGCCACAATGCCATCCCCTACTGTCACATAGCTTGAGCAAGATTTTGACATTTCCTTATCTGAAGTTCAATCTAATAATGGAGGAAAACTCACATACATAAATAGATACTGAGGCAAATATTAACAACAAAAAACACAACAAATTATTTTAAAAATTAGTAACCTAACAAATGAAGACATTTTGAAGCTTGGACACTAAATACATGTGAATTCTTTATGCTTTTCTCCATACCATACATTTCAAATTTTCTATAATAAAGAGAGGATTGTTACAAATAAAAGACCAAAACAGTAGCTCAATTTATAAATGAAGTTGAACAGAAGTAGTACAGAATACATTTACAGTATTATACAACCGTCCATCAAAAGCTATGCTGGCACGGGCATTGGCCTGTCGGATCAAAGGCCAGCTAAGACATGCACATCTACCGCAGCCGCCATCTGACACCAGCCTTGGCTCTGCAAACAGATGCCGAGAGGCAGTGATGACAGCTCAACAGCCCGAGTCCCTGACACCCAGGCTGCGACCTGGTGCACTGTGGGTATCTGGAGAGTAAGCTAGTGGTGGAAAGTCCCCAGCAAAAAACTAGAACACTGTTTTGGTTTTTGAAAAAACTATACAAAAACAGGAAAATCTCTTACTTACATTGTAGAAGGCTGAGATTTTTGTGCCTGTTACTATTCACGGGTAATTCACTGAGAATCTCCAATTCTCTTGGAGAACCACAGTTGCACTTAGCACACAACCATATAGAACAGGTACTCATGAACATGTATGTTAACATACTGGTAATTACCAAACATACATGAGCCAGGAATGTAAATTTTACATTATCTTACAGCATATCACGCATCTAAGACTGATTTTTGCTTGTTGCTTATCTAAACATAAAAAAGACATTCTCAGAAACCATCCCCTGCTTATTAATTTTCATTAATTCTAAATAAAGGATACAACAATTTTCTGTAGATGGGTCTCTGAAAAGATGAGAACTCCTGTTTTGCATACCATAAGTAACAGTAATCAATTCTGCAGCAATCCTTTGCAAAGAGTGAATGCCCCGAGCCACCTGCCTTCCACTGTCCCCGAGCCTGCGTTCAGGCTGGGCTCTACTTCCAACTGGACTTTCCTGCTACTGCGCGCCGTGGAGCAGCAGGCGGCGGCCCAGGCACTTAAGTTCCTTCCAGTGACATGGGAGACCTGGATGGAGCGCCAGGTTCTTGGCATTAGCCCTCCTCTGTCTTGGCTGCTGTCACATGTGGGGAGTGAACCAGTAGATGCAAGATTTTTGTCTGGTTCTCTGCCTTTCAAATGAGAAATTTAAAAACAGACTTCCATTTAGCAAGAAATGAGACAACCACATGACTTTCAAATTTCAAAACCACAGAACAAGAAGAACTGATGGTAAACAAATGGGCCATCCAGGAATTGTCCAAACTGGATGAAGCACTGCCCTCCTTCTGGACAGACTTGACCTGTACCATTTGGCTGCAGTGAGCTGCATCTCGATCGGCTTGTCCCTCTGCAACATCTTCACAAAGATCTGCGGCAGTAATTCTCCATCAACCAGCACTACAAGCAAGCACACAGACAGCAGGATCACACAGATGCTCTACATCGAGGAAGTTCCTAAATTCAATCTTGTAGCTGCATGGAACGTCTCCGCCTACCGTTAACCAGGGTCATCGACACCTGGGGGTTTTCAAAGGCTAAAACAGAGAAGCACTTCAATGCCTGCATTCGAACCTGTAACAATAAAAGGAAAACGCACTTATTTAATTTTCAAATGTAATTTTAATGTCTCAGAATCTAAACTCTTCCCCTGAAAAAATAACCATGTAAATCTGCTTAAAATGCTAAAAAGAAGGATCAACAAAACAATAATATTTGTGTTATGTGAAGAGTACAGTGTAAAGAATTATACAAAAATTAAAATCAATTCTGAAGTAATAGAAAAGAAAAAAAGGGGCCCAGCACGATAGTCTAATGGCTAAAGTCTTCACCTTCCACACGCCGGGATCCCATATGGACACCAGTTCTAGTCCAGCTGCTCTACTTCCTGTCCAGCTCCCTGCCTGTGGCCTGGGAAAGCAGTCAAGGACAGCCCAAAGCCTTGGGACCCTGCACCTGTGTGGGAGACCCGGAAGAAGTTCCTGGCTCCTGGCTTTGGATCGGCTCAGATCCACCTGTTGCAACTACTTGGGGAGTGAATCCACAGACAGATCTTTCTTTCTGTCTCTACTCTGCAAATCTGACTTTCCAATTTAAAAAAATAAATCTTAAAAAAGAAAAAGAAAAAGAAAAGAAAAAAGTAGCAAAAAAAAGAAAGAAAGAAAGAAAGAAAAAAGAAGTACAGTGCTTCAGTGTTGCTGGGGGTGTGGTACTCAGTCACTGTGGAGGTCAGTATGGAGAGTGCTAAGACAGCCCAGCTGGGTCAGTGACCTAGCATATGACCCAGCCATCCCTCTTCCGGGACTACATCCACAGGCAGTGGAATGTGCACCTGAGAAAGTGACCCGCAATCCTACAATGGTGAAGACCCGGAGACAACCCACCAAAAGGACAGCTAAAGAAACTGTGGTACTCAGCCATCAGAAAGAATGAAATTCTATTTGTAACAAAATGGTTCCAACTAGAGACCATTATGCTCAGAGAAATAAGTCAAACCCAAAAGAACAAATATATATCGTCTCTGAAATTGGGCAACCTTCACGTAAACTACAAGATCAACAGATAGGTATATAAAAATGTATATACGTATACTCACCTAGGAAGCACACTATGAAGCCATAGTCACAACATCTTACCTTATAGGAGAGTGAGGTTAGCAGGTGAGCGATATTCTGAACTGCACCATGGTTAAATAAAATTGTTTGATGATCTGGCCCCTGTAGGAAAAGAGAATACAAGAATACATTAACAACAATAAAGATTAATCTCAATAAAACTGTACTGGGGCTGGAAACATGGCTTAAAGGGTTAAGCCACTGCCTATGACAGCAAACTATAAGGGTACCACTTTGATGACCAGCTGCTCCACTTCTGATCCAGATCACTGCTAGCGTGCCTGGGAAAGCAGCACAGGAGGGCCCTACACCCATGTAGGAGCCCAGGATAAAATTACTAGTTTCTGGTTTAGTCCTGATACAGTCCCAGCCATTGCAGCCATTTGAGAAGTGAACCAACAGATGGAAGATCTCTGGTTCTGGGGCCCAAGCAGCCCTCTCTTCAGGAGGATAACAGCCAGGCTAATCACAAATGAGCAGTCTTAGGGTAAGAGCCCCTAAACATTCTATGTACCATGAACTGTTCCTTAACACTAAGTAAGCAATGTTTCTCTTAATTTCCATGTTTTTCATGTTTTTTTAAATGATTTGCTTTATTTTGATTTGTGAGTTTTTCTTTATTATTTTCCATTATACATTTTTATAGAACAGCCAACTCCCTTTTTTTCCTCCCTCCCTCTTCCAGTTATTTTTAAAGTTACAGAGACAGAAGGAGAGAAAGAAATCTACCTGCTGTTTACTCATGAATGGGGCTGGGCTAGCCCAAACCCAGCATCTTCGCACAGGTCTCATCGTGGGTGTGGTGGCCCAAGCACTGGACCATTCTCCACTGCTTTCTCAGATCATTAGCAGGGAACTAGATCAGAAGTGGAGCAGCCGGGACTCAAACTGGCACCCTCACGAGATGCTGGCACCACAGGTAGAGGCTTCATACATTATGCCATGGAATGGGTCCTTAATTTTTTATTATTCAAAGAGTTACAGACAGACAAGGAGATACAGGGATTCTCCATCCACTGGTTCACTTCTCAGATAACTACAGTGGCCAGTGCTGGACCAGCTGAAGCCAAGAACGTCATTCTGGTCTCTGATGGGGAGCAGGGGCCAAACAATTGGGCCGTCTTATGCCATTTTCCCTAGGCCATTGGCAGTGAGCTGGACTGCTAGTGAAGCAGCTGGCTACAACTGTACCCATAAGGAATGCCAGAGTTACAGGAAGTGGCTTTACATGCCATGCCACAATTTTAGTCCTTAATTTATTTTTAATCACTATAAAGTAGTTCAGAGTTGAATGATTCAAACCTATCTATTTTAGAGTTTTTAATGTCTGTTATAAACAATGTCTAGCTGGACATATCTGAAGCTGCAGCCCAGTGCAGATCCCCACTATCAGCCTACGTTCCCAGTACACAACGGCTCAATGTACTACTGCATGCCTACTCAAAATGGTAGAAACCATATGAAGAACTATACTTTAGTAATGATATAAAGGAATTAGGCGGGGGTGGGGGGGAATTGGGGAGGGGATAAGGGAAATCCCAGGAGCCTATGGAACTGTATCATAAAATGATAATAGTAATAACAAATATAAATGTTAAAAAAAAACAAAATGGTAGAAATCAATCTTTGCATCTTGATATTAATTAAAAATACTGAAGTTCTCAGAGCAAAGGTATGTTTTGTTTTTGTTTTGTTCTTTTAAGGGCAGGTGGGAGGGAGGAGAGAAAGAGAGAGTGAGAGAGAGAGCGAGATTCCCAGGAATTCAAACCAGATTCCCCAATGACATGAGTGATCAGTGCTGCCTTCCAACGTCCACGTTAGGAGGCAGCGGAATTCGGGAGCCAGAGTTGGGTACCAAACCCAGGCTTTCCAATGCGGCTGACCATCCACACCAGACACTGATTTTAGGCCTTTTCCTCTCAACTCATCCAGGAACCTTCAGTTATACATGCTTGCTATGGGCACGCAGCAGGCACTGCCCTAAAGGCTGCAGGATCCCTGGCTTAGTCATCGCTAAGGCAGTGACGAAGCCAGGAATGTGGGAGCCAAGATAAAGCGTGGTCTCCCGCACTCGGACCCAGTGGGTGGAAATTCTCTCTCAAATAAACCAAGGCTTTTTTTTAAATGGATTTGAGAATATAAAGATTCGCTCTGGTTCTTACTTTGCAGCAGTGTGAGAAGATCTGACAGATGTACTCCTGGGTGTAGCGAGACCTGCTGAGCAGAGCCATGAGGTGTGGTATCACTGTGGCATCCTGCAGGGGGAGAGAAGGAAAGCACAGCAACGGACACTTAGGTACCACTTGCACAGCTGACAACAACACCATAAGCAGGTGCACAGTCGCTCATCACAAGGACAGCATGTCGGGTCTCTCTGAGGAATAGAAAAAAACAAAAGCAACCTGGCCAACCAAATCATCTAGACAAGGAGAGGGAAGTGGTTTCAGTTTTCATCCTTCATAACAAAATGAGGGCAAAAATTCTCAAAGTAGCATATTTCCACAATACAAACATTTCAATAGGAATTGACAGAAACTAGTTCTAAAATCAAAATATGACTAGTACAATGCACAATAAGTAGCTGAAAAGGAAGAATTCTTACATAAAAATACACTTGGTGATTTTCATCTATGAGATATCACTGTAGCCATCAATAACTATTACAATCATTGATGACTGAAGTCAGCTGTCTCCGTCTGCACTAATCCAACATGGTTAGCCACTGAGCCAGAGCCCCCTCGGCGGGGCTTTCTGGTGGGTAACTCTACCAGAGCCTACTGCTGACACTTGGCAACATACATGACAGTTCAGGAAAAAACAATCAACCCACCCTGCTAGAGTTTGTCAAGAAGAGTATTTAGAAGACAAAAGAAATTAAAGTTGAAAGGAAATTTGGCATGCACCATAAATGGAAAAGGAGACAGTTCAAGTTTCTTAGTCTATCCCAAATGCTATCATAAATCCGACCACAAATCCTAGACTTGCCTTCTCAAACAGGTGTGTGTGTGCACATTCTTGCAACTTCAGGATAGAACCTAAGGGCCCATTGTGGTAGCCCAGAGGCTAAGCCCTTGCTTTGCACCCACTGGGATCCCATGTGGTACCCTAGCTGCTCGACATCACATCCAGCTCCGTTTGTGGCCTGTGAAAGCAGCAGAGGATGTCCAAGGCCTTGGGACCATGTACCTGCGTGGGAGACCCAGAGGATGCTCCTAGTGTGTGGCTTTGGATTGGCTCAGCTCCAGCCATTGTGGCCACTTGGGGAGTGAACCAGCAGACAGAAGATCTTTCTGTCTCTCCTCTTAGGATAGGACCCAAGAGCCTGCCTTCTAATCAGCTCCCCAAAGGGGTTGATGCTAGCTCACTGTGCTACTTCCCTCACAGAAGGTGATGGGGGCAAGGAAGGAAATTAGAACAACTTAGAAAACCTCAAAGAATGTCATTACTAAACGCGTAAGGTAAAACAAGATAAGGGATGAGAACGTCAACTGAGGGCAGCGTAGTTTCACCAGCAGACAACAGAGAATCCTGGAGAAGCTAAGGGAATAGCAAGTAAAAAGGCCAGTTTAAAAAGGCTTCCATTTTGCTGTTCTCCACTCTTCCCTCATTCTCAATCTTTATCAATTCTTTTCACAATGTCCCCTTCTCAGCTATGTCTCTATGTCTGCACTCACAGATGATTGCACTAGGCAAAGAACGGTTACATAACTGCCCAAACTTACCAACTGGAAACCCCACCCTCCTCTGCCTGGACCACTCTGTCCCTGTTCCAGTACCAGAGCTACTGTCAACGTATGACCTCTACACAGCTCAACTGGAGTCAGTTAATTACAATGAAACATTATTTTTTTCTCTCAGTTAGACCCCTCCATCCAACATTCTACCTCCAGTGCCTCTAAGGTATAAATGTTTCAAGGCACAAAAATGGCATGTTTCGTAATCTAGATGATTTCACTGTCTAAATGTAACCTCGTTTTCCTAATGTAACAGGACTAGGGTGAGCATAGGACAGGTGCTTGAGGGTGGAGTCACCCAGGCAGGCAGCATGTGCTGGCCCGGGCACATGGGTAGAGATTCCCAGGGGCAGGCCCAGACTGAGTCCCAGCTGCAGGCATGTGTGCTATAAACCAGTGCAGAGAAGATCTCTTTATCTGTTTGGCTAGTCTTCAAATAAACATTTTTAAGTTGGCCAAAACCAAAGTTTTCCAAACTGTGTACCATGATCCAGTAGAGGGACATGGGCCAGGCTGGGAACTAAGGAGGCAGGAATTAAAACAGCTACTAGCGTCAATTTCCCCCAGTCCAACAGAAGTGGGGGGGGGGGGGACTTCCAGGGGAAAGACAGGGGACTGATTGGTTTAATCCCTATTAACATGAAAACATGACTGACCGAAAAAACAGACTATTATTTTTTTTCTTTTAAAAAAAATTAATTTTTATTGGAAAGTCAGATGTGCAGAGAGGAAGATCTTCTGTCTGCTGGTTCACTCCCCAACTGGTCACAATGGCTGGAGCTGAGCTGATCCAAAGCCAGGAACCAGGAGCTCTTCCGGGTCTCCCACACAGGTGCAGGTTCCCAACGCCATGGGCCGTCCTTGACTGCTTTCCCAGGCCACAAGCAGGGAGCCGGAGGGAAGTGGGGCTGCAGGGATTAGAACCGGTGCCCAAATGGGATCCCAGTGTGTGCAAGGCGAGGAATTTAACTGCTAGGCTATGCACTGAGCCCCAGACTATTATTTTCTAAAAGTGCTACAGAATTCTTAGACCAAGATAACTAGTTTTAAATAAGCAGTTCTCAAACCAGAAGGATCTGAGTTACCCAGAAACTTGCTAAAAATGCATATTCTCGGCGCCACCCCATAATCAGTGCATCAGCATCTTAAAAGTGCCCAGGTAACGGACACACGCTGAGGTCTGAGCATGCAGTCTGTGCATTCATGAGGCATCACTCCCTGAAAAATGGCTCATGCAATTCTGAAGTATAAAGTCCACAGAGCTCATGTCTTCCCTGCCATGGGCTTATGTATCTGTGTAGGAAGCAGAGGCCATTCTCTATGCTTTCTTGCCTGCGCCTCCCAACTACTTAACTACAGTTTGATTTGGGATCAGAGCC
Organism: Ochotona curzoniae; assembly: GCF_017591425.1. Taxonomy (NCBI): domain Eukaryota; kingdom Metazoa; phylum Chordata; class Mammalia; order Lagomorpha; family Ochotonidae; genus Ochotona; species Ochotona curzoniae. The sequence goes on from NW_024465035.1 coordinate 1,863,870, forward strand.
CTGATTCATGTGGATCCGATCTGGCAGGTTTTTTCAGAGTGTGTTTGTGACCTCAGAGAAGCACAGCCAGCATTAGAGTGAGACAAGAGAATAAAATCAGAGGGGATCATGCCTGCGCAATTGTGCTTTGGGTCTTCTGCAGGACTTACATTCAATCACACATGTAGATACTAAAGCAATGTACAGTTCTTACAGTAAAAGCAGATAACATTGTTTCAAAAATATTAGCTTAGATAATTTTCATTAAGAAAATTCTATGTAATCAACAGAAAAAAAAAAATCCTTCATAATCCCTGAGGCCTAAAAAAATTTGAGACAAAGAGAAAGGAGACAGCAAGAGGCAGCCAAAGCTGTACCTGCTAGACTACTTTTCAGTGCCCATCAGGACTGGCTGAGGATGGAGCAGCGAGGGGAGCCAGGGCCATCCACGTACCCCAAAGCAGGGACACCACCTTCACTACCTGAGCCATCACCGCAATCTCCCAGGCTTCAAACTGGTGGGAAGCTGGAATCACAAGCTTAAACTGGGAATCCAATCCAGGCATTTCCACACAGGCAACCTAACTGTGAGGTGGAAAGTGCTCACACTGCTGAGGCTTTGAAAACCACTGGTTGGTGCTGACACAGCCAGTTAATCTTCCACCTGTGGTGCTAGTGTACCATGTGGGTACCAGGAGTGCCAGCTGCTTCACTTCCAAGCCAACTCCCTGACCATGTGCCTGGGAAAGCAGCAATAGATGCGCCCCTGCACCCGCCTGGGAGACCTAAAGGAAGCACCTGGCTTCTGGCTTTGGATTGGCCATTGGAGAATGACCAAGTGGATGGAAGATCCGTCTCTCTCTCTGTCACACACACACACACACACACACACCTGCTTGGTGTTGTAATTAAGTCCCTGCTTGGGACACTGGCATCCCTTTGCCTGCAATTTCAAGCTCCTTCTAACGCACACTTTAGGAACAAGCGGAGAGATGACAGTCCAGGGACTAAGCCCCGCCCCCTCCAGCAGAGCCCCAGCTGGAGCTCCAGGCGACTCCACTCCACGTAACCAGCCCTGGCCGCTGCGGGCCTCTGGACAGTGAACCAGCAGATTAAAAATCTTCCACTCTCTCTCTGTCGCTCCCTTTCTTTCTGTCAATGTGCCTTTCAAATAAAGACATAAATAAATCTTAAAAACACAACGCTGCTATTGGTAGCATTATCTAAAAAGCAAAGGAAAACAAAAGAAGAGAGAAAACTACGGACTGGTTCCAAGCATCTTTGGTTTTGCATAGATGCTAGGCTGCCCTGAGCCCCAGCAGCTACTTCAGCTCCAGCAGCGACTCTCAGCTGCAGTTCCAAAGGCTGTGGTCCTCACGACACTGGCTCCTCCTCGGGCACTGCGGCCCTTCACATACATCCTTCCTAGAACAGCTGTCTCCATTCCTACTTCACAAAATAGGATCCATTTTTCAAGACCCAAACCAAATTCTAGCTTCTCTACGGTTTATTCTGCTCACCTTTAACCTAAAGTGAGCAGACTGTCTCACCTGTTCAGCCCAGATCTTCATCCCTGACTTGCACATATAAAGGAAGTGACCATAAATTCCTCAAGATCTGACATGACACTTAGAAAATCTGATATATGTCAATAAGCAAGAAAATATGAGGACATTTTAAAAACTCAATGGAAAATGGAACTGAAAATTAATTTATTCTGGAGGAAAAAGTTTGTGGAATCCATGCCGTTTTCTTTTTTTTTTTTTTTTTTAACTTTTACTGGGAAGGTCAGATATATAGAGAGGAGGACAGAGAGGAAGATCTTCCATCTGCTGATTCACTCTCCACGCAGTTGCAACAGCTAGAGCTGAGCCGATCTGAAGCCAGGAGCCAGGAGCCTCTGCTATGTCTCCTACACGGGTGCAGGGTCCCAAGGCTTTGGGCCATCCTCGACTGACTTCCCAGGCCACGAGCAGAGAGCATGATGGGAAGCAGGGCTGCAGGGATTAGAAATGGCAGCCATATGAGATCCCGGGTGTACAAGGCAAGGACTTGCACCACTAGGCTACTGTGCTGGGCCCTGCAGTTTTCTCCTAAGAAAAATTTTCCAGGACCTTTTTGAAACCTCCTCCATGCACTGATGGTGAACATTTTTGCACGAAAGGCAAACTTATTTTTTACTACATTTCCCATGACTTTTTGAAATGTCCACTTCTTGAGACTCGTCTATACAACAGTACAATGAGTTGGAGAGGCTGAGCGAGTCAGGGTAGCTTGCGACCCCGACCCCCGCCAACTCACAGTGTACAGGAGCTCCTCGGGAGTGACGGCGCTGGTGAGGATGGTGCGCAGGCATCGCAGGCAAGCTTCGATGAACTTCAGGTCAGGCGACAGCAGGCCTAGCAACAGAGACTAGATCTGAGATTCAGCGCTCCAACCACTCCCCTTAACTGCCTGAGCTACAAAGGCTTCCCCACGTACCTTGCAGTAGGGCGGGGATAATGTGGCAGTCCAGGAGAGACTTGACATTGTTTTCAGTACCCATGGCGAGGCTTCCCAACACCACTGCACATTCTGTTTTCAGTTCTGTGCTGGAGGCTTCTTGCTGAAGCAAGTACAACAATCTAAAAGGAAGGGGCTTGATGAACAGACTACAACACAACAGTGAGTTAGTGTGACAAAGCCACCGGATGCAAAATGGTTATCAATACACCCCATGTGCAACAAGTAAGGCTGCAGAGCTGGCCCCATGGCACAGTGCATTAAGCCTCCGCCTGCGATGCTGGCAATCCACATGGGCAGTGCTTCATGTCTGATCCAGCTCATGCTCATATGCCTAGGAAAGCAGCAGAATGTGGCCCAAATGCTTGTGCCTCTGTGCTCCCACTGGAGACCAGGAAGAAGCTCCAGGCTCATGGCTCCAGCCTAGCTTGGCTGAAGCCCTCTGGGAGTGAACCAGCACGTGGTTCACAATCTCTGTCTTTCTCTCTCTCTTTCTTTGTAAATCCACCTCTCTCCTTCTCTCTCTGTCAATCTGCCTTTTAAATAAAAATATTTTTTTTAAATTCAGGTTGGGGTCAGTGCTGTGGCATAGCCAGCTAATCCTCCGTCTGCAGCACCAGCACCCCAAATGAACACGGGTTCAAGTCCCAGCTACTCCACTTCTAATCCAGCTCCCTGCTTATGACCTGGGAAAGCACCAGAGAACAGCCCAAGTCCTTGGGACCCTGCACCTACATGGGAGACGTGAAAAGCTCCTGGCTTCAGATCAGCTCAGTGCCAATGCTGCAGTCATTTGGGGAGCTAACCAGCTAACCAGCTGAAGGAAGACAGTTCTCTTTCCTTTCCTTCCCATCTAGCTCCCTGCCTGTGGCCCGGGAAAGCAGTCGAGGATGGCCCAAAGCCTTGGGACCCTGCACCCATGAAGGAGACCTGGAAGAAGTTCCTGGCTCCTGGCTTCAGATCAGCTCTGGCCATTGTGGCCACCTGGGGAGTGAATCAGCAGATGGAAGATCTTTCTGTCTCTCCTTCTCTCTGTAAATCTGACTTTGTAATAAAAATAAACAAATCTTTTTAAAAATTTTTTAAAAAGGACTAATGTGAATGATTTGGGGAAATGATTGTTCATGTCACATACAAATTCAAAGAAGAAACAATGAAAGGGAAATCCGGGAAAGATTTTTTCATATTGAACAAAGAGAGCAGAATCTCAGAGCTTATGAAAGCTCTCAGGCTGCAGGCTGTCCGCACAGAGCAGAAACAGCAGTCTATGCCACGCCCCGGGTCTCCTCAGCAGGCAAGTGCTGACGGCTTGTTTCTCAATCTGTATTCACCTTACTGATTTGAAAGGCAGAGTGAGGGCAAGAGAGAGCTCTCCACCAGCCACTTCACATGTGCCACAGCTGTGACTGAGCAAGGCCAGAGCTAGCAGCTGAGAACTTAATCCAGGCCTTGTGTGTGGAAGGATGGCAGGGACCCAAGGGCGCGAGCCATGGCTTGCTGCCTCCATGTGAGCAGGAAGCTGCAACTAAGGGTAGAACTAGCATTGAAGCCAGGCCTGGACACGGACACCTCAGCAGTGTTCACACTAGCACTGAAGCCAGGCCTGGACACAGACACCTCAGCAGTGTTCAGACCAGGAGGCCAATGCGTGCTCCGCTCCCAGAGCCTAACCAACTAGCAAGGGACACTGCATCCTCACCAGGAATGCTCCCAGTGCAGAGCCCAGCCTGGACGCATTCCTTAGATTCCTTGTGCAGTTCTTCAACCAAGGGCAGCTGCTCTTCTACAGGCCACTTGAGCGATCAGATAATCCCATTTCCACTCCACTCAGCTAACACCCTAACCCTGCACAATGTACGACCATCTCCCTTTAGGTTCCGTGAAGCACTATCAAATACTGAATGCCAATTTCCTAAGAAATGTTGGTGAGCAGAACTAGCACTGTGGCATGAAGGGTCAAGCAGCTGCTTGGGTAACACATGCCCCTGTCCGGGCTCCCTGCAGGGCGCGTGGAGAGCAGCAAGCCATGGTCGGAGGCTCGGCCCACTACGCACACAGATCTGGATGGAGGGCCTGGTGCCTTGGCCTGTCCAGCCCCGGCTGCTGCACCCACTGCAGGGGGAACTAGCAGATGCAAAACCATCCTTCTCTCCCTGCCTATCAACTAAAATAGTCTTTTAAGAGAAAAAAAGGCTTGTGAGAGAAGTATGGTTACTGAATATATATTCAAGGTCATGATGTCAAAAACATTAAAACCTTCAATCCAATGTCAAGAAATTAAGTTACAATGTTAATTTTAAAAACATCAAACCCTAAAAATCAGTTATTTTTAGTAAGAACTAAAAGCCAAACATAATTTTTTTTCTTTAAACTCTTAAAATTTAAACACAAAACTTAAAACCTTAAAACAAAACTGGAAAGGTTCTAAGGAGATGTGGAAGAAGTGTCAGACTTCTTGCAGGGCAAGCGAGCTGAATCTAAAAAGCACTAACATATCCACACCCTCATTTAGAAAACATTTCAAAGACAGGATAAACAACATGGAAAAACCACAACGTGTGCGTGAGGACAAAGCGCCCAGGGCAGCCTGGCTGGCACAGCAAGGAGGGGTCATCGCACACCTGGGAACGGCTCCCAGCACGATGAGGTTGGCTTTCTGCTTGTTGTTCCCAATGACAGCATTCTTCATGTCTCTGAATGAGAAAAGAGATAAAGGTAAAAACACGTGGCGACAACACTGGGAAAAAGTCAAAGATCAACCAACTGCACCTTCTAATGTAACACCTTAGACTGGCATGTTAGTGACAACGTAAAAAAATTCTTTTGCATCTGAGGTTCTAAGTAACACGTGGACTATAGAACAGGGCAATGTAAAGGACTGGCCAGACGACCAATACGCTCAAGGGGAGGCAACTCCTCTACAATGGGTCTGAGTTCTGCATGTCCGAAGGAATACAGCCCCCCTGGCACTCCACCTGGCACGGGGAGTATAACCAACCCAGCCTGAGAACACATCTAACAAGATCACACTGCTCATTTTTCCCTTTTTCTCATTCCCTCAGGACTATCACCTTTTTAGATTTATTTATTTTTATTTGAACGACAGATTTACAGAAAGAAAGACAAAGATCTTTCTTCCTCCAGCTCACTCCCCAAATGGCTGCAACACTGAGCCGATCTGGAGACAGGAACCAACCCTGGAGAACGAAGCACGGCTCGCCAACAGGCAACTCGTTACAGGAAAACATTACAAGTCATGAATGTCAAATAGTTTTTTCAAAAAAAAAAAAAACAAATGAGAGAAAAAAGTTGTAATCCTACATTTCCTGAATTGCAGCATTTGGAAAATTAAAACATGAAAACAAACAAGATTTTCTAGGAGACCTCTGAACACACGCTACTTACATGACACCTTGTAGCACTTTCTGGGGATCAGGGTCAAATAGCCTGTCAACATAGTGGCGACTGCTCGCTGTCACTTCCTAGAGTGGGAGAGAAATGAGGACATGTGAAGCCACCTAAGTCACAGGCTCACAGCATCACCCACAGTCTCAAGCAACAATATGATTCAGATTTCTACAAATACTTGCTATTTGCCTCCTCAGAACACGGGACACTTAAGCAGGTGATTTTTCTCACACACACCAGAACAACCGCAAACTCAATGTCCAGTGTAAGACACCCCAAATCAGTATTTTTCTAATAATACCTGATTTTGAAGGTAAAAATGTCCATGGGACACTCTTCAAATTGCAGTGTGTTGAAACTGACAGGATTTACAAAATTCAAATCATTGCCTAAGCACAGGATAACTGTGCTAGCTAGCAGTGAGAACCAGGGCCCATGAGCCTCCGTCAGGAGCACTCTGTGCAGCCATTCTGAGGACGGCTGGGATGTGCTGCAGTTAACGCGGACCTCACCAGTTCTCCACCAGTAACTGGCCAGTGGGACCTTCGTGGTGAGCTGTAAGAATTATCTCAACAGATTAACTGAGTATATGTGCTAAGAAGGAAGCTTGGGGTCCAGCACAATAGCCTAGAAATGGGACGTTTTCTGCCTATGACAGGTTAGTTACAATTCTTGCTAACAGGGTCTGCTTCCCACAATCTAATGCAATTATGTGTCCTAACCTCTTACTTCAACAAGTGAGGCTTAGGATCTTTACCCAGGCACTAGATCACCAAATATTAAGCATTCTACAAATGCATCATGAAATAATACATCAACATTGAAGAAAGTGGCGTCATCATACAAACACACATGAACACATGTGCTGTCTGGTGACATCAGACCCTCAGCCTCCTCTGCGGCTCTGTCCCGTGGGTCCCTAGGGTCCTACAGCCCCTGAATGTAGCTTACTCCACTGCTTTTGGTTTAAGGTGTATATCTTAATCAACATGAACCTCCCCATTAGTAACAACTCCTTGCTGTTCTGCGGCTGGTTCAGTCACTACAACAAGCACTAAGTACCGAGAGCAAGGTGCTAAGGAAACACGGATGATTCTAAATCCTATTGCAATTGTGTTCACATTTTGTCTTCCCCACTAGAATACAAGTGCACGATGTGAAAGCAGCACTGAGGACTGAGAAGGGGCGGATGAGCTCAGAGTCAGGACAGGCTTCCTCGAGATGGTGTTAGAACACGGGCACATGCATCTCCACCAGAGCCAGCGAGAACGTGAAGTCACCGTATCCGAGTCAACAGCAGGAACCCCAGCTGGGGGCGCTGAAACAGAAAGGAAGGAAGTGACCACTGAATGTGCAACACAGCAAGCTGACCAACAGGTAGCCCATAACTGAGAATTTCAGGTGGCCTTTTGGCCAAGTTCCATGCTAGCTGGCAGAGAAGGTGCAACAGGATATTAAGGCAGAGCCCCGTGCTTGAGGAGCTTACAGTCTGTATGGTATCACACAGCTCCCTAAGCCAGCTGGGCCAGCCAGCTGGAGCTATACAGTCACTCAGTCCGTCTTATTCACTCTGGGCCTCTGCCTACCACGACCATCCATGCCCGTGGCTCTAAGGGACCTCTCCATTTCACTGCTTCCCTTGACAGCTTGGCTCACTTCTCAACTCTCAGCTCTCTTGTCTTTCAGAGGGAAACCTGAAAATGTAAGACAGAGACACAAAGGAACCGGTGTGGATATTAAACAGGCTAGTCAGGAAAGCAGCTGAGAAAGGCCCAAAGCCTTGGGACCCTGCACCCCTCTAGGAGACCTGGAGGAAGTTCCTGGCTCCTGGCTCCGAATCGGCACAGCACTGGCCGTTGCGCTCACTATGGAAGTGAATCATCAGATGGAAGATCTTCCTCTCTGTCTCTCCTCCTCTCTGTATATCTGACTTTCCAAAAAAAAAAAAAAAAAAAAAGACCCTGAACCAGTAACGAAAACGTACAACTGCAGGGAGTCCAAAGGACCTCTAGAGCTTTGCCATTACAAACTTAAAGTGAGGTGGTCAGCATGGACGTTTCTCTTAGTTACATTTACAGGAACAGAAGCAAGCAAGATCTTGCTTGCTTAAGATCTAGCAGAGTTGATCTTAAACTTGGAATTTAACCAGCAAAGATGATGAAGCTAGAGGGGAGAGTGCAGTAAAGGCAGACTTACTCAGGTAATGATAAAGACCAAAGAACCAGAGGGCCTGGCGTGGTGGCACAGTGGTTAAGGTCCTCGCCTTGCACGCCCGGGATCCCATATGGGCGCTGGTTCTAATCCCAGCAGCCCCGCTTCCCTTCCAGCTCCCTGCCTGTGGCCTGGGAAAGCAGTCGAGGACGGCCCAAAGCTTTGGGACCCTGCACCCGCGTGGGAGACCCGGAAGAGGCTCCTGGCTTCGGATCGGCATAGTATCGGCCCATTGCGCTCACTTGGGGAGTGAATCATCAGACGGAAGATCTTCCTCTCTGTCTCTCCTCTCTGTATATCTGCCTTTCCAATAAAAAAAATAATAATAAAAATAAATCTTTAAAAAAAAAAAAAAAAAAGACCAAAGAACCAGAGCCAAGAGGCCATGAGCAACAGCCTGGCACCGGGGAGTAGCAGAGGTTTGGGCAGACAGCGCTCCAGCTCAGATGCTTCAAGTGGAGATTATAGAGGGATTTTGGTCTTCGGTAATATGCCCACGATAGGATGGTGGAGTTGACCACTGATGAAGTCTAAAGTTTGAGAAAATATTTATTTAATGAAATTTCCATAAATTATCACAAGAGTGCTTGATTGAGTATGGGACAGCAGACAAAACCTCAATGAGGCAGATCAAGGGGTCCACAGGAACTACGCCAAAACACAATCTGTTGAGATTCAAGGTTAGAAATGTCAGGGGTGGGTGCCAGGCCACACCAAGTCAAGCTGGGTCAAACCCTGGCTATTCCTCACCTCCCACCTGGCTTCCTGCTAATGTGCCTGGGAGACAGAATTTGGTTTCCCACATAGCAACGCAGTGTTCCAAGGCTCCTGACGTCAGCCTGGCCTGTCCCCAGCTGTGAGCATCTGGTAAGGAAACCTGCAGATAACAGACCTCACGCTCTCTTGGTCTCTTCCTGTAACTTTGCCTTTCAACACACACAGAGCTGGAGTTTTCAGGGCAGAGGTGAAGAGAAGGGTCTGCAGGCAGCAAAGAGGAGAGAGGTCGTCTGCCCAGCCAAGCGACTGGAAAGACACGGGAAGAAGAGACCAAGCAGCCGAGAAGACTCTAGGATACGGTCTGGAAGTGTGTCAGCACAGGCCAGAAAGCTAGTTCCAAAGCCGACGAGAGGAGAAAGGAACTATGACGAGGTCGAGGATAAAGTTCACTAAAAGACACACCAGAAAGGGGTCTGGAGAGAACAGCGAGAGTGAGACAGAGGACAGGACCCCACGTGCGTCCCAAGGAGAGCGGGGGGGAGGATCCAAGCCCCGGGAGAGGGGAAGGCTGCAGGATGCTGGGAGCCTGTCCTCTGCTGGCCACGCAGTGTGGACAGAGCCCGCGGACACACTGCTTGCCAGGGGCATTTCTTATTCACTCCAGAACTACTGGGGACACTGCACTTCCTTCTTCCTCCCCGCCCACAGAAGCAGAAATGTGCGTGGGTTCTCATATTCTGCCCTTTCACTTTATGCTCCTTTGAGGTTCCTTCCAGGGCTTCCAGTAGCTCAAAGAGGTTTGTCCACAAGGTAATTCCTCCATCGTCCAAACGTGCCAGGCAACTTGAGCTCCAGGGTAGCTGTGTCCATGAGGGACAGCACAGGCAGCCAGAAAGCTGGAAGCATGAGCGTGCAGGCCCTCCAAATCTCTTAAAATTTTTACATATTCAAAACTGCAAAAGCCAACACAAACATTTACATAAAAAAAACCTGTTACAAATGCAGATGTCTGGCACAGCAGCTCAGGCCTGGTGTGTATGGCTACATCCCAGAAGCTAAGTCTGCCACCCAGCTCTGCTTTAAATCCCACCTTCCTGTGAATGCACTCTGGGAAGGCAGCCAGCGACAGGTCAAGTGCTTGGGTCCCTCCACCTACAGGGGACACCTGCCTGGAGTTCCAGTTTGTCGCTGTCTCAGCTGTTGGGACATTTGGATACTGAACTGGTGAATGAAAGATCTTTATGTGCCTTTCAAATACATGAAAATTTGAAAATAACCCTTTACATTTTAGGTTTAACAATATTCCATCCAAAATATTATATGAAAATCGCATGGCCTTTTCTTTTCTTTGGGTACCCATGTATAACAGGCAGCCACTAGCAAGCTCCCCCATGCTCCTCGCCCCGAGGATTGGAACCTGGCAAACAGACCACCAGAGAGGCGACAGGAAGTCATTTCAGACACATCAAGGTTCTCCTGCCCACACTCCCCGTTCTCTCTGGTAGAAGCCAGTTGCTAGGCTAGTTCCCCTACAGAGAGGCCAGATGGCAGAGCACCGCATCCTGCCAGCAACACACACGTGAGCTTGGAACCAGGTTTTCCCCAAACGTAGCCTTCCGATTAGATTGCAGTTCCTGCTAGCACCTTTACTGTCACCTCATAAGGGACCCTGGGCCAGAGAAGTGCAGCTTAATTCACACCTTTATTCCTGAAACTCTAAGACAGCAAGTGTTGTTTTAAGTAAACAGGTTTCACTGCAGTAGATAACTAAAAGACTTTGGAATTTATCATCCAAATTAGGATAATTTTAAGGAAAAAAAAAAGAGTATTAACAATTGCCACAGAATAGCTATCTATAAACCAGGAACGCTGCAGATAGGCCAGACTGTATCATCACCTCTTATTCATCTGTAATGCAAAAAAAAAACAGAGGAAGAAGCACACAACCCAGCACATGGATGGGACATCCTGGAAAGGCCAACTGAAACAGGCTTAACTGCTCCCTGCGACAGAACTACCCATGACTACACTGAATTTAAGTCACTGGTTTTGCTTTGTTTCGGAAAAAAACATTTTTAGGAGGGTTTCATATTAAAAAAAAGAATCTGAGTTGGAGGCCAGTGCTACGGCACAGTAACTTACATATAAGATGACACGACGTGCTGGCTGCCTGGGACACAGCACCAGTGAGTCCAGCTGTTCACTTTGCAGTCCAGCTCCCTGCTAACGTGCCTGGGAAGCCGCGAGAGACAGTGCCGGAGTCGGCCGCGCCCGGCCCACTCACTGTGGCTATCTGGGGCGTAAACCAAAGGAGAGAGCTCTTTCTCTCCTTTTGTCATTCTGTCTTTCAAATGAATACTTTTGAATTGAGTCTTCTTCAAAAATTTTTATTTTTTACTTTATTTGAAAGACAGAGACAAGACATATCTTCCAAACGCTGTAGTGGCCAAGGTTGAGCCAACAGATCACTTATCTGTTACAGCCAAAACTACCTCCCCTACCAACTTCAGAAGGGTTTTAAATGATAATGGTTAAAAAAAATGATAATGGTTAACACCCAGACTTGCCCAAAGAAAGGTTTCAAGAAAGAAAAAAGTATTCAACTCAAGTTATCAGCTTGAAACTGTAAGACCTGGGGTATTACAGCTTAAAGACTAATAAGAAATTATCAAACTTATTTCACTGAACTCTTGTTATAATGTGCATTTAATAACAATATAATGCCATAATTTTAACATATTAATCCATCATACGATAGAATGGACAAAAGGCTGACGTTTAACACCTGAACCTGAGTCCTAGATTTAACACTGTGTAGGCCGGGCAGCCAGTGTTGTGCCCAGCAGAGCAAGCTATCACTTGTAACACCAACCTGGACCAGAGTGCTCCCTGCGGCTGCTCCCCACTGAGCCCCCACTGAGCCCCGCTCCCTGCTAAGGCACCTGCAGGGCAGCAGCAGATGGCCACTCACTGGGGAACCCCTGGCCTCCCCTCGCCCAGCCCTGGCCATTTCAGCCTTGTGGGGAGTGAACCAGCCAGCACATGGCTTACTCTGTCTCTCCGCCTTTCCATGTCACTCTGCCTTTCAAACACATAAATTTAAAAAACGTTATCTCTAGATTGCTAACTTCATAAAATAGTAATGTTATCACACAGCTTTGAGTGTGGCTCAAATAAGAAAACACACAGGAAAATTCCCTTGTAAAAGGTAAAAATACCCTTCAAAAGCTGATTCTATTTTGAGAATTCTATTTTGTTAAAAAAAAAATGCTTTGACAAGTGTATGGTGGGTATTCCTTAATTATATTTATGGTTAAAACCTAATTATTCACTCCATTTGGGAAGGGAACCAAAAACCTGAAGGTATCTATCACTCCCTTTCAAATAAATAAATATTTGAAAAAAAAAACAAAACTTAGTGTGTTACAGTTTACAATATTTTGCATCTAATTTCTCATTTAATCCATGTGCTCCTCATCAATTAAAATCTCCCAATTCCTAGGGGAAATTCTGACCAGAAAAGAACTCTGAATCAGTGATCAGGAAACAAAATGCAATGTTAGTCATTCAACAAACTACCGAGAATGGCAACAACAAAACTGCTGGTGATGCTCAGCACGCAGTATTGTCAGGGAGAGAAGGCAGAGAAGCCGGCAAAGACATGGGCTGCCGAACGCCTCCAGACTCCATGTCAACCCTCTGTGAGACTCATGTTCTTTATGTGCGCATCTTTAATTAACCAGGTATTATCCTAAGTGCTGGAAACAGGTAAGACAGACCCTTACAGAAGTACATAATACAAAAAGGAAATAATTAAGTAATTTACACATGTAACTTGCAACAAGTGGTTAGTGCCACTATAAAAATGAATACAAAGTGACAAGCAAACCAAAGATACAATGAACCAAAGTCTGGAGCAGGCGAGCAGGCGGGGGCTAAGGAGGAGGGAGCATGGATAGCACACTAGTGTGAATTCCACAGGTGAGAAACAGGGAGCAAAAAAAGCAAAATGAGAGCACAGCACATGCAAAGGGAGTTGTGAGCAGAATATTCTCGAGAAAGAAAATGCAATCACAATTGACAGGGTATACAGATGGGAATACAGAACAATGTTCAAGTTACCTTCTTTAATTCCGTCAGTCAACAGATATTTAAACAGACAAACAAGCACTGTCCTAAGCAATGAAAGACATTCACCCGCCCTCTTCGCACGTGCACACACACACATCTGCAGAACTTAATATTTCGGCAAAGGAAGACAAAAAAGGAATAAATGCAGAGGTATATTGGAGGGTTATACACAAGCTGAAGAAAGTGTTTAATAATGCATTTGTTTCCAAGTCTGTGTAGCACAGCCACACTGGCCATGAGCGAGGTGGAGGAGGAACTGGAGATAACAGAGAAATACACACAGGGCACTCAAGCGGCCCAGACCTCAGCGCCAACAGGCAGCACTGCCCAGCAGACATTCTGTGAAACCATCGGAGTGACTCTGGGTAGGCACAATGACAGCAGATTGCTACTGGTATCAAGAGATGTGAACTAAAAATGCTACAGGCCCATGCCCCACCACTTTCCACTACCCATCCAGTCATGAAAAACCCCATTTATAATCATCTGAGTGTAGAACCTACTATATTACACAGATCAAGACCAAAAAAGTATTGTATTGTTTTAATGTATACTTTCCCAAGGATGCAACTCCTGTCTGAGCTAAAATTAAAAAGTACTTTGTCTTGCTAGTCAAAAGCTGTGTATTTTCAGAAAGTTACATAAATAAAATATGAGTAAAAATTACAAAGCACATGTATCAGTGTGAATTGCGGCTCCACGGTCACAGCCAAATGGTGAGCCTCTGGTAATACCTGTCTCCAGCCACACAACCCTGAACGCGCCCGATCTCACGGGATCTCGGAAGCTCAGCAGGTCGGGCTTGGTCAGTACCTGGATGGGAGAGCATTTGTAAATATTTCATCATTTCACTGCCTCTTTCTGATATCTTAGTACCTGAGTGCACGCTCACTGCAAGGAGACTACTTTTTCTGTCTTTCTCAGTTATTAGCAGCTGAGGTATCATGCCAAGTGTATAAAAGTTGCATGTGAGTATAGCTCACTTATCCACGAATATCACTTCAGGACAGCCAAGGAGGTGCTACAAAATATCTACTCTGGGAAGAATGTGTGAGTCTGATAGGGCTGAACTATGAACTGCAACAGCTCTTTATGCGTGTTCCAGGGTACTTCCCTATGCCCAGAACAGTATGAAACCTAAATCTGACTTCCTAATGTCTCCAAAAAATACTTATTTTTCTCATTTTGATAATTGTTTGAAATGCCCAACCAACACACTACTCAGATTGCATTTATTTGAAAGGCAGAGTGAGGGTGAGAATCTGTCTCCCACTGGCTGGTTCAACTGCACAAATGGCTAGAACAGCCAGGGCTGGGTCAGTGCAGCAGCTGGACCTCAAACCAGCCTTATGGGATGCTGGCACCACAGACAACAGGCTAACCTTCTATCCCATAAAGCCATCCCTCACAATTATCATATGAAAGCCTGTGGACATTTAATGTGGTTTGTACCTGACCCTAGAGTGAGCAGGACTGCCACAATCCTGTGAAAGCAGCTTTCTAAACTGTACCTTGAGTTCATGTCACACAGCTCTCCCACTGATGTGGCAATGTTCTCTTGAGGTCAAGAGAGACACACAACCTTAAAAAGTGGTTCACTGCTGCTGAAGCAGTTGACTTCCCCATTAAACAAAACAAAGTAATTACTAGACCATTCTTTCCTCATTTTTGAGGGGAAAAAAAAAAAACTACACTATTGGGCCCAGTGCGATAGCAGTTAAAGTCCTTGCCTTGAACGTGCCAGAGTCCCATAGGGGCGCCGGTTCTAATCCTGGTGGCCCTGCTTCCCAATCAGCTCCCTGCCTGTGGCCTGGGAAAGCTTAAGGCCCAAAGCCTTGGGACCCTGCACCCCTCTAGGAGACCTGGGGGAGGCTCCTGGCTTTGGATCGGCTCAGCTCTGGCCATTGCGCTCACTTGGGGAGTGAACCATTGGACGGAAGATCTTCCTCTCTATCTCTCCTCCTCTCTGTATATCTGCTTTTCCAATAAAAATAAAATAAATTTTAAAAAAATCTACAATATCCACAAAAACATTTACTTGTAGACAGCTTTCATGACCTTCTATATGTTCTAATATTCCTAAGGTAAAAAATACAAGGAAGAACCCAAACTTCAGAGAGCCTGAACTCTGGCGTGCTTCTTCTTCCCGTGTGTGTGCAGGCGCGTCTGAGCTGTCCTTGCTCTTTGTGTTCTGATCAACTTCTGGCCCACGACAACTCAAACTGATTTAAAGTCTCGTTCTTTTTAACTCCCTTATATAGTATATTTTATTCATTTGAAAGGCAGGGTGTCCGAGAAAGAAGAAAGAAGGGAGGCAGGGCGGAAAGCAAGCAAGGAGGAAAGGTGGCAGGGAGTGAGGGTGAGAGGGTGGTTCACCCGCTGGTTCATTGCCCAAACGGTCACCAATGGCCAGGTGAATCCAGGAGCCTGGAACTCCATCTGGGTCTCCCACATGGGCGGCAGAACCCCAGCATTTGGACCACTTGCTGTCCTCCTGGGCACAGCAGCAGTGAGCTAGATGGGAAGTGGAGTAGTTGGTAATCAAGCTGGAATCTACTTGGGATGTCAACATTATAGTCACGATGCCAGTCCCCACAACTAGATTCATTTTTGGTAGTTGTGGGGTTTCACAGCACCCTCCTTATCAAGTTAATCAAACTCTGGCAACTTTGCAAAGTTTCTAACAAGTCACTTCACAGTTCAACTAGGTCCCATCAATGTAGAGGGATGATTTGTTTTCATTATTCTCATTTACCGTCCCCACCCCACTCACCCCCAATTGCTCTGCTTGTCAAATGAACACTCAAGAGGAAGTGGAGAAAGAGCTGGGGTTCAGTGACATTCTTCATCCAATGACAAAGGGCTGGGCCCTCAGCCCAGCAGCTAAGGCACCTGCACTCCACACCTGAATGCCTGTTGGACACTGGAGCTGCTCTTGATGCCAACTTGCTACTCACGTGCTCCCTGAGAGGACACAGGTGAATCTTGGAGTGGCTGGGGTTCTTACCTCCCAGGTAGGATTAAGTTCCTGGCTTCCAGGTTTAGTGACAGGCATGTCAGGCTTTAGGGAGGTGAATAAGCAGATGGGAGAGCTATGTGGGTTTCCAATGTAATCATACAGTTAGAGCCTGTGTATACTATTAAAATCACTATTAACATCCTTTGGTGATCCCAAGAACCAAAAGCTATTTAGCATTCACATTTCTAATCAAGTGCTGTGTTTATCCTTGTTTTAAAGTATGCTGCAAGTCACAGAGTTACCTAGGCCTACAAGGTCTTTAAAGCTGTTTCCCATTATTAAACACTAGTCATTGCTGCTGCCTCTGAGACACGCTCACCTCGTCGGCCCCGCCTCCTGTCACACCAGGTCCGCTGTCACCACCAACTGCTCACCTGCCCATGTCTTCTGACTTCTCTGACAGGTGACTAGCTCTGCAGACGCCTCCACCTTCAACCCGAGGGACTTCCAGATTAGCAAGGGATGCTACTGTTTAATTCAGCGACTTGATCTTTTTAATGTTCAATCCATTTCTTACTGATGCCTAATAAATGTGCTAAATGATGTTCCCTTGTTTTTTGGCCAAAGGCTTAGTTATAAAATATATACCTGCAATTTTTAAACTACATATTCAAGATAATGGCATGATAAAACATCACTGAATAATTTTTCAGCTACTAACACCCTTTATGTTTCACTAAACAAGGGCTGTGAGCTTTACAAATACGAAGATTTTCTGAGGGTTGACCAAGTCATTTAGAGGTCTCCCAAGAAAAGAAAGCCTAGGAAGTCCATTACGATGTATTCAAATGCTTACTTTTCAATCGTGTCACAATAACATGAGGCTGCTCAGAGCTGCGGTGTTGTGCTGGACCAGAAGAACAATTTAAATTATTATGCAAGATTGCAATCACATAATGACATGATGGTATCCTGGTACCATCTTTCATAGTGCAGATCAGCACAGTAGGGTTCAGACAGGCAGATGCTTCTTGAAACACTGAGCTGGGGCCAAGTGGCCGTGGAGCTATCCATGGTGCTCGACTCTGACTCAGCCTATCACCTCCAGCAGTTCTCGGCAGGAGCTGTCCTATCAAAAGAATCATTCCACATCTCTATCCACACTGAGGCCTATGACAATCATGTGGATATTATTATTATCTTTGTCTATTTCACTTTGCCCGTGCCTCAATCCACAAACGCCTTACTTCTTCTGCAGATCTCGAAGTGCCTTAGTGGTGCATCCCGCCTGCTACACACGCCTTTTCTGTGGACACAGCACTGCTCATGGAAGATCACTAGTAAACACTTGGCAAGACCCACATACGACATCTGAACATGAGTTTTAAACTAAAATGTTGCAATCTTTAAGCAGTCTAAAATGATTTAAAGTGACCTTTAAATTCTGCTACATGCTTATGACTGCTTTGGGACAAGCAGCACTAAGTACCAATGTGCTGCTTTCAGAACCTACAAACCTCTTGCAATTACTTCTTGGTCATATTTATGTTTTTCTGGGAAAAGCAGGTATGAAGAGAATTATCCTTAACAGGCTGAGAATGAATGATGAATACACTGCCTCCTCCCAAGGAATGATCACAGCCCAGACGTGAGCACTCAGCCTTTACACCGACAGACTCCGAGCCGAGGCGGAGCTCCTGAAAACGCTGCAAACTCAGCCAACAGTGAAAATGAAGTCCGTCTCCCTAACACTCTTCTTTTAGTCCTAGCCTTCACAGATGACACCACCTGGCTGGAAAGGGATCAAGATGACCACGTGACCATCAGCGCTCTTTCCCAGTCCTCTTACTCCTTCCATCATGTCCATCGTGTTCTGGTCCCCTCCCCACCGCAACACTGAAGCAGCACATGTTCTAGAATCACTTCCCGGAGTTGGGTGACCTCCAAATATTAAAATATCCTCTGGGCTGGAAACTCTTTCTGTGGATCACATTTTTAAAAATTTTAATATGAAACAACAGTCTCATCATCTTACTCCCCCCAAATATGAATATGCCAAAGAATAAAATGAATTCTTTGTTCTGATGGAGTCATATCAAAGCGACAAGGGGAGACAGGCTGGTTTTGCCTCCATAAACAGCGCCAGAGAACACAGGAGCGCCGCTCCACCGAGGCAGCTATTCTCCAATCAGCAAAAAGATCAAGGAGTTACCACACTTTACCCAGATAAAAACATGACAGACAGCACTGACACAATTACCAAATCAGAAATCAAAATGATGCAAGTGAGAATAACCGAAATTCCTGTTCCCTGGCATTTTAAAGTTTAATGAAAACAAAGGAAACAGGCTAGCTGCCCAGGTAAAATCAGAAAACTATACATGAAGGTGTTTCTGATGCTTTCTGGTTTAACGGACTCCTTGACTACCTGCTGTCTGATTTCTTAAAGAGACAGCAGAATGTTGAAAGCACAAAGTGAGCACCAACTGTGTTTTTCATCCACGAACTCCTGCTGGAGGTGAGGGGCTTACATCGACAAACTCTTGCTGAAGACCACCTCCCCCGCACTGTGTCTGTAGCCCAGTGTCAGAATTTCAACATGCTCAACAGATTTCAATTTATATTTACAACTGCAAACCAACGGCAGGCAGAGTGATGCTGACAGTACGGTCGGGTTGAACTTCACAAAGTTTTTTCTAGTTACTATTACTTCCCATGCTCAGAGACGCAGGCAAGGTCAACAAAAATGCTGAGAACTATCAAGAACAGAACCAAATCAAGGACTAGCCAGACTTGGAGCACCCTCTCCACTCCTAACAAGGCCTTGTCCAAAAACACGCACGATGACACTGGGGAGACTGTACTGGCAGGAATCAGAGACAAGTTCTACAGCCGCCTGTACCAGCACATAGCGTGAATGAAGGCATCTGATTAACCTTGCCTTTCTTGATCCATTACAAAGTGACCAAATTAAAATGCAACAACCCTCATAAGAACGTCTCCTGTAGACCATAAAACTACATTTTTATTAAATTCAATTTACTGGGTTTTTTTTTGATGGGTCGAGTTTTTGGTGTTTCACCAAGCCCATGAAGTAAGATTTTGGGTGAAGAGGAAGCTCAAGATCAAGGTTTATTTTTCAACCTGTGGTTAAGAGGATGAAAGACAAGCTGAAAGACGTTACGAGAAAACAGAGTCCATGTGATGAAGGACTCGTCCCTGAAACTCAACCAACAACCGGGCCTGCGTTAGGCTTCCTCCCCACGAGCCACCAGAGGATCTGACTGCTGGATGCTGTGCTCCCTCCCCATCACCTGGGAAAGCAAGAGAAGATGGCTCAAGTGCCTGGTCCCTGACAAAGGGCAGACCTGGACCTGGTGGCAGGGAACAGCACCCGGATTCAACCTAGCCCAATCCCAACCTTTGTGGCAATTTGGGTAGTGACCTAGAGAATGCAAGTTCTTTCTCTTTCTTTCTGTCTCTCTTTCAAACAAATCAAAAAGTCTTAAAAAATAATAATAATAAACAACCAAAAGCAAATGATTAGCTCCAAAATAAAATTGAGTAAAATGACATGAAATATTGCAGCCAGAGTATATATGGGAGGCAAATATGCAATTACAAGATTTCCAACATTGCAAATCATTAGGAAAAATGCAAATTAAGACAATGATATCACTATGCATTTATCAGAGTGGTTAATATAAAAACATAATAATGTTAAATGCTGGTAACAAGGCAAGAAATTGGATTTCCTATACAATTCTGACAGTCATGAAACAGTGGTACTGTCACTCCAGAGAAGCTTGTCAGTCGCCTTAAAACCAGACACACATTTACCTCACGATCTGCAACTGGACTCCAGCGCTCTAATCTCAATGACATGAAACGTTACTGCCACACAAAGACCTGTCCAGAACTGCTCACAACAGCTTACAAAAGTCAAACACTAGGAACAATCAAATGTCCAATAAATGAATGACTAAATCATGGTATAGCTACAGAATGGTAATACTACACAGTAACAAATAATAAACCAACAAGACATTTAACAATTCAGATCCCCCCAAAAAGCACAAAGTTTTGCCTTACAAAAGCCAACCCCCAAAAGTCACAGACTGTACAATTCTATTTATGTAACATTACAGAAAATGACAAAACTGCTGAGATGAACAGAATGATTTCCAAGCATCAGGAATAGTGATGGGAAGGGAACACAGGAGTCATTATTAAAATACAGAATGAGGGAGATCATTACGGTAATAAAATAGTTCCATATCTTGACAGAAGAGATGATAACACAACATACAAGTGACAAAATGACACAGAAATATTTATACCAATATCAATTTCCTGGTTCTGATAACAGCACAGTAATTATGCAGGATGCTAAGGAAAGGGAAGGGCCATGCACACGCAGGCACCAGAATGGGCTACCTTCGCAAGCGTCCTGCCAATCTACAATGCAACACAAAGCACGGTCACAAACCCAGTGCTTGAAAAACACAGGAGAGATGCATAAACTTACTGAAAAGGATAGGGGTGCCCAGGGTGTGACCCAAAGAGAGAGCTAGAAAATTTGGTCAGCTTCTCAAAATGGGTAGTTTAGTCAAACCCTGACTGAGTCCCTAGCACTTGCAAGATTGTCCTGAGTGCCAGCGGCAGATGAACAGGATGACAAGGCCAAGCACTTCCTGGGAATATACCCCTTAAGAAAGCGAAGGAATCACTACTAAAGACCTCAGTGCCTCTGCAAAAACCAACTCCCTCTGCTTGGAACGCCCCTTTCCTGTCACTTTTTCTAGCTGCTCTATCCTTGAACTCTCACTTTGGTCATTTCCTCAGGGAAACCCTCCCTACCTCTGGTCACTGCCTTCTACATTAGGCAACTGTTCCTCCATGACACGCCTGAACAGTGCTCTGCACTTGTCATTCATAACCAACTGTCATTACTTCACATCCACTTTCCCAAGCAGGCTAGAATCTCCTAAAGCAGACAGGACTGTATAGCGCACCACTACATTCCAACGCCCAGTGACAGAAGTTCAGAATAGGTTACACTCCACACTAGGCAAAAATTCATACCTACAAAGCGAAAGTGAGCAGTAAGAACCACTGGGATCGGGAAGAAGCGAGCTATCACTTCCATCTGAGAAAGCCTGCAAGAGCTGGAAGGTTCATGCAGAGTCTAAACAATTTTAAATCCAAAGCTGCTCTTGAACTTCAGCCAGAAAAAACTAAAACAGAGGAGTGGTTAACCCAACTATCCTTTAAGAAAATTAATGTGGAAGTGGATTTGAACTAAGAGGGCAAGACACCAGAGACAGCAAAAATAATTCAAATGATATCACGGCAGTACAGGCACAAACCTAAAGATCCTGAATGAGCTGTCCCAACGGCAAGATGTGACGTCACTCGGCTTAAGGACCGACTACATCCAGGGACACGAGAGGGGAAAGGCCAGGATGGCTCAGGGGTCTCCCAGCGAAGCACCGCATCAGACACTGGCAAGCCATGAGGACCCGGGCAGGAGGAACGTGTCACGAGGCAGTGACGGGGAGCCACAGGTGAGCGACAGCCCCACAACCTGGGAGTATGCGGGAGGGAGCGTGGAGAGGGACGAAGCTACCTCCAGGGATCGGTCAGAGTGAATGAGGCACTGCAAGCAGACACCAAGAGCCTACCAAGGAAATCTTTAAAACAAGCCGACTTCCCCTCAGTCCAGCTACGCCCACCAAGCCACCGTCCCTCAGCCTAAGTTCATCAGGCACTTCCAGTCTCATCCTTGTGGACTTTAACACACACAACACGGGGCTCTGCGTGTAACTGGTACACGGTAAGAAATTCCACAGAGGACTCAACCACTCAAGATCATCTCTGATTGCCGTCTCCTGTTCCTCCTGCAGGGAAGTACCAAGAAGGGGACAGCCGTCACCGATGGGAAGGTAGCCTAAATCATTTATCCAAGTCCAAGGCTCTTGGACTGAGAAAACCCTGAGTAGGGCAGAAGCAAATCCCAACTAGTCAAGTGAGCAGGAAACCTTGACTGAGGAAGTGAAACAAATGAAACATCCCGATAGTATGCATATGCAAGTTGATAATTTACATAAAGAAGCTTCAAGTGAACTGACTTAACGACGTAAATGAGATCATTAAAGAGGAATTAACAAGCAAGACCAACTTAGCACACAGGCAACGAGGCCGGTCGCCGACCCGCCTGGTCTTACAGTCGAGCAGTCCTAACAGGCTGATGGATTCAGGCCTCGGGTTGACCGCACTGCCAATGTCAGAGCTGCTGGACGGTCCAGCCTCCACACTGCTGACCGCCTCCAAACACTGTCAGACCCTGCGCTGCAGGCGCCCACGTGGCTGTGACCCGAACTCAAGGAAATGTTTCAGCGGTTCTGAGAAAGGCGAGTGGGGCGAAGCTGGGGAGACAAGAGGAACTCCCTGGCCCTCGCAGGCCCCGGTGGACTGCGGCGGGCGGCCCTGGCCCGCGCTGCCCCGCACTCGGCCCCAGCCAGGCAGCTGAGACACGCCGCAAGCCGCGAGGTCCTCTCCCATCGTGGTCCTTGCGAGGACACGGGAACGGAACACATAAAGCCGTCTCTCTAATTCCACAACAGAACGGGCAGGTCGCCCCCTCCGACAGCTGAGCCCCGAGAGCGGACAGGTGCGGGACGCCGCGCTCGGCCCGGGGCCGGCCGCAGAACGCCGAGCTCCGCCCACGGCGGGGTCGCCACGGCCAGCCCCGACCTGGAGCGCGGCCGGCCCGGGGTGGACGCGCCCCGGCCCGGGGCCCCGCGGGCCTGCACGCCGGCGACGGAGCGGCCGCGGGCGGCAGGCGTCTCGGGGGGCTCGGCCGGCGCCCGCGGCGGAGCGGGCGGCCCCTCGGCGGCTGGTGCCCGGGGCCCACGCGGCGCGGGTGGAGGGACCGTGCGGGCCGGGCAGCCGGGCGGCGGCCGCAGCGCCTCTCACGCACTCACCGAGAGGACGCTCATGCGGATTGGGGTCTCTAACAGGCACGCCATCTTGAGCCTTCCCACCCGGCGGCTGCCGGCGCCGGCGCGGGGGCCGGCACTTTCGACAGCCAACTGGCGGCCGCCGCGGGCCCCTCCGCACACCGTCGGGCAGCAAGACGGGACTGGGCCGCGCTCCGGACGCCGCTCGAGCGCGAGAAGGACCCGCACCGAGGACTGCCCGCGGGGAACCGTGCCAGGGCCCGCCTTGCGAATCGTCCTCTCAGAAACACCAGCTACTCCCCGCCAGGCGGAGAGCTGGGAGCCGGCGGCCGCTTCCGCATGCGCAGAGCGGCCACCGGCGCCACGGCCTGGCGCGGTGGGCGGGGCGGGGCGGGGCGCGGTGGGCGGGGCAGTGAGCGGTGGGCGGGGCGGGGCGCGGTGGGCGGGGCTCCCCGGCCGGGAACCTGGCAGTTCACCGTGGGGAGCCTCGCGTGCAGCAGACTCCCCGCTTGGCCGTGATCGCTACAGGCGGAGAGGGTGTCGTCTTAGAACCAAAATCTTCCATGAAGAGCAAATGTTCCGCACTTAAGCGTGAAGCATGACCTGCTTTAGCGTTGTGTGTTCGACCTTTTTATTCTGGTAGAGGGTTAAGAATAGTCCAAAGCCTTGGGATCCTGCACCCACATGGGAGACATGGAAGAAGCTCCTGGCTCCTGGCTTCAGATCGCTCGGCTCTGGCCATTGCAGCTGCTTGGGGAGTGAAGAGGAAGATCTTCCTCTCTGTCTCTCCTCCCCTCTGTATGTCTAATTTTCCAATAATAAATAAATAAATCTTTAAAAATAAATAAAAATGAACTTTTCAATTTAAAACAAAAAGAATAGGTTAAATTTAAAAAAACAGTAAGTTATAATAAGTGAGTGAAGTGGAAATAAGCACTTAAGAAGGGAATAGGTAAGTAGACCCAGAGCCCCAGGGTGTAGTCCTGCCTCTTATCAGCTAGCTGCATTGCCTCTGGCAAGTTGCTTAACCTTGGGTTTCGGTTTCCTTGGTGGGAAATAAAGCTTCACAACAAGGGGTCAATAAACTTAGAGTACTTAGGACTTGGCTGAGACTTAGAAAGCTTTATACAGTCACCTGGTAACTTTCTCCCATTTTTAAAGTGGGAGAAAGGGCGCAGCTAACTACCAGAAGATTCCATGCTGACGCTCCCTGGTCATTGGGGCTCCTGGTTGTCCTTTATGAGGATTTCTGCTTTCCTTCCCCAGCTGTGTTAGCTCGCCTGGCGGCTGCCTGTTTACACCACCACCCTCCACGGCCAGTTTCACCTTCGTGTTACTCTTCAACAGCCACACTTAAACAAGATGGTTTCAAGCAGCCTGTTACATTATCTGTCCTCCTTCCATTTCTTCAGGGATTCAGGCTGTTACTTCCTGCCCCCTGGACCAGAGCAAAAGCTTTACAGCTGGGACTTGCAGCTGGGACTTCTCCACCTTGCTCCTCTCTGCTGTCCTTCCTCCACCTTGCCCCTCTCTGCCGTCCTTCCTCCACCTTGCCCCTCTCTGCTGTCCTTCCTCCTGTCCCTGGATTCTAAGCTTATGGTCGCCTATACCACCCCTGTTTATGCGTTTGTGTTCCTGCATGGAATGTCGAGTTGCTAGGAGGCAAGAGTCTCAGTCACTCCCCAAGCTTCAGTAGTCTGCAACCACTTCATGCAGTTGTCACCCGTCTACATTCAGGTATTATTATTCAATCAGTGTCAGGGAATGGCACAATGGCGCAACTGAGTAATCCTCTGCCTACAAGTGATAGCATCCTATATGGGTGCCAGTTCGTGTCCTGCGCCCACGTGGAAGACCCTGAAGAAGCTCCGGGATCCTGGCTTCGAATCAACTCAACTCTGGCCCTTTGCAGCCACTTGGGGAGTGAATCAGCGGATAGAAGATCTTCCTCTCTGCCTCTAATCTCTGTATAATATAGCTCACTTTTCAATATAAATAAATCCTTAAAAAAAGAGTACAACCAATTTGATTTAACAGGAATATTATAATTTAGAATGAGGATAAACTTTTTTAATGGGTTAACACTGCCACATAGGACCCCCCCCCCCCCCGTGTGTAGACTGCAATTTGCAAGGTTGGTTTTCTGGTGTGTGTGACTTTGTTTGTTTCATCATGCACTTCAGGGCAGGTACTAGTAATATATGACTCATTTTGTTTGGTTTTGGTTTTGGTTTTTCTTCTCAGTGCCCACCTAGCACAGTCACTTAGGGAGTGACTGCGGCTTGGATGAAGATGGGAGTACCCGTAGTTACTCAGGAAGTTCCTGCTGGGAACAACAAGGGTAGGTCAGGAGGAGAGAAAAGAGGCAACACCAGTGAGTGTCCCTGATGGAGGTCGCCTCTGGGGGACATTGAGAAAGCATCTCATTATCTCCATCTGTGACTGGCGCTTTAGGCCACCACTCCCAGCCCGGCTGAGGCTTTCCCAAAGCTCCGGCCAGGTGAACCAGCGGGTGGAAGATCTCCCCGTGTCTCACCTCCTCTCTCTGCAATTTTGTCCTTTCACATAAAAATAAAACCTATGTTTTTAAAACTTAGTTTTAAAAAGGCAATTTGACACTGTTTTGAGGAGAGGGAACATCGTGGCCTAGGAAGGAGAGCTGTAAGTGCCTTGGGGCAGCATTCATTAAAAAACAAAACAAACCTGAAAGGCATGCTAGTTGTCATGTAGAATTGCCAGAAGTGGGGAGCAGGGAGCCATATTATTTTAATGCAAACATGTCTATGCAAAGCAGCTTAATGTGTAGAAATACAGGTGTAACTCAAAATCTGAATGCTCCCCCCCAAAACTTGGAAGAATGTTTTAAAAGTAAGAAAATAGAAGAAAGACATTAAAGGAAAAGAAAATGCACTGAAAGCATGTAGAGTTGACCTAGTGCGGTTGGACCAGCGGTGACTGCGCGCACACGCTGAGCCAGGGCGGTAAAGCGCAGTCAACATCGCCCCCTGCTGTCAGCGGACAGGAAGAGAAGACAGACGGCGAGAGGGTCAACCATTTCTTTACAGGGCTTGGGGAGTGAGAGGCTGACTCAGCTCTAGCACCGCTCTTTGGTTCCAAAGTCCTTTCCACCTCTTCGAGGGCCCCAGGGGGCCTGGCAGGCTTCTCCCTGGCTGATCACTTAGCAATCAGCTAAGCTTTTACCTAAGCAACCAGTCAACTGGGGGAAGTGCAGGGCTTTGCAATGGGAAACAATTCGTCAGTAACCCAGCAGGTGTACAGAGGGTAAAAACTCATATATGTACAAAGCAGAAATAGGCAGATGTTGAAAAAATGTTTTTATTTATTTATTTATTAAGATTTCTTTATTTATTGGAAAGTCAGATATACAGAGAGGAGGAGAGACAGAGAGGAAGATCTTTCGTCCAATGAGTCACTCCCCAAACAAGCGCAACAGCCGATGCTATGCCGATCTGAAGCCAGGATCCAGGAATTTCTTCTGAGTCTCCCGCGCAGGTGCAGGGTCCCAAGGCTTTGGATTGTCCTCGACTGCTTTCCCGGGGCCACAGGCAGGGAGCTGGATGGGAAGTGGAGCAGCCAGGACACAAACCAGCGCCCATATGGATCCCTGTGGGTGAAAGGCAAGGACTTTAGCCACTAGGCTACTTGTGCCAGGCCCGGATCTGCTATTTTTTCCACAGACTTTTCAGACAAGAGTTTAAGAGAGAAGTGAATAAGTCATTGCAATGTGGGTGATAAACGAGTTGGTTTGTGGTCCCAAGAGCACTTGGGGAAAAAGCCTCACAAGATTGGGGTCTTAAAAAGTTCTGGTGGGCTGACACTCAGCTCTGATTTGAAACATCAAAACAGACAAAAGCCTAAGTGTGATGCCACACCGAGCCCGACATACTCTCAAATGGATCCATGCAGATACCACATCTCCAGACTTAGAAACACTGGCAGGAATTGCAAAACCATCACTGAGACAAAAATGACCCTCCGGAATCAGCTGGTCTTCAGATGACTCCAGTGTCTTCTGGATAGCTCAGGCGGTAAAGCCTGTCTCACACTGACCCCCTGTGGATGGGGGAACCACATCAGGCATTTTTTTTTTTCAAAATGGGGAAACTGGGCCCAGCGTGGTAGCCTAGTGGCATAGATTTCAGGAGTCACAAACCTGTAAAGTGATATTACTTGATTTTTCCCCCGCTGATGAAATAAAAAATTTTTACGAGGTGTGGAGTGTGCTAAGTTTAAAATTCAGAGATGAGATGGACCACAGCAGTCTGAACCCTCAAGCACACCTGCTCAGCACCTCGGGGTTTGCGTGGCTCTTGCCTCCCAGCTCCCTTGCAGTGTGTGCTGCCCCGCACTGGCTGTAGGAGCCAGGAGCACGTGGATCGAAGACGGATGATAAATAACGAGAATGAATGTCTCACTCGATGTTTGTAACAATTAAAAATGAACGTAAATGCCGCAATGCTTGGGTCTTCCCGTTGCTCACTCCCTTGCTTTTATAAAAATATGTTTTCTTCTGAAAAGATGTCAGTTTGGCTTTCAGAGAAACACAGGAAGAAAATAATACACATACCTGAGTTATGTCAAAACAAAACCCAATTAACAGATTTCAGTCACATTCCCTGTCTTCGCCTGGATAAAAAACAGTTAACTACAAATCAATCAATATTTATCCCTTTGAAGAAACCTTAGTTAAAAAATAAAAATAGAGCCCAGCATGGTAGCCTCGTGGCTAAAGTCCTCACCTTGCACGTGCTGGGATCCCATACGGCTGCTGGATCATAACCCGGTGGCTCCACTGCATTTCAGAAAATCAGAGTTTGTTGAGTTTGTTGAGTTACTGATCCAGCCTGTGGCACTGGGGTTTGGAATGGGAATATATTTAGGAACTGAGCCATGATACATTACTGTACCCCTGTTAATAATGTCGGGCAATTAATTTTCAGTATTTGATTATATTTCAGTATTTCAGTATTTTCCTAGTGGTCACAAAAATTCAAACTAGCAGATAAGTAAAACATCAATTATAAAACCTGGCTGGGAATCACAAGACTCTGTCATCACCCACGCAACAGAGTGAGTAAAATCAGACGACATCTAATGTTCTTGAGCGTGTGTCTGGGAGGACCCTGTGACCCTAGAAGGTCAGCGCGCACAGGATCACAGCTGATTGGCTAACATTGGCACGAGAACAACCGGATGGCCACCTTTCGTGTAACTGACTGGATATCATTGGTATAAGAACAGTTGGACGGACAGTATGTGTGTGAGAACACTCGGTGGAATATACGAGACAAAAGGAGTTCCAGACAAGCATAGGCACTGTTACTGGGCTCTGCTGATGCTCAGTGCTTCCTCCCTTACCCCACAGGCCCTCGTGCACAAAGTCTGACGCCACTAATAGACTTCGGCTTTGACACGCGTCAGGGTCCACGCGTGTCATTCTCGGCTCCGTGCACCAAGTCCGCCGCTGCGGGACAGCGACAGTATGGAGATGGCTCCATCCCCACCTGATGTCTGCCACCCAGCAAAGCTGCCCACAGCGACCGAGCTGCCGACAACGCTTTGGTGTTGAGCAGTGCCGTCAGGAAGCCCGAGGCAGTCTGAGCTGTGGATGTAGTTCATGTCTTCCCAGGGAAGATCTGACGGGTGATCACACGTATCCACCAAACCGCACACGTAAGATGTGTTTCCACTGCTCTGTGTTACGACTCAATGACTTTTTTTTACACAAAAAATCCAGGAGAAAATAATTCTTGTAAAGTAAAAACGAAGTGAGAAATGTTAAATTTAACAATACTGTAATAAAACAATTTTGTTCTGATGCCATTAAAAAATCTAGTGAGAAAGTGATTAAAAACTGATGGGGAAATAGTAATTTCTATTTTTCTACTTTCTTGATCTATTTAAATATCACAGAGATCATTGTGGTGAGGCAGGCGGCCAGTTCAGGGTCAGGAGCTTGGAAGTCACTCCCCCACACCTGCTCCCTCCTGCCCACCTGTGACTCAACTGGCCCCTGAGAGACAGTGGTATTGCACTGGAGGGCTAATGCTAGAGAAGGGCTTGCCTCTCGCCCCTGCTCCATCGCTCTGGCTTTCCGACCCTTGGCCTCGCCAGTGCCTGCTTGCTCTCTGGCTTCCCACGGACAGATGTGAGGTCAGGCATCCCCTGAGCGTGGCCCGTGGGTCTGTATTCCCCTGTGTTCACTGCTTGGGCGGGACAGTGAAGACAGCAATGCTAAGCTGCTTTATTTCTGGTTTGCGGCTCTCAGGAGTCCCAGGAGAGGGGCGGCCTGGCAGGAGTGGAGTGTGGGCAGAGAAGCCAGGGAAAGGTGAATGTCTGCAGCGTGGGAAGTGTGTCCGGGTTATTCATTACACGTCTCTCAGGATGACTTGCATTCTGGGGAAGCTGGGACGTAGGTCTTCGGAGTAACGGATGGACTTGGGGGTATGACCGTTTGTTCCTCTTGGGGTGACGACCGACTGGCTGGCCGAGTGGACCTGTGCTTTGCTGCTTCTAGTGTGCTCTGTGGTCACCAAGCTTGGTTAATGGACTCCTTAATAAACCTTAGGCATGTCTGGTGTGATCTTGCTCGCACCTTGCAACAATTAGATCTTGTAAGTTTGAGAGAATTTGCTCAAAAAATCACTTCGTGCAATGTCCTATCTTGGACAACGTCCCCAGTGCCATCTACTGTCGCCGTTTTGTTTACAGGTTTGCTTCAATGTCTTCATTCCTTGAACACCGTTTATCGAGGTTTTAAAAGATATGCCTTTTATTATTCTCTGTATTGTCTTAGTTCGATCATCTTTTTAAAGTATTTTTTTAAAGATTCATTTATTTTTATTGGAAAGGCAGGTTTTTAAAAAAAGATTTATTTTTATTATTTTTTATTGGAAAGGCAGATATGCAGAGAGGAGAGACAGAGAGGAAGATCTTCCGTCCGATGATTCACTCCCTAAGTGAGCGCAAAGGGCCAATACTATGCCGATCCGAAGCCAGGAGCCTCTTCCGGGTCTCCCACGCGGGTGCAGGGTCCCAAAGCTTTGGGCCATCCTCGACTGCTTTCCCAGGCCACAGGCAGGGAGCTGGAAGGGGAGCGGGGCCGCCGGGACACTAGCCAGCACCCACATGGGACCCCGGCAGTCGCAAGGCGAGGATTTAGCCATGAGGACATCGCACCGGGCTCAAGATCTTTAATTTCTTTTGCTCATATTCAGGCACTAGTTCTGCCAGGAGAGGCTCGCCCTGGGAAGTCAGCTCCACCCATCTGTTCGCCTCAGCTTAAACTGCGGAAGGTGCATCCCTATGTCAGGCGACTGACTGTCCCGCCTTCCCAGCCTGTTGTCCGACTGAGACAGGCCCGGCTGACAGGCTGCGGCTGACAGGCCCGGCTGACGGGATCCGGCTGACAGCGGCTGACGGGATCCGGCTGACAGGCCCGGCTGACGGGATCCGGCTGACGGGATCCGGCTGGGCTGACGGGATCCGGCTGACGGGATCTGGCTGGGCTGACGGGATCCGGCTGACGGGATCTGGCTGGGCTGACGGGATCCGGCTGGGCTGACGGGATCCTGCTGACAGGAAGGCTGCGGCTGACAGGCCCGGCTGACAGCGGCTGACAGGATCCGACTGACAGGCTCTGAGCAGGCGCCCGGGCGGGAAGGCCGCGTCCCGCGCGTCCCAGCCCGCTCTCGCGAGACTCGGGAAGCGGAAGTGTGGCGGGCGCTGCGGCCTCGGGGCGGCGGGAGCCGAGCGGGCGGGCGGCGGAGCGCGGCCCGGAGTCAGCATGCGGGTGGCCGTGGCCGGCTGCTGCCACGGCGAGCTGGACAAGATCTACGAGACGCTGGCGCTGGCCGAGCGGCGCGGCCCGGGGCCCGTCGACCTGCTGCTGTGCTGCGGCGACTTCCAGGCGGTGCGCAACGAGGCCGACCTGCGCTGCATGGCGGTGCCGCCCAAGTACCGCCACATGCAGACCTTCTACAGGTGAGAGCGGCCGAGCCGCGGCTTCCCCGCCCGGGCGCCTGGGAAATGTCTTTGCTGCTTTGCATGCGCCTGCCCGGTCGGGTTCCTGGGGGTGGAGGTGCGGCGGCAGCCGAGGGCAACCCTGCAGGAAGACGCCCCCCTAGGCTGAGATACCCACTTGCTCTGGGCGGCAGGGTTAGCCCCCTAAATCATGCACAGGTCTTCCTGGGCGTCTGGTGTGTGCGAGCTGCTTCTAGAAAGAACAGAACTCCGAGTCCGAAGTGGCCGAGCCCCTCCCTCGTGTTTGGCTTGCGTGTCTGTTTAGAGCATCTGCCTCTTCAGGACCGGAGTGCGTTTGGGGCAGTGGCTCCAGCAGGTGCTTTCAACGCATCCGGAGCCTTTTCCCTCGCGGCGTTGTCACTATGGTAACACACAACTCCGCCCTTGCACTCTAGGTATTACTCGGGAGAGAAGAAGGCCCCAGTTCTCACGATTTTCATCGGGGGTAACCATGAGGCCTCCAATCATTTGCAGGAGTTACCCTATGGCGGCTGGGTGGCGCCCAACATTTATTACTTGGGTAAGTGCTTCTGGGTGATGCTGCTTTTTTTTTCGTGAGATGAAAAGTCCTTGAGGATTTGTGTTGGGCAGTAGCTTTTGGAATGTTGTTAACTGGAGTAGCTAAATATGAAGACTGGAAGTCACTAGTAACTAGTTAGTTATTGAAACTATTATACTTAATGAAAGTAACAATGTTTCCTTATTCTGGTGTTTACGTTCAAATTTCCCTGTTACAAAAACGTAGACGGCTCAGACAGGACCCAGCTGAGGTCCTCACATTGCACCTGCTGGCCGGCACGCTGATGTCTCAGACTGTATTGGTCTCTTTTTAACTTCATGTATTTGATGAACAAATGAGAAGTCTGTGGTGTGTGGCCCTGTGGAAAGGTTCCCTTGTGCCCCTTCACATCCTGCCAGCTGCGTTTGGGGTTAGGAGCCCGATTAGCCTTCCCAAACTGCCCGCTCCTTTTCTCCTTTTGGAACCATTTATAGATTTTTTTCAATGTGAAGTAACTACTTTAAAATTTAGTTCCTTTGTTTCATTGCTGATGGGTTGCTGTGGGACAAGTACAACACTATGAAAAGAAAATTGTCACAAAATAATCGGGGAAGAAATCAAGGAAAACTCCCGCGTGCTTCATGCTTACTGACAAATTGCTCATGTACACTTCCGTTCTAGAACACTGGCCCCAGCTCTGCTCCCGCACTGCCTGGCTCCCGCACTGCCTGGCTCCCGCACTGCCTGGCTCCCGGTCTAACCGGATGCAGTGTGTCTGCTTACCTTTCCATGTTTTAGTTCTTGGTTCTTCCGGAATCCAGCTGACCTCTTAGCTGATCTGCGTGCATTTTTGTCTGCTTCACCTATTGTTAGCATATTACTGTGCTTAAGGAAAAAGAATGTAACTCTATTGTGAAACCTGGTTTTCACATAATTCTAGCAGTACGTGGGAATCCGGGATCCAGTGGTTTATTCAGTAAGGAGATTGCTTCAGCCTGTGGTCATTTTATTTTCTGGTGTGATTGCTCAGGTCTGGCTGGTGTGGTGAAGTACCGAGGGGTGCGGATTGGTGGACTCTCAGGAATCTTCAAATCTCATGACTATCGCAAAGGTATTGTCTAGCTTTACCTTTTTTTTTCTTGTTTTATTTATTTATTTACAAGTCAGAGTTACCCAGAGTGAGGGGGAGACAGACTCTTCCACGCACTGGTTCGTTCCCTGAGTGGCAGTAACAGCCAGCAGCAGGTCGGGCTGCGGCCCGGGGGTCTGGGAATTCATCCCTCACCCTGGTCGGGGCAGGGTCCCAGGCCTCCCCAGCACGTTGGCAGGGAGCTGGAGAAGAAGCGGAGCAGCTGCTGTGTGAGCCGGCCCCCAGGAGGGTGGGAGGCTGACCTGCAGTGGCTGCACCCCGCGGACCACTGCACCTCCTCGAGAGCTGAATGTCTCGGAGTAACAAGTGTGTAATGCAAGTCTGACTTTTTTTCAGCGAGTTCTTCTGTGGGCTATTTCACTGTTAATTTTATTACAAAATATTTTAAGCATGTGGAAATACAGAGAATATTATGTATATTCTGCTTTTTTTAATTTTGAATTTTTTTAAAAAGTATTTGTTGATTTTTATTGGAAAGACAGATTTTCAGAGAGAAGAAAAGATAGAAGGGGAGATCTTCCACCTGCTGGTTCACTCCCCAAGTGGCTGCAGTGCCAGAGCTGAGCTGATCTGAAGAAGGAGCTTCTTTCTTGTCCCCTTGTGAGTGTAGGGTGCAAAGCCATGAACCCTTGCACGTGCCGGGGTCGTTCCCACAGGTGCCGGTTCGTGTCCCAGCTGCTCCATTCCCCATCTGGGCTCTGGGTTTCTTGCTTCGCATCAGCGCAGCTCTGGCCATTGTGGCTGCAAGGGGAGTGAACCATCGGCCAGAAGATCTTCCTCTCTGTCTTTCCTCCTGTCTGTATATATGGCTTCCCAATAAAAGTGAAATAAATCTTTCTAAAAACATTGTAGGAAGTGTTTTACACAGCCGGTAAAAGGATATGGGGGATGCCACAGCTGTTTGGCAACAACAGCCAGAGCTAGGCTAATCCAAAGCCAAGAGCCAGGAGCTTCTTCCAGGTCTCCCATGTGGGTACAAGGTCCCAAGGCTTTGGGCTGTCCTCCACTGCTTTCCCAGGCCACAAGCAGGGAGCTGGATCGGAAGCAGGGCTGCCAGCCAGCGCCCATGTGGGCTCCCAGCGTGTGCAAAGCAAGGAGTTTAGTCACTAGGCTACCACACTGAATCCCCTACTTCTTAAAATTTTTAAATCATATGAAATATAGCATATTTCAATATTTGATAAGATTTAATTTTCAAAATAACCTCTTGATTATTTAAAGTTTATGATCTCTTATCAGGAGAAAATATTATTATCTCCAGGGCAGTAGTTTTATAAAACTTTTAAGAGCCAAAACCTTGATGATAAACTTTAATTTGTATTTTGCACTGTGTATTTTGTGTATTTACACATACAATATTTAAGGAAGTAAGTATAACCTGTTTTCTCTTTCTCTATTTAAGGTCATTTTGAATGCCCCCCTTATAATTCATCTACGATAAGAAGTATATATCACGTGAGAAATATTGAAGTCTATAAATTGAAACAGGTATATTACTGCTGACTCGAACATTGGGCCGTATGCCTTCTCCATGAGTTTATTTTATTGAGTAATAAATGCTTAATTTGTGATTTCCAATATTATTGCTTAGGGTAAAGCTAATGTTTCCAATATTATTGTTTAGGGTATATTGAAATAAAGGATACTTTCAAGAAAATATGAAAGATGTTTTAAATGCTAGTAGAAACCAATCTTAAGTAGAAAGCTGATGGCGGGTGTGGGGACTATGGCAGCGGTGTTGGTACACCGGCAGGATTATGGAGCAGGTGAGCTAGCTTTGGGCTTGAGGACCCACACGTTGCTGACACAGAGCCAAGATGTCCTCCCACATGTTTTATGTAATTCCCACCAAGTCTGCAAGCTAGGTCTTCCGGTAATGTCACACTTGCAGGCTGAGAAGCTGGTGGTCACACAAGGTCTCCACCTGCCTAGGGCAGGGTCGATGGCGGAGGCACCAGGAGGGACTCCGGGTGCAGCCCCGTCCTCCGTGTGTGCTGTGGACATGCCAGGAGGGACTCCGGGTGCAGCCCGGTCGTCTGTGTGTGCTGTGGACATCCCAGGATGCACGGCTGAAGTCCTGTGCCAAACAGCGTCCCTGTTGAAATGTTCATTATGTAAACTCATTCGAATTAATATTTTCTCTAAATCTTTGAGTTTACAAATATTAGAAACCTCATAAAACCTGATATTCTCAATCTTTGGGGTAGTCGTTTCTTTACCAAGCGTGCTCCTGAAGGTCCTGGCTGATGGCGTTCTGATTCACTGTGCCGCCGTGGTCCTGCCTTGACGCAGACAGCACGGATGATTGCTAAGACAGAGAGCCGCTGCTTTGTCTGCGTCGTGGACAGCCTGGCGTTGTTTATGATAGAGTACCCTTAGAATGAATGACCGGGAATCTGGAAGTCTGGGGGAGTGACTAGTTGTTTAGCAGTGGAGATGAGGGGGAAGGAGTTGCTCTGGTTAACAGGTTTGTTCTCCTGTTTGGTTTTAAGCTAAAGCAGCCTGTGGATATATTCTTATCTCATGACTGGCCAAGAAGTATATATCATTATGGAAATAAGAAGCAACTTCTTAAGGCTAAATCATTTTTCCGGCAAGAAGTAGAAAATAACACGCTGGGGAGCCCCGCCGCGTCTGAGCTCCTGGAGCACCTGAAGCCCGCGTACTGGTTCTCCGCGCACCTGCACGTGAAGTTCGCCGCCGTGATGCTGCACAAGGTAGAAAGCAAGGTGACACCAGGGGCTGGGCGTGTCTGGCTCAGTTCTCGAGTTAGATGACCCTTCCGAGCGGCTCGGTGGGCAGCGCCAGGTTGGGGGCAAACAGCTGCTGAACAGTGCTGGGATGTGCTGGGCACCAAAGTCAGGCTGCTTGGATGGGGATGCAGGCAGAGGAGTAGAGAGAGGGCAGCTTTTCCAAAGGAATACATGGCTAAACTGAGTCTTGTCTTGAAGTGTCAGAATGATATTTGAGGTGAGATGAGCCTTTCAAAGGCTAGAGGCCAGAGAGTGTGCATCCGGGGAACTGTGCTGAGCCTTGGGGACAGGAAGCTAAAGATTGTAACTGCCTGCTGGGCCTTTGCCTGCAGTTTGGTTGTTACTTTGTGAGAGGTGAAGCCAAGTGAAAGGGACATAGCAGAGGAGACTGATGAGGCCAGAGAGGGTCCACACTAAAGCAGAAAGAACACAGAGAACGAAGTAGGACCTGTGGAAGCATTGGGAGCGGATTAGTCAGGTCTCAGCGAGTTCAGGGATGGGTGGGGTGCAGGATAAGTTCCAGGAACATCTTGGGGGCAGGTGCATGAAGGAAGGTAGGGAGTGTTCTTGGGTACTAAGTCTTCTGTTGGAACATGAAGTTCTTTCCTCTCTAACATTGGCTGATCTCTGACTTTCCCGTGAAGTATTCGTAGGGGAACGTGTAGGAAAAGCTGGGTTCACAAAATGAAGAGCTTTCTCCTTGGACACATTGGTAGAATTCCTGGGAATCATGCATGCCTTCCTCAGGTGTGGGAGGAGATAGGCAGCGCCTGCAGCCCCCTTGAGCGAGCGCTGCCGTGCATGGTCCTCACGCACCCCCCTCTGGCTTTGTCCGTGCGCTGTTTCAGTCCCCTGTGCTAACAGCGCTTCTCCGTTTTCCTCTGACCCTCCCCGGGCCTCCGCTGGGAGTGCGGCCTCAGCACGGCCAGCCTAGCTTTGCCCTCCAGGAGCCTCCCTGTTTTCCAGGAGTTTTTGGTCACTCCTTCCATTGGCTTGTATTTGTGATCTCTCTCCTTGTGTTTGTCAGTTCAGTGAAGTTGTGTAGTGAAGTTTTGGAACAGGTCCACCCCAGACATGTGCTTTGTGGGTTTGCAGTTAACCTTGTTCAGCCCCAGGCCACCACTGATGGGCTCCGTGTGTGTATAGATTCGCCCTTTATGCATGTGCATAGAAGAGAAACAACAAATCATAGAGTCTTCTCTGTCTGATTTATTTCATTCCCTTGTTTTTGACGTTTGCTCATGTGGTGTTCAGGGTCCATGTCTCATTCTTTTTGTTGCTGGATAGGATTTTGTTTCAAGGGTAAGTCGTGTTGACTCCTGGTGACGTGGCAGGAAGTGCTTGCCCAGTAGAGAAGTTTAAGCCTGGAGAGGCTGAGTGCTTTACTCGTTGCACAAATAGGTTTGGAACCAACCCACTGAGGAAATGGAACACTCAGGCCTGTGTCCTTAGGACATGTGCAGGGGGCATTGCTTCTGCCCTCTTCAGGATAGAGATGACCTGTACTGTTATAACAGTCTTAAATCCTTGTTCATGTTGTGTAGGCCAAGGATCAAGGACAGCCAGCCAGATCGACCAGATTTTTAGCCTTGGACAAATGCTTACCACATAGAGACTTTCTCCAGGTAAATCAGAAATGAAACAGCTTTGCAATGCAGTTCTATCTCTCGTAGATTAAAAATGTGTTTTCAGTGTTTCATAATTTGCATGTCCTTCGTAATTTTTGTATTTTGACAGTCTTTTGGGGATGCTTGAGTTGTAGCAATGTTTCAAAATTCATTTAAAATTAAGTTGGAATTTCTGCTTTTATTATGTTAAATTTTTAACCTGTTAGACATATTTCTTTAAGATGCTGTCCTCTTGCTGTAGGTCTTGGAGATAGAGCATGACCCGAGCGCGGCTCCTGTCTTGGAGTATGACGTCGAGTGGCTGGCTGTGCTCAGGGCCACCGATGAGCTCGTGAACGTGACTGGAAGGCAGTGGAACATGCCTCAGGATAACGGCCTGCATGCGAGGTGTGTGGCGTGTGGGCTTGTCCTCGAGTTGTGAAGTACACACCTGCGCACTTTTGGCTCCAGCCTTTTCTTGCAGATGTGGGAGTTGACTTGTGCAGACCCGGGTGGGAGGGTCCTGCAGGTAGACACCGCCTCCTGCTGCTGAAGTTAGCTTACCCTGCTGGTACGGACCCCGGGAGGGCAGTGGGATCGACCGACCTTCCTTCCTTCCTTCCTTTTCACTTTTTAAAAGTCATTTTAAAGTTATTATTTTATGATACAGTTCCATAGGAACTTGGATTTCCCCTCTTCCTTTCCCAAATTCCCTCCCAACACCCTTTATTGTTACAATGTGTAGTCCTTGATGAACAGTCATAAGTCCATCCTTCCGCTGTTTTAGTGTATCCTGACACTGTGGGTGTGGATAATGGCAGAGTCCAGCATCCTGTTGTCAAGATACATTCAGTAGTCCCATTGGGAGTCCATCTTTGATCTGGAAGCAGAGACGCATACTGCATTGTAGCCTCACATCTGGATATGACAGTCTCCATGACACAGTTACTATACATTCCCTGAAATGAAAAGCCACAATACAAAATTAACAACAGAAAAAAAAAATAGAAATTTACAGCGCCGTGAAGTTCTCAAGAGGTTTTGATAGCTCAGCAGTTCTGAATTGCTGTTGTTCCCTCCACTCCAACCGCGATGAAATCTCCCCAGAATCCACTGGCTGCTATGGTTCACCTTAGAATATAGAATATTTCTTTATTTCCTGTGTGAGGGTGACAAAACGTAAGAAGTGTTTTGGATTTTTACAGGTGGGATTATAGTGCGACAGACGAGGCTATGAAGGAAGTATTGAAGAAACTGAATCATGACCTCAAAGTTCCGTACAACTTCAGTGTCACCGCTGCTTGCTACGACCCTGGCAAGCCCCACGCTCCAGCGCAGCTGCTCCACAGGATCAGTCCGCAGACCACAGAGTTCTGTGCCCAGCTGGGCATCACAGACATTAACGTCAGGCTGCAGAAGGCCCGGGAAGAGCACCCCTCGGGCGGGGAGTGTGACGAGCAGGGCGTGGACAGTGACGCCTCCGGCGAGGACCGGAGTGAGTGTCACACGGACGTGTCGGCCTTGTCCTCTGTCAATCCAGACGAAATCATGTTGGACGACGAGGACGAGGAGGGGGAGGAGAGTATTGTGAGTGCACACAGTAACGTGGATACGCTGTCTACGGAGCATTCTTCTGACCAAGCATCTGACTTTTCTACGAGCTTCTCTGGCATCAGGAGCTTGCCCGGATCCATGGCTGTATCTTCTGATGACACGCTGAATTCCCTCACTGGTGGAGAGGGGAAGCTTGAGGAGGCTGAGGAGCCCGAGGATGGAAAGGACTCACCTGAACGGCCATTGAAGCGACTGAGTGATGAACACGAGCCTGAACAAAGAAAGAAAATCAAGAGGCGAAATCAAGCCATCTATTCTGCGGACGGCGAAGACGCGGCGACGGGCGACAGTTAACGCCCAGTGCTCCATCGAGTCCATACGGGATTTTAGAGCCCATTTTTAAAGTTGAATTTTTGACTCAAGAACTTAACTTTGTAATAATGAAGTTATTCCAGAAAATTTGCAATAGAGATTGACTTTGTCTTTAGGCCTCTGTACATATTGGACGTGTGCATTAAAATGTCATATGTACTGTGGTTGGTCCCCTTGTTTTGGTAGACAAGTGTGTATTCATTTCATTTCTTCCTGTGCTACTCTGAGAGATGAATCTATCAAAATGAGTAAGGAATTTTTATCTTCAAGGAGTTAAGTGCTAATATAAATATTTTTGATGTATAAAATACAATATATTTTGTTTTAGGAAATCACATTGTGTAAATAACTGTATGTGGTATTCTTTCTTTTCACTCATCACAAATATTGCCTTGCTAGCTCCTAATAAATTAAAGACGGTAGGTAAGATTTCAGGAAGTATAAACATAAAAGATTACACTGAGATTAATATCCTATTGACATTTTTAACTTTTTTTTTTTAAGATTTATTTATTGCAAAGGCAGATTTACAGAGAAGAGAGAAACAGTTCTTTCAAATGTGCGGGTTCACTCTCCAAATGGCTGCAAAAGCTGCAGTGGAGCCGATCCGAAACCAGGAGCTTCTTTCAGGTCTCTCATGCAGGTGCAGGGTCCCAAGGCTTTGGACCATCCACTGCCCTGCCAGGCCACAAGCAGGAGCTGGATGGGAAGGGGAACAGCTGAACATGAACTGGCACCCATATGGGATGCTAATTGAGCCGTTAGGTCAGGTCCTGTATTTTGATTTAATGGAACCATCATAAGTACATACAGAAGGAGTTGGCCCAGTTCAGTTCAGGATTAATTACTACGCAAGGATCCAGTTGCTCGTGCTTGGTGATGGGATGGTAGCATTAAAGTGTTCTTGAACATTCCTGTAGAAAACTACCCCCTGCTGTGTCTAGGTCAGGTTCCTGGACCACCACAGGTGGAAGTGGTCACTCTTCCATGTGGGCTCCTTCCCTCCTTCCCTCCTTCCTCCCTTCCTCCCTTCCTCCCTTCCTTCCTTCCTTTCTCCCTTCCTTCCTTCCTTCCTCCCTTCCTCCCTTCCTCCCTTCCTCCCTTCCTCCCTTCCTCCCTCCCTTCCTTCCTTCCTTCCTTCCTTCCTTCTATTTGAGCAGAGTAACAGAAAGAGCCAGCAAACAAGAAGAGCTCCCATGCATTAGTTCACTTCCTGAATGCGCACACAGGAACTGGGGCCAGATGGAGGAGCTGGCACTCACTCGGGCCTTGTGTGGGTGGCAGGGAGTCAGCTGCCTGAGCGGTACTACCGT
Source organism: Ochotona curzoniae (assembly GCF_017591425.1). NCBI lineage: Eukaryota > Metazoa > Chordata > Mammalia > Lagomorpha > Ochotonidae > Ochotona > Ochotona curzoniae. Next base: position 1,904,030 of record NW_024465035.1, read on the forward strand.
CTCATGCGTCCACATTAGCAGGAAGCCGGAGTGCCAGATGGGAGCCAGGTGTTACGGCAGGCGCTCCGACGCAGGGCAGCTCAACTTGCAGTGTAAAAGCCTACTCCCTTATCAGTTTTTAGGAGAGTGACGTACGTTTTTATCTCAATCTCATACTGGCCAATTAAAAAAAAAGATTATTTATGTTAAAGGCAGAATTCTGGAGAGGAAAGGAAGGGTGGGAGGGAGACAGAATATTCCATCCTCCAGTTCACTCCCCAAATGACAGCAACAGCTAGGGCTGCGCCAGACTGCAGCCAGGAGCCGGCAGCTCATCCAGGTCCCCATCATGTGTGCAGGGGTCTGAGCACGGGGGCCTCTTCACTGCGTTTCCAGGCCCGTTAGCAGGGAGCTGGATTGGAATTGGAGTTACTGAGATTTGAACCACTGCCCACATGGGGGACAGGTGCTCCGGGTATCAGCTGTGCTCGTTAAGCTGCTGTGCAGGCCCTCAATTGTTGCTGTTTTGTAAATATAACGCTGTAAGTCTATGACTTTAAGTACATGTGAGAGAAACAGAGAGAAAAGTCTTCCATCCTCTGGCTCACTCCCCAAGTGGCTGATCCGAAGCCAGGAGCCAGGAGCCTCCTCTGTGTCTCTCACATGGGTGCAGGGTCCCAAGGCCTTGAGCTGTCCTCAACTGCTTTCCCAGGCCATAAGCATGGAGCTGGATGGGAAGTGGAGCAGCTGGGATTAGAACCGGTGCCCATATGGGATTCTGGCAGCTGCAAGGCGAGGAATTTAGCCACTATGCTACTGCGCCGGGCCCCATCTGAAGAATTTTTATCTCTTGCAATTTTTATGCCTTGTAAAGCTGAAAGTGTTCAGCAGAACCCGACTCAGTTGGGTTTTGAATCATTTGCTGCGACTCTAAGGGTTTTCTTGCTGTGGCCTGAAAATGTCCTCTAGGTTCCTCTTGTACATTTCCAGCACTGGCCCCGGTGAACCTCTGATTCTCTCAGCTGTGTGATTCTGAGACCACACTCTGTCCTTTACTGGTCATTGGTTAAATCTTCTTCAATGGAGACAGGAAATGTTCACACACACACTCACACACATTCACACACTCACATTTATACTCTCACACACACACACACATATTCTCAAGTTCATATTGATATTTTCAAGTCAGTTCACAACTACAGCCTGTTTCACTGCTAACTGTATTCCTCTCTTGGAAAGTGGAGATTTTTCAAGGATCCGCAGTGATTAACCACCCTGTTGCTCGCCCCTGTGTCTCCAGTGTCTGGGATGCTCCTGGCTTGCTAGGTGTGTTCTATTGCCTCTGCACTTAATTGCCACCTTCTGTTTTATCTACAAGTGAGTTTAAAACGGGACAATATGACATGTGTGAACAAACCCAGAGACATATTCCTGATGCTGACGAAAGCAGGGTCATGTGGGCTGGCAGTGCTGAGTGAAGCAGGCAGAAAGCATTGGGACATCAGACCACTACTGACCGCTTTCTTGGAACTGCAGGACAATTTCAAATCCTCCTGCCGGGCCAGGGGACGTCCTCTGAGAGTAATTCAGTGACTTCCTTTTGCGGGGTCGAGTGCGAGTCATGTCCTGCTTCCCGTGTCTCCCCTCCTTTCATGGGAACCCAACACTCTGGTCTTTGTTCTGGGCTCAGAACAGTGGGGAAAGGAATTGGCAATGCTGATAAGATATCTCGTCGTGTATTGGTTTTGTCCCGTTAATAGCTCAATGCTTTCACAAGTTATCAATCCCACTTGCTTGACAACTACATTCCAAACCGGAACTGCTGACTCCAAGGGCTCCAAGGTAAACAGGACAAGTATTGCCTGAACATTTCCTCCTTATATTAAATCCTTGTTCAAAGAAGGTACAGAATTAAGAGGTGTGTTTTTCATATGCAGTTCAAGTCAACAAACATTTCTTGTTAAAAATTTCTTGAACTTTGCCTTCTTAGTACAGTGGGTCCTTTATAGGAGTGAGTGCTTAGTCCCACACACTGAACTCCTGGAGGTTGTCAGAGGCCGAAGACTTGGGGAGATCTCATGCCCAGTTTTGTGGTTTGCCTCCTTGCTCTGCCTTTTCTTTATCCTAGTCCTAGATACCTGAGAAATGGCATTGAAAATGAAAGAACACTGGATTCAGAAATTTTTTTTCCTTCATCCTGTCTATTCCTTATTTGGGATTCGTGCATCCTGACTTTCCTCAGCTGTCTCATCAGTGCTAACTAGCCAGGCTCCCTAGTTCGTTGGGTTGGCCAAGTCTGGCATATATTATAATGGGGGAAGAACTCTGTAATCTAAAGGCCAAGTTCCCAGGAAAGTAGATAATACCTGGATGGATATGTGACATTGTCATTGATGTTCAGGCCCCTACGGCCGAAAGACAAGGGGCTCTTTGCACATGTCTGCTCAGGTTGTCATCCCGAGGGCCGGGGCTCGTTGGAGGAGGTCTGAGACTATGAAGACAGCCAAAGAAAAATTTTTGAGAAACAGAGAGCTCACATCCACAATTTCACCCTGGAAATGCCCTTGATGACTGAGCCTGGGAGCCCCATCTGTGGCTCCCCTGTGGATGACAGGGTTCTAAGGATGTGACCATCACTGCCGTGTCCCAGGGTCTGCATGCGTAGGAAGCTGAAGTCAGGAACTAGAGCAGAGACTTAAACCCGGGCAGTTTAATATGGGATACAGGTATGTTAACTGCTAAGCTGAAGAATCTGGGGCCAAGTTTATGTCGTGGAAGGTCCAGTGCATTCCTTCTAGATGGTGTTGATGTATGGCTAAGTGGCATCCAGGTTGGAGCAGTCATGGCAGGTGGGGCTCCATCCTTGGTCAAGGGACCTCTGGAGTCTAAGTTAATGCTGCTGCTGTGGCACCTGCCTGAACTTACTAGCATGGGTTAGGTCAGATGAGCCGGGATGGAGAGCAGCAGGAGGGATGGAGGCCCGCCTGTTACACTAAAAGGAAGACTGAAGGATGGGTCTGGGAGTACTGCAGTGTTCTAGGCTGAGTGGCTCACATGATAGGAGGCTGTCTTGGGAAGACTTGGGAGCTATAGCAACTGGCAAGCTAGGAACCTGGCTTGTGCCTACACCTTGTGGACTCTCACTCAGGGTTTATGGGTTTCTTCCTAAATAGTCGTTGGGTGGTAGATCCTGCTCATCTGAGAAAAGACGTCCAATGACCTGAGTTTCTTGTCAGCGAGTCCGAATACCACACACGTCAGTAACATTCCACATTTCTCCTTTCTCCCTCGCTGCTGTGGTTTACAGACCCTTTTCATGCTCACAGTGAGCCTGAAGGTGGCTAGTTTCCAAGCTTGGCAGGGCCTGGGCTCCTGGGATGGCCCAGAATGGGTGCTGGTGCCCTTGCCCTGTGGTGGCTGGAGGCAGAGCTGCACGCCCAAGGCAGTGTCCACTGCGCCCACTACTTGCTTCTCTGCCAGAGAGGGCCTACGTTGTGTTTGTAGGGTTTCACTGTGTGGCTTCTGCTCATATTCCTTCCTACCTAAGACCGTTCATCCCTTCCCTGCTCGCTGCCAGAACCCCTTGTTCAACCATGTTTGTCATTGTGCAAGCACCTGGAAAGTACTAAGCTATGCGTCCCCCTTGAGACCCAGGCACCAGAAATGCCTTACTCCACAATAAGCGCTCTAGAAGTCCCAGAAGACGAAGCGGGACACTCCAAACTCTCAGCCCTTTCTAGGGATAAACACTGAAGCTATTCAACGTCAGAAATCTTCAGAAGATGCTAGGCATTCTGAGCACGGAATCAAGACGATCTGGAGCGGTTCAGTTGCAAAAGGGATAGGTGCGTGCAAGCAGGTGTTTGCCACAGACATGCCCAGATTAGCATGCTTGGGTTGGAGTCCTAGCTTCAATTGCAACTTCTTGCTAAGTACATTCTGCAAGGCGGTCCAAGTTCTTGGGTCCCTGCCACCCACACAGCAGGTCTGGATCTAGCCCTGCTTGCTCACTTCAGCCTGGCCCTGGCCCAGCTATTGCAGACATTCGGAGAGCAAGCCAGCAGATAGGAGGTCTTTCTCTGTCACTGTCTCTTCCCGCCTTCCAAATAAATGCTAGGGGGAGGAAAGGAAGGGGCGTGTGGAGACGCCGGACAGCTGTTGCGAGGGACCTCAGGCACAAAGGAAATTAGGGCCATCAAGTGGAACAGCTTTAACTTCCTGCGTGTACGTCACTGCTACTTCAGGACCCAAGTGTGCTCAGGAGGTGACTTACCTGGTACGGAGTTGGGTGGCTAATATGCAGTTAGGGTCACGCCTCTGTTAGAATGAGAAAAGGGGGAGTCTATTCAAAAGTGTACAAAGGGCTGGCTTCTGTCCAAAAGGCACCTTCGGCAACATCAAAGTGACAGCTCACCCTTCTGCCTTTATTGTGAGGATAGAAGAAGTTCCCGGTCACACCCTTCTGATGACTTCTCTGTTTTATGATGAGCAAACTAGACAGCATTACAGTTCTGGCCTTCCGATGGGTTTGACTTTGCTGTCTTATAATTGTAAGCTGTTATTCTGCTAGTATCTGATTTGTTCTTGAAAGAGGCCACTCACGCCATTTTCTGGGTTCGTCTCTTGGAGCCCTCCCAAGGCTGCGGCCGGGGGTTTTGTCTTTGATACATTTCACTTTGCTCACTGAAATTGTCCCCATGAAAACTGTTCTTTGGGTGTGAGACAAGAACTGGGGTACCTCCATCTTTTGCATCGATTTCTCAGTAACAGCTGTTGGCATGGAGGCGTCCAGGGAGAAGTGTGCATTGCTGGTTTGTGGCTGAGAGAGGCCCTGACTGCACTCAGCTGGCGCTCTGATCCAGAACAGCCCCAAAGAGGATCACTGCGTGTTCCTTCAGGGGTGCTGAGAAACAGCCTGCAGGAGGGTGCAAGTGCAAGCACACACCGGGATTACCACCACAAACAGGCCAAGGAAGCCGACGCTGTGAGGCAAAAGGAGCCTTCCTGCAGCCACTTTAACTGACTGCGAGGAGTCAGGTTTTTTTCTTTTGGTAAGATTTATTTATTTTTATTGGAAAGGCAGATCAGATTCACAGAGAGAATGAGAAAGAGCCCCAAGTGGCTGCAACAGCCGGAGCTGAGCCATTCTGAAGCTAGGAGCTTCCTCTGCGTCTTTCTTTTTAAAGATTTATTTTTATTATTTTTTTATTGGAAAGGCAGACACACAGAGAGGAGAGACAGAGAGGAAGATCCTCCGTCCGATGATTCACTCCCCAAGTGAGCGCAACGGCCAATGCCATGCCGATCCGAAGCCAGGAGCCTCCTCCAGGTTTCCCATGCGGGTGCAGGGTCCCAAAGCCCTGGGCCGTCCTCGACTGCTCTCCCGGGCCACAGGCAGGGAGCTGGAAGGGAAGCGGGGCTGCCGGGATAGAACCAGTGCCCATATGGGATCCCGGGCATGCAAGGCAAGGACCCCAACCACTGCGCCACCGCGCCGGGCCCTCCTCTGCGTCTTTCACGCAGGTGCAGGGTTCCAGGGTTTTGGGCCATCCTCAGCTGCTCTCCCAGGGCCACCAGCAAGGAGATGGATGGGAAATGGAGCAGCTGAGACACGGACTGGCGCCCATATGAGATCCTGGCATGTGCAAGGTGAGGATTTAGCCACTGGTCCATCATGCTGGGCCTGCGAGGAGTCAATTTTTGCTCCAGATCCCTGGGCCTTTAGGCAACAGGAGCTTGTCTATTGCTTATTTGTGGCAGTGGGCTTTGTTTTGTTTAAAACCTTGGGTGTGCACAGAAAGTGTTTTGACAGCTCACAGGATTACCTGATGACAAAACCTTCCCAAGTTTCTAGTTTCCATGTGTATGTGTGTGTGTTGTGTTGGTTGGTTTGTTTTTAACAGAATGCATTTCTACTTATGTTCACTTTATTTAGAAGGCAGAGAGAGAGAGCTGAGGCTGTGACCTGGGCTGGGCCAGGTGGAAGCCAGGAGCCCGGAGGTCAATCCAGATCTCCCTTGAGTTTGGCTGAGACTCAAGGACCTCCCGGGGGGAAGCAGCACGATGCTGGATTGAGAGTGGAAGAGGTGGGACTTGAACTAGGCACTTCAGTGTCTGAGGCAGCTGTCCCCATCAACCACTGAGCCACTACACCGAACATTCCCCTTTGTCCATGACTTGGAGGCAAGCTGAACTGGTCGGCTGCAGCATATCCCTGTAAGTCCAGGATATGTAATGATGTATCTTTTTTTCTCCCAGATGAAACCATCTCCTTGCAGCCTCTGCGGTGGATCTGTGAGCCGGCAGGAATAGCTTGTGGGTTACTTGGAAATTTGAGGAAACCATGAAGAGGGAGGAGCTTCCTGTGACCCTCTCGTGTGCAGCCCTAATCTTTTGCTAATGATTCACCTAGCCCTGCATTGTTGAACTGGAAACTGAGTGGTCATTTATCAGAAAGTACAGCAGGGGAAAAACGTGTCTAAGATCGTAAATACTGGCTAACTGTAAGCTTCTGACTGGAAGGTAAGCTCATTTTTACTGATTTTGTATTTTCGTTCAGAGCTGTGTGGAGTGTAAAGTCAGACATCTCTGTCCCTCTGGAATTGGCCGGAGGTGGAGCTGATGCTTACAGGGTAGGAGGCACTGCAGGGATGGTTGGGTGACAGGTAGATCCTGTTAGAACTGCTTACTGTGCGATCTTCATCATCTATTCCTTGGTCAACTTTCTGCTTAGTTCTGTGCTAAGGTACATTTCAGTACCTTACCGTGGTTTAGTACCTTATCTTGATTTTCTAGGCTGACCATTCTATCCTCTGAAAACAGTGTTTATTTCTTTTAATAGTCATATCAGAATCGATAGGTTTTGGTGTTCGATTTAGGGTCCAAAGGAGAGAAGGTGACTAGACTTTCAGGGGCCAGAGCAGAGAGGATGAAGATGGCAGAGACGGAGCTGTCCCGGGAGGAGGGCAGGTGGCTTGAAGCTAGGTTCCACTGGGTCTGAGCAGCAGGCAGAGCTTCTAAGTAGTTTGTTGGAGTAAGTGCAGAGCACCACAACGACCGTGATTCAGCAGGTGGGGGAGACGCAGGAAGGCTCCTTGGTGACCACTGTCCTCGCAGTTTGGAATGTCCCCAGGAGTAGGGCTTTCTGGAGTCATAAACACTCCATGAGCTTCTAGATGAATTATCACACCCAGGTTCATCAGGCCTGGGATTATAACAAATTCAGCAGTTTAATATATCTATATCTACACGACGTATCTATATATCTCCCTATATAGACATAGAGAAAGGAGGAGAACTTTACATCTGGCATCACAAGCAAGAACTCCCATCGCTACATCAGCTAATGCTGTCCCCTTTTCTCTCTCAGCATGAGTGAGATGCTGTACTGATAGGCTGTGGGGCAGGGACTGCAGCGTAAGCAGAGAACAGCGAGATACACGGCCAGCAATCCTCTGTGAGATGTAAGGCTGAGCAGGGGAGCCTAAGTAGCAAATGCTACCTGAGAAGGCAGGGCAGGGCCAGGAGAGGTGGTGAGAAAACCCAGCCGGCTGTTAAGTCGCTAAGAAGAGCAACTGAGCCAGAGATAAGGCACTCGGGGATAGGACTGATAAATTACCTCGGAGGAAGCCGACCCACAGTAAAGTGACAAGTTTTGTTTGAACTAGATATGGGGAAGGCAGCTTTGAGAGTAGTCAGGATAGGATTAGGGAACCGGCCAAGATCAGACACCAGGATGAAGGAGTATACCAGCTGGAGTGTCTTTGGATTGAGGTTTTATTTTTTTCTTAATTTAAAAATACTTATTTATTTGAAAGACAGATTCACAAAGAAGAGAGACAGAGAGAGATCTTCCATCCACTGGCTCACATCTACAATGGCTGGAGCTGGGCCAGTTTGAAGTCAGGGGCTAAGAGCTTCTTCTGGGTCTCCCCCTTGAGCACAGGGTCCCTAAGCACCTGGGCCATCCTCTACTGCCTTCCAAGGGCATTAGCAGGGAGTTGGATTGGAAGTGGAGCAGCTGGGACTTGAACTTTATAATCCATTTGGGATGCTGGCACTGCAAGTGGAAGATTAGTTTGTCATACTATGGTGCTGACTCTTGGCTGGAAGTTTTAATGAAGTTCCTTAAGACGTTGAGGAGTGTGTGGTCTCTTCATCTCCCACCCCGTGTGGCACAGTGCTGGATGGAAGCCGTTGATGGACCAGGTAGCCCCTTGGGTGTGGTGTTGGGGAGACAGCCACTCTTGCACACATAGGTTAACTACTGAGCTAGTCATGGGGAGGTACAGAAGTTGTTTCTGGTTTAGCTGTGATGGCACAGGCCCTTGGCAGTCTCCTCAGTTTTGATCCAGGCTGATTGGAGAGCTTCTTCAGGGAGGCTCTGACAGGTTTTGTGATCCGATCTGGGTTCCTGAGACTCCAGTGGCCAGGTGTTTTAGTAGAGCGGGCGGGGCTTCCTCGGAAGCCAGCCTCTGCCATGTAGCTATTTACTGAATGCCCTGCTTTTTTGCACCAAAAACAGTGCTATTTTGGGGGTAGACTGTCCTACCTGGGTTTCCTCAGTGGCAAATCACCACATAAAACAATATTAGCCCGTTCAGGTAGGAACAAGCATATCAGTAGCTTCGTATCTTCTGTTTATTAATGTAAAGGCTTTAAGTTCAGGGCTGAGGACTAATCAATCTTTCAATCAGAGAAAGCGGCTGGCAGGTTTAGGTAGACCAAAAAGTGTCCGTCTAACTTAGCTTTCTCTCCTCTCGCTTTCTTCTTTTCCTCCTCTTCCTCCTTCCTTTTCTTCTCCTCCTCCTTTGACTGTTTAAACAGAGGATGGGTCAGGGTTGCTAGCAAGCAGAAAGCGTGCCCGGGGAGGTAAGCCGGCTCGGTGTAAGCAGTGCTGGCCCGGGGCAGTCGGGAGCTGGGGGCGAGGGAGAGAACCCTTCACCTCCAAGCATCCCACCAAGCATGCAGGACGATTTGTCTGCTATGAAGCCATGGGGGAACAAGTCTACTCGTCGCTGTGTCCTGTGGCACTGATCAACCCCAGTGCGTAAGACGTCACAGCTTCGTATGAGTAGCGTTTTATAACCCAACAGTACACTTTATATAGTTTAAATTAGCTTAGCTATTGTCTCTCCCCGGAGAGCCTTATCTTTTGAGAGTTCCCGCTAGAAACCTCAAGTCAAAGACTCAGTTTTAAAGTTTGTAGATGTCAAAGACTTGCCAGAGGTTTAAACCATTTGGTCAGAGTAAAAGCTCTGAGCATCTTAACCAAAGCCATGAACCGGATTGAATCCAATAAAGTTAATTCTTGTAAGACTCACTTTTCTTTTAAGATTTATTTATTTTTTACCGGGAAGTCAGATTTCCAGAGATTTCTGTTTGGAGAGTTGTATTTGAAGATGTTGTCTTATGGGATGGCTTCTTTTTCTGAAAGTATATAAAATAAAATGTAACTGACCGAATCTTTTTATAGCGGCTTTTATTGTGTTTGTATGGCTCTTTCCATTTGTTCAGCATAGTAAACAGCGCAGGTAGTGTGTGCTAGCCATATGCTGCGTGTTGGGAATCAAGCAGTGAACAGAAAGCAGAAATTTCAGTGAAATTCAACAATAAATCAAATGTGAAAAAAAGCATTATTTTAACCTTCCATCACCAAGCATGCGTTGTCACTCGGTCTTAGAAGCTTTTCTGCATTCTCAGCTTATAGCTTTCTCTGTAACTTCCTTTCCTTCAACTCACATTCCAAACACTCCTCAAGGTCTCTAAGAGGAAAATATATTTCAAAAGGACATGCAAAATGCTAACCCATCATTACTTTAAAAGATTTCGAATTTTGAAAATACAATTTTTTTTATAATATTGGAGAAATTAACTCACTTTGCCAAGGTTCTGTGAGCCTAGGCATCTCAGGAAAACATGTAACGTAGGAAATAAGGCATTGAAGTGTAGATGCCACAATGCTTTGTGGACAGAAACACTTTGGAGAGCCACACTGTGGACGACCAGAATTTAGCCTGAGCCCGATTCCGCCGACACCGAGTTTGGAGCAGCCGAGGAGTTCAGCAGGAGTTTCACCGAGCGTTGTGCTTCTTAGGCAGCAGCATTGGAGAGTATCGGACAGCATCACCATCTAACAAGCCACTTATTGACAAGTGGAAAACAGAAATCTTAAAATGCTGAACATAGAAATTCTATAGTTTAGCCAGTTCATATCCTGGCTGCCCCACTTCCCATCCAGCTCCCTGCTTGTGACCTGAGAAAGCGGTCGAGGACGGCCCAAAGCCTTGGGATCCTGCATTCATGTGGGAGACCCGGAAGAAGCTCCTGGCTCCTGGCTTCGGACTGGCTCAGCTCCAGCTGTTGTGGTCTCTTCTGGAGTGAAAGAGCAGACAGAAGATTTTATTCTGCCTCTCCTTCTCTTTCCAATAAAAATAAATACTAAATAATAAATCTTTTAAAAATAATAAGCTCATTTAGAATATTTATTTTTTTTGCAAAGTCAGATTTACAGTGAGGAGAGACAGAAAGAAAAATCTTCCATCTGTTGGTTCACTCCCAAAATGACTACAATGGTCAGAGCTGAGCTGATCCGAAGCTTGGAGCCAGGAGCTTCTTCTGGGTCTCCCACGCTGGTGCAGGGTCTCCAGGCTTTGGGCTGTCCTCGACTGCTTTCCCAGGCCACAGGCAGGGAGCTGGATGGGAAGCTGGGCCGTCGGGATTAGAACCAGTGCCCATATGGGATCCCTGCATGGTCTAGGCAAGGACTTTAGCTGCTAGGCCACCATGTTGGGCCATCATACGTCTTTTGTTCTTAGAGTTTCATGAATAGCTTTCCTGACTAATTATATTCGTATGTCAAATTGTTTCTTGTATTTTAAAGTAAGATTTAATTATTTATCTGAAAAGTAGAGTTAGAGAGAGAGAGATGCTGAGAGAGATCTTCCATCTGTTGGTTGATTCTCCAAAGGGTTGCAACTCCTGGGGCTAGGCCAGGCTGAGGTCAGGAGCCAGGGGCTTCTTCTGGGTCTCCCACATGGGTGCAGGGTCCAAGTACTTGGATCATCTTTGGGTACTTTGCTAGGCATATCAGCAGGCAGTTGGATCAGAAGTGAGGCAGCCGGGTCTTGGTGCCAGTGCCAGGCAGCAGCTTTCCATGCCACATCAGAACGCCAGCTCCTGTCAAAGTACTTTTGACTCAAGAGAGACTCTAAATGACCATAACGTAGATTACCGTAGCTAATTCGATTATATTTCATTTAGAATTTCTTAAATTTGAAAAAACAGAGAGAGGGAGACAGCCAGATTTGGAGATCTTCCATGCACTGCTTAAATACTCCTCATCTTCCACAGCTTCCAACAGCCAGGGCTGGGCCAGGAAAAGACAGCATGCTAGGGTTCAATCCCGGTGGCCCGCGTGCACGGCAGGGGCCTGACACCGGAGTCATCCCCTACTGCCTCCCAGGGATCCCAAGTGGGGCTGGGACTCAAATCCAGGCTCTGGTGCTGTAACCTCAAGACGCCCGCCCTCCATGTAAGATCGTGTAAACATTTGTTTCTAAGTGGCGTGGCCAGATCATTTTCTTGTGTGACTGATTTTGAGTGCCTTGTGCTGATTTAAGGGCGCAGGTAAGAGCAAGGCGCGGACATGCTGAAGGAACTCCAGCTCGCCCTGTCGGTCGTCCTGCTGCTGGCCTGCGGCTTCCTCTTCCAGCTGTCCCCGCGCTCCGGCTGCCTCTTCTGTCTGTCGGCCCTCAAGTCCCAGGAGGGCCCTGAAGCCCTCCTGAGCCACGGGCGGGGCATCGTGTTCCTGGAGACCTCGGAGAGGATGGAGCCGACGCCGCTGGTCTCCTGCGCCGTGGAGTCGGCCGCCAGGATCTACCCGGAGCATCCCGTGGCCTTCTTCCTGAAGGGGCTCCACAACGCCACACAGCCACTCTCCGACTCCACGCACCCAGCTCTGTCCCTCCTCTCCTCCATGTCCAACGTCTTCCTCTTCCCGTTGGACATGAGAAGCCTGCTGAAAGACACCCCGTTGTTGCCCTGGTACACCCGGGTGAGTGTTCAGGGAAACAGTGTCCCTGCTGGGAGGGGCGTCAGGAAGTGAGTCCCACCTACTCTGCATGGATGACTCAGGTCTGAGGTGGGACCAAGCCTACACCCTGTGTCGCTGACCTGGCCCTCCTTGCAGCCAAGTTCAAGCTGAGTTTAGCCTTCTCTTGGTCTGCAGTCTTTTCTGTCTAGCCCTATTTCTTACAGTTTCTAATTTGCTTTTGGGACTATTCTTAGCTGAGTGAGTTTGACTGTTTTTCTAGATGTCTGTATGTACAGAGCACTTAACTTTTCACAATAGCTTTAAACCCGTCTCTGGTAAACTACATTTGCACCTTACAGGGAAACCAGGCGATACTGAACATGAAAATGACGTAGATAGAACATTCCTGAAGAATCGATGCAGTGCTGCTGCATAGCTTGGGTTGTGTCCAGATTGGGTCTGGAAACTCCCGAGACTCTGAGTGAGTTTGCCCTCCACCTCTTGGTGGCATAGAATAATAGGATAATAGAATAATAGAATAATACGGACCGACAGTCAAACGACGATTAAGGACATTGGAACAGGGAGGCTCTCACTATGCCGTTTTTTAAACTAACATCTTATGAAGACTATAACAAAACGTGAATTAAAACATACTCTCTTACATTAGAATATAATTCTAATGATGTCAAAACCACACTCATCAAGTGGGGAAAAAATAAGTTGTTTTCATGTGATTGGACTAATGGTGAATTTAGTGATAAGAGTATGTTTGTTTTTATTACAAAACTCTTTTTAAAAATAAAAAGTAATTCAGAAACTGACATCAATACAATAGTTTTCTTGCCACTCAGAGTCTTATCTAAGTTCTAAGCCATAGAGGGCCACTCCATGGATCAGCTAGGTGGGTAATATTTTGGGCTTTGCGGGTCAAGAGGCAGCATTTTGGATGTAATGGAGGCCTGGTGTGAGCTTCCAGTGGCTTTCGCTGCAGATCCCCGCACACTTGGGGATTCCAAACAACAGAAGTTTATTCGCTTAGCGCTAGAGGCCAGGCGTCCTAGGCTACTGTCACCAAGGCCGATCAAAGTGCCACAGCCATACACCTGGGTTGGGGGCTCCTGCTTGGGAGTGTTGCTTGCCTCTCTCTTTTTTTTTTTTTAAAGGGTTTATTTATTTTTACTTGAAACTCAGATTTACATAGAGGAAACAGAGAGAAAAAATCTGTCTGCTGATTCACTCCCCGGGTGGCCACCATGGCTGGAGCTGAGCTGATTCGAAGCTCAGGGCCAGGATCTTCCGGGTCTCCCACACAGGTGCAGGGTCCCAAGGCTTTGCATTGTTCACTAGTGCTTTCTCAGGCCACAAAGCAGGGAGCTGGATGGGAAGTAGAGGAGCTAGGGCATGAACTGGCACCCATATGGGATCCCGGTGTGTGCAAGGCAAGGGCTTTAGCCACTAGGCTGGTGCAACAGGCCCTATTCCTTGCCTCTCACCAGCTTCTGGTGGCTGCACACTTTCCTTGGCTTGAAGCCCACCACCACCCCCTGCAGATTCCTTTTTGTTCTTGTGTGTAAAATCTCTCCCTCTCTCTCCTTCAAGTAATTTGTAAGTTTTTCAAGGTCCCCCAAGATAATCTAGGATCCTCACGCCATCTCAAGGTATTTGAGTTGCTCATGCCTGCTGAGACTCCTTCCCCAGGGAGGTCCAGGGACTGGGACCTGGAAGCTTTGGATGCTTGTTTGGTCATTATTCTGCCTCCCACAATATTAGTGTAGAGGGAGAGACCACTCCAGCCTGCCTGGAGATGGGGTGGATGAAGGGACCCTGGGCAGTGGGCATGTTGGCCTCTGGGTGCAGTTGGCTGAACAGGCAGGGGAGCGGGAGGTGGGGTCTGGTGGTCCAGGGTGCTAGGGGGGAGGGCTGAGAGCAGCCTCTCACCCAGAGTCATTTTCAGTTCAGTACTCAGTGACTGCTAGATCCCCAGAGCCCGGAAGTGTCCAGCGGGGACCTGTGTGGAGGTAACAGAGCTGTATGACGCACTGGGAGGCTACATGTCTGGCTTGCCTCCTCGCTAGCGGCTGAGGGGCTGGCTTCACGCTGCGAGCACCCCACCCCTGCCCACCCCTCTCTGCCACACCCCTTCTTGCTGCTTGGTGCTAAGTTGCAGCTGCTCCCGCAGGTCAATATCAGCGTACAGAGGAACTGGCTCCACGTCAGCTCGGATGCGTGCCGCCTGGCTGCCATCTGGAAGTACGGTGGCATCTACATGGACACTGATGTCATCTCCATCAGTCCCATCCCCGAGGAGAACTTCCTGGCTGCCCAGGCCTCCCGGTACTCCAGTAATGGGGTGTTTGGGTTTCTGCCCCACCACCCGTTTTTATGGGGCTGCATGGAAAACTTCGTGGAGCATTACAATTCAGCCATCTGGGGCCACCAGGGCCCTGCGCTGATGACCAGGATGTTGAGGGTGTGGTGTAAGCTGGGAGACTTCCAGGAGCTGAGTGACCTCAAGTGTCTGAACTTGTCCTTCCTGCACCCCCAGCGCTTCTACCCGATCCCCTATCCGCAGTGGAGACAATACTACCAAGTGTGGGACACGGAGCCGAGCTTCAACCACTCTTACGCCCTGCACTTATGGAACTACATGAACCGCGAGCGGAAGACTGTGGTGCGCGGGAGCAACACCCTGGTGGAACATCTCTTCCGCAAGTACTGTCCCAGGACGTACCAGGACGTGGTTCGAGGCCCAGAGGGGTCAGTGACCAAGGCCGTGGGCACGGGCAGCTCGTAGAGCTGGTGCAGGGTTGCTGCTACCCCATGGCCCTGGTACTTCCTGGAGCGCTGCACCTCGAACTGATCTTGAACTTTGCGAGGTGTCGGGACTGCCTTTCTTTGGGATTATAGTTCTTTGGGATTATAGTAGAATAATCCCAAAGAACTGTGGCTCTACAACACGGACGTTGATCTGTTTCATGCAAAAGAAGTCGGAAAGCAAGTGACCCAGGCTGGGGATGGTACTGAACGTCTTGTTCTCCTGGTGTCTGTACATTGGTCTGTATCCTGCTTGACCTCCAGCTCCTCCTGTGTGCACTGCAGGCAGCGAGTGGAAGGGTGTCCCTCCTGTGTGCACTGCAGGCGGCGAGCGGAAGGGTGTCCCTCCTGCGTGCTCTGCAGGCGGCGAGTGGAAGGCCGTCCCTCCTGCGTGCTCTGCAGGCGGCGAGCGGAAGGGTGTCCCTCCTGCGTGCACTGCAGGCGGCGAGCGGAAGGGCGTCCCTCCTGTGTGCACTGCAGGCGGCGAGCGGAAGGGTGTCCCTCCTTCAGCTGTGTGCAGGTGCTGCTGAGCTCTTCCGCTTGCACCTCCCTGCCAGAGTGTAGCTGCAAGAGAGGCTGGCGATCCGAGCAGCAAGGGAAAATGGGTTACTAGCGGCTTTACTGCAGCTGGAAGTTCAATTTTAAGGCTCATGAAAGCACTGATTGTAGAAAAAAAGACTCGATTTCTAAGACTGATTTTAATGTTGATGTATGCATTCAATTAATAATTGTCAGTTGAGCCATTTTTGTGTGCCAAGTACTGACTTAGTTGCTGAAGGCATACCTGGGTGAAGGTCCTAATCCTTGCTCACCAGCCCCAGGTTAGTCTCCTGCCCTCCCCCAAGGGTCTGTTTTCCGCACACCTCCTGTATGTCTAAGTATAAACTTATACTGTCACGATTGGCTCATGAAAGCAAATTACAAACTCAGATATTTCAAGCCGCTGCCTTTTATTAACCGAAAGTTTGAGAAGCAAGTGCCTCTTTTACTTAAAAAAAAAAAAAAGATTTATTTTATTTATTTGAGTTACAGGGCTAGAGAGAGACAGAGAAAACAAGAGGAGGTATCTGTCTGTTGCTTCACTCCCCAAAAGGCCTCAGTGAGCAGGACTGGGCCAGACCAAAGCCAGGAGCCTGCAGCAAACGGGAGCCAAGTGCTTTAATCCGTTCTGCTGCTCTTCCAGGTACACTAGCAGGGAGCTGGATCAGCAGTGTACCTGCCAGGCCTGCAACCACCACCCATATTGGGGATGCCAGTGTTGCAAGCAGCGACTTAACCCACTGTGCTGTAATGCCAGCCCCCACTGAGCTTTAAGATTCACCCAAAAGCTCACCTCCTCCCTGTCAGAACATTCTACTGGATGCCATAAATATATACAATTTTTGTCAACTAAAGTTTTTTGCAGACTCCTCAAGGTGGAGGAGAACTGCTCATCCCGCTGTAAGTGCTCAGCAGGGCGTACACAGGGCGTTTTAACACTCCCCCTTTGACTTTGCTCTGAGGGAAGAACCAGTTGGACAGCCTTCCTCTGCAAGCCCCGGGCTGCTCAGCTGGCTGTCCCCACAGCTGCAGGGTCCACACGGTCTCAGGGAGGGCCACACATGGGGTCACACATGTGGGCTTTCATTTCTGTATCTGGACAACGTGAGACAAATGGTTTTTCAACTACCATTCCTAGCCGCTAGGGTTTTGAGGCTGATGCGAAATGTTTTCAGTTGTTTTGGGATGGAGCCATGTGGGTCAAGGTCAACCTGATTATAATGTGGCTTCATGTTGGGCAGCAATGATAATCAATCACAATATTGATGATTTGATTTTTTAAAAAAGATTTATTTGTTATTATTGCAAAGGTAGATTTACAGAGAAAGATTTACTCAGAGAAAGATTTTCCATCCACTGGTTCACTCCCGAAGTGGCCGCAGATGGCTGGAGCTGAGCCAACCCGAAGCCAGGAGCTTCCTCCAAATCTCCCACGCGGGTGCAGGGTCCCATGGCTTTGTGTCGTCTTTGACTGCTTTCCCAGGCCACAAGCAGGGAGCTCGAGGGAAGCGGGGCAGCCGGGACATGAACCGGTGCCCATATGGGATCCTGGTGTGTGCAAGGTGAGGACTTTAACCACTAGGCCATCGCTCTGGGCCTGATAATTTGATGCTTCTAAAGAGAACTTTATCTGACAATAAACTGTTTTTGACTAAGACACGCTAATACTGTATTAGTGTATTATTACATTAACAATATGCATTAATGTATTGATGTTTTTGATTAATGCATACTAACATATTATTTAATGAATACGGCTTGTTAAGTAAAAACCAATGTTTCAAAATGTAATGACGGTGGTGGGTAGAAGTGGACAATGCCATAATCCTGTGTTATAGCGAGGCTGAACGTGGAGTTGGCCGTGCGTAGGACAGGGTCTTTACGAGTTCATGGAAAACACAGGTTGTCAAAAAATTGTGTGTGTGGATTTCAAGTGTTGTCCTCAAATCAGCTCAATCAGTTCCATTTCTCATGAGTCTTTTGAAGACACTTATATTTTCTTGTCCCGTGAATCGCCTAATATGACAACTGTTCTATTGGATTGGTTTTCAATGTTTTCTTGCTTTGTAACCACACTTTGTGTGTTAGGGACACTAACGTTTGTTATTATTGTGTTGCAATTGTTTTCAGTCTGTCCTTTGTTTTTTAGCTTCCTAAGTGATGTTTTAACTGTAGATGTCTTAACATTTTGTGTAATCCAGGGTGTCAATTTCTGGATATGTCCGTGGGGTTTCATGTAGGGTTTCTGTATCCTTCCAACAGCCTTGAATGACTCAGCTTCCCCACCAGGGGACTGCCCCGTCGGGAGCTCGGGTGTGGTAACAAGGTCAGCGTGCTCCAGTGTGGACACTGGGGCAGGAATTCTTTACTCGAGGGTCTGTGAACTCCCGTTTTCGTTTTTCTTAACAGTCAATTAAAGTTCTTATCATTTCCTTCAATTACGAATCACTGTGCTATCAGTGGCAGCTGTGACTTGGCCGGGACCCATCAGCACAGTTCTCCTCTCGCCTGGAGATTGCTGCACCTATCTCGGAATGGTGTTTACACTTATTTTTAGATAAGATGCTAGATCTTGCCATAGAATACATTAATAAAGAAGCAAAACATGATTATATCAGCAATGTTTTCTGGTGTTTTCACAGCTATACTGCCAACGTATCAGTGTTCTCTGCAGGCGTTCTGTGGGCTTTATTTTTTTGTAACTCCGTAACACTCTGAAATCATAAGCTTAACCAGACTGCCAAATCGCTGGGGGCTGGGCTGCAGCCGCTGGCCATGCCTCAGGTTCCTTTCTGGACTCAGCAAGCAGATCCCGGGTAAGCTGGTTCTGCCCGCTCCCTTCCCCAGGAGACCTTCCCTCCCTTCCAAGTGTCCTCTTTAGGGGATGGGCTGGAGGAGGAGCCCAGCCTGACGGGGAGGCTGCCCCCACCCCAGACACGGGGTCACGGGCCTGGGGTGCCTGTCTGAGGAGGAGGCTGCCCCCCAACCCCAGCCGTTCCCAGACATGCGGGTTCAGGCTTGTGTGTGCCCAGGGGCTGCTGGGATTAGAACTGGTGCCCATTCGGGATCCTGGCGCGCTCAAGGCAAGGGCTTTAGCCACTAGGCTACCACACCAGGCCCATGTGTGCACCTTTGTGACGGTCTGAGTTCATGTTACAGTCATGCTTGAGCTTTGGTCTGAGTGCTGTGTCCCCCCAAGACGGGTGGAAATCTTGATCCCACCAAAATAGCAGGATTAGGACACGGGGTTCGGCTGGGTGTGAGTAAGCCAGGCAGGTTCTGTTAACTGTGGTGTGGAGGACACTTGTAAAGGGGGACTCCAGGAAGCTGGCTCCAGCCCTCAGCTCTGCGAGCGCCCAGAGCGTAGGTGTGGCAGTGTACCACCCCGAAGATGGAACACTGTCCCTGGCACAGGGAAGATGCTGGCACCCTGATCTTGGGCAGAAACAAATGTCTGTATGTGACCCGGTTAATGGCAATTTCCTACAGCAGCTTGCACGGACAAAAGTCATTTTCAAGGTTCATTCATGTTGTAGTTGTGCCAGAACTGTTGTCTTTGTAAAGGGTGAACAATATTGCCTTGTGTGTGCCACATTTTGCCTGCTGATGGACCCGGGTGGCCACCTGCTGGTGATGGTAATTAATGCTGCAACGCAACACCTGGCTTCCAACGCCTTTGAGCCCACGGAACTCTTCAAAAAAGCGAGTGGAAAACGGAATTAAAAGCGGTTATTTTGGTACAGAAACGTTGCTATCTGTGAAGAGTTTGGTCAGAACATACATTTCCCCCTGCCTTTATAAAGGTCTTAGACAGAGCTTGGGCGACCTGGGCTGTGGTGGGGGGAGGTTCAATGCACCGACACAAAGAATGCCGGACTCGGAGGCTCGGCCAAGCCCCGGCTGTGAGGACGCGGAGCCGGATCCCCGCTCTGCCAGGCGAGCTCAGCGCGAGCGGGCAAGGGACTCAGGCCCCAGCCGCGGGAGGAGCCCGGGAGGCGGGCGCAGGGGAGCCGCGCTGACCCCGCGCCGCGTGCGTGTGGCTGGGGAGCCCGCAGCGCGCGGCCGCCCGCCGGGCCCCCGGGACGCGGCTCTCCTGGGCGTTCGCGGTGTCCAGGCGCATCCTGCGTAGCCTTCCCTGCTTCCCGCGGCCGTCCCAGGCGCCACGCAGCTCGTCCCGGGCAGGGCGGGGGCGGCGAGGCTCCACCTTCCCCTCCGAGCGGGGTCGGCGGCTGCGGGGGCGCACGGAAGCGGAGACGCCCCCCGACCGCTCCCCGCTCGCGTGGCCCCCGCAGCCAGCCGCGCCGCCCGGGGCAGCTATGCGAGGAATGCGTCCCGGGAGCGCAGCGGCGGGCTAGCGGCGCGGCATCCAAACCAAGCCGGGCCTGCGCCCCTGGTCGCCACGCGCCGCCGGCTGCGTTCCGAGCTGCCCGCCCGCCCGCTGCGCCCCGCTCCGAGCTGCCCGCCCACCCCCTGCGCCCGGCCCGAGCTGCCCGCCCACCCCCTGCGCCCGGCCCGAGCTGCCCGCCCCTGCGCCCGGCCCGAGCTGCCCGCCCCCTGCGCCCGGCCCGAGCTGCCCGCCCGCCCCCTGCGCCCCGCTCGGCGCCGCCCGCCCGCGCCTTGGGCCTGCTGGGACCCGATGCACCCCGCGAGGACGGCGGAGGCCGGGAGCCGCGTTGGCTGAGCCCCGGCTTGCTCCGCCGGGACAAAGACCTGGGAGTTTTGACGTCTGGAAAACAGTTAAGTGACTTGAGCGCGTGGTGATTTGAGTTGTGAGGATCTAGGGGAGTCGTTTAGTACTGGGGTGATTTGAAAACAAACACGTGGGCACCCCGCGTTCCTCCATGTTCTACTCTTTGGGCTGGGGTTTGCCAAAAATCCCAGGAGGCTTGCAGGGTTGGTGCAGGGAGGCGGTTGGGGGAAAGGTCTAGAATTCAGGGACAGGGGAGAGGTCCTCGAGCGCCAGGCTAGGGTCCTGTGCCTAGGGGCCTGTCAGGGAAGCCTCGCAGAGGCCCAGGCCTGTGCTGCCGCGTGTGCTGCCATACCCCTGCGTCTCCATCTCTAACAGAACTTGTAAGAAGGGTCTGGGGAGCGTGAGCTGACATCCCGCTCCACTCATCCCCCACCCCCTGCCGACAGCCCGGGTGGTCCCCCTGCTCCTGCCCAGCCTGCCTCTCCTCCCTTCCCTCTCCAGCTGAGCGCCGGTCAGGAAGAGCAACCCCCTTTGGGCAGGCTGGCCCTGCAGTCCAGTGGCTGACTCGCAGTCTAGGCCATCTCAGTCGAGGGGAAGGGTTTCTGGGGCCCATCAGACTTGATGCAGCAGTCCCATGAAGCTGCAGGCCTGAATTGTTGGTGCGGCGTTAACTGTGGGTTTAGCCGGGGAGCTGAAATGTGGGCTGGGTTGGGGACAGGCCTGAGAGCTGTTCTGAGCGCCTGTGAGTTCCTCTGCGTGTGTGTGTGTGTGTGTGTGTGTGTGTGTGTGTGGTCACTCCCAGTGAGCAGGGTCAAGTCCCGCCCCCCCCATGTCTGTTGCTGGGCCTGGCGACTCCGTGGGGCCTCTGGCCCAGGCGCTGGAGACAGTAGATGTGAGTATATTCCAAGCCAGGGCTTTCCCAAAAGTGTAAAACAGTTTTTGTTTGGACAGTTCTGCCTCTGGGGCAGCATCTTTCCCTGTCTACAAACCAGTCTCAAGGGACATCACCTCGGTCGCTACCCCTGTTTTTTCTTTTAGAAAATCTTTTTGTCCATGACTTGGACAAAACCAGAAACTGCATCTTTTTAGAGTAGTGGCCTCAGGTGGTTCCGGGCGCTTGAGGGTCCCGGGAGTGGGTGTGGCCTCCACGAGGGGCAGCGGGAAGCAGTAAGGGGATTCCTTTCTTTAGAATTGGAGCTCAGCTGTCAGGTGTGCAGCGTGGTTAGGAGAGCTCCTGGGCCCTTCTCGGTTCCCCTGGGGTCTCCAGGGTTCCCCAGTCTGCAGTGTGCACACGGCCTGTTTGCAAACTCGGGGCAGGTCTCCTTGGCAGCCACAACAATTAGCTCTAATGACACGCCTGGGCTCTCCTGGGCAGGCACGGCTCAGGTTGGCCAGGGAGCCAGGGCAAGTTGGTAAATGATTGCCTGGCAGCTGCCTTGGAAACTCGGCTCTCGCACGTTCTCTGGCACCAGTCTGAAAAGCGGAAGCCATAGCAAGGTGGCAGCATTGGGGGTGGTGTTTCATTTGAATTTAAAGGAATGTAAAGTGTGGAACTTCCAAAGCTCCAGAAATGCCAACGACATTTCCTGGTGATGGCAGGAGCTGCTCCTAGGCTGCCTGCAAGGGGCTCAGGAATCAGTTGCTGAGGGGACAGGTGAGTGAGGTGGCACCGTCCTGGTACCGACCGGAATTCCCTGGACGCTCTGCGAGCTGGAGACAGCGGCAGGGCGTTGTGACTGTGGGCCTTGAAGGCATGAAGGGACAGTGATGCTGAGCAGGGCCTTGGCGCGTGTGCGCACCTTCAGTGGGAACAGACAGGGTGGTGGAGACCAGCGTAGGAGAGCGGCCAGCTGCTCAGCCTGCAGCCAGGCTGCCTGGGCTGGGCTCTTGCATCTGGACGCTGGACAAGCTTCCCTACTTCTTTGTGGCTCAGATAGTACTAGCACCCCAGCAAGGGATTGTTCTGCCAATCTCAGGAACGAGTCTTTGTAAAGTGTTAGATTCACCGCTCGCCAAAATGTTAGATTCGCCAACCACCAGGGAAAGAATAACAGCCAAATATATGAAAACAATTAGAAAGCCTTTATTTCAGGGAACCGCTGCCACGGGCTGCCCTTCCCCACGCAGCAGAGACAGACGGGAAGGAGGGAACAAGAGCGCGAAAGAGACGGGGAAGGGGCTTTCTAAACTCTCCTTGACACGGAAGCCGAAATGGGGGTCGCGTCAGCCCTTTTTGGTGGGGAATATGGGTCTGTGCCCCTCATTGGTGCAACAGTGGTCTCACTGCCTGAGGGGCCCGCCAGAATTCCGCCATCTGTTCTGGGTTTGGTTGGAGGCAAACCCCGCCTTTCTCTGGTTACCGTGGTAGCCATCATAAAGTACTTTAAAAATGGCACTTCTAAGTATGTTAACCAGCCTGGAGATCTGCAGATGTGGACAGAAAGTAGTAGAGTGCATGGGAAATGCCTCTAGAAAGGCAATTTAGAAACAGTTCATGGTAAACTTGGCATTCATTCACACAGAACACACACTATCCATTCCTATAGAGCTCAAGTCCATGGTGGCTGCCATTTTACACAGGGCATGCACTCCCCGCTGGCCACAGCCCCAACACCCCTGTGCTGACGCATGCTGCCTCAGCAGGGTCAGGGGATGGTTCCAAGGAGATGCTGGTGCAGGGAGCACGCCTTGGGGACCCCTGCCTTGCTGTATCTTGGGCTCTAAGACTGGGGAATCAGTTACCGTTGATCGTCAAGTTCATGCTGTGGTTTCTCTCGTACCTGGCCCGTCTCGTGCATTCAGTGCTGCTTTCTTGGTCCTGGTGGAACTTGTGGTAGCTGCCGTCTGGCGGGATTGTGTCTAAACATCACACGAAGCGGAAGGGGCAGTGGAGGCTCTGCCTATCCCAGGCTTACAGACGCTGAAGCTGTGGCTGTGTTTGTCCCCAGAGAGAGCAAGCAGAGAGAAATGGCTTGTGAGTGAACAGCAGCATTTCGGTGGGGATATTGGCCTTAAAGGACAATGGAGAGGACAGTCACTGTTCAAACTTGGGAAGATGGCTTAAAGAGAAGGAAGGGGACAGTCTAGAGAATTCTTGCCCTTATTGCAGAGTGGACTGTTGGCAAACATCTGAGGCCGAAGCTTAAATAGTTAAACAGGGCAGGGCTCAGGTGAACTCACTGTGGGTGGGAGGGCTGGAGGCTGGTGTCCTGTTCCCTTGCCCACGGCAGACCTGGTAACCTGCTGTTGTTCCGAGGCACGGCTTGTTGTGGGGACCGGGGACAACAGCTCGGAGCAAAGCATGGTAAGCATCCTGTCACTCCGCTCCTTTTCTTGGGGCCTGACACATGAGGTAGAAATGTTGCTGGGCTTCCCGTGGCCTTGGACTCCACCTGGCCTCTGACCAGGCGTACAGTAACTGCAGGCAGGCCTTCCTAATGCAGACTCTCTGCTCACTTTCCAGGCCCTCTCTCAGCTCTCTGGCTTGCTCCCGTGGCCTTGGTGGCACCCTCCTGCTGTGGTCGGGCCAGGGCTTCCTGCAGCCATGCAGACGCATGTTCCTACTACCGAGGGCCTCGCTGGCCCTCTCTTCGGGGCCTGCACACTGCCCACCTTCAAGTTCCAGCCTCGTCGAGAGAGCGTAGACTGGAGGCGCATCAGCGCCCTGGACGTGGAGCGCGTGGCCCGGGAGCTGGACGTGGCCACCCTGCAGGAGAACATCTCTGGGGTCACCTTCTGCAACTTGGATCGAGAGACGTGCAGCCGCTGCGGGCAGCCTGTGGACCCGGCACTGCTGAAGGTGCTGCGCCTGGCACAGCTCAGCATCGAGTACCTGCTGCACTGCCAGGATTGCCTGAGCAGCAGTGTGGCCCAGCTGGAGGCGCGGCTGCAGGCCAGCCTGGGCCAGCAGCAGCGTGGTCAGCAGGAGCTGGGCCGTCAGGCGGATGAGCTCAAGGGCGTGCGGGAGGAGAGCCGCCGGCGACGCAAGATGATCAGCGCCCTGCAGCAGCTGCTGATGCAGACGGGTGCCCACAGCTACCACGCGGTGAGCTCGCTCTGCCGGGCCAGGGACAGGACTGCTGGGAGCCACCTGCATAGCAGTGTCCTGGGTCCTTCTTTGTGGTTATCAGCAGATTGCAGAGATGCTGTTCAGAGTGTCAGAGTGCCTAAGCAGATTCTGCAAGGGGTGTGTGTGTGTGTGTGTGTGTGTGTGTGTGAGGTGGGTGTGGTTAGGGCAGGAGGAGCCTCTGAGTGTGTGTGTGTGTGTGTGTGTGGTTAGGGCAGGAGGAGCCTCTCTGTGTGTGTGTATGTGTGTGTGTGGTGCACCCTGAAGGACGTGTGCATTGTAGGGTGTGTAGTATGTGAATGCTTCTAGAGAGGGTGCGTATTTAGTGCATGTGTGTTTATGTTTGGTGTTTAGTTGTGTAAGATACACTGAGTGTGGTGTGTGTGCTTGTGTATAACTTGCTTGTAGTGATTTTTTATGAAGACTGTGACTCGGGGTGCATATAACGTGATTATGGGTGTGCGAGCAAATGGTGTATAGTTGTGTAAAAATATTTGTACTTACGGAGGGTGTGTAAGGATTTGTGTGTGAATAAGTAAACGATGTTTATGTGTCTAAGGGAGTGTGGATTCACACGGGGTGCGAATGTATGTGTGTGTGTCTGGAGGGCTGTGTGTGTAAGAAGTGTTAAAAGGGGTGTGTTTGTGTGAGTTCAGTGTGCGGCTAACGATTGGGGGGCCAGACTGTTTCAGGCAAGTGACTCTGTTATTCAACTAAGTGACAGTTCAGGAGCTCAGCATTTGAACACTGGAATCTCTTTAGGAGAAGCCTGGGTTAGGGCCATTGGCCTTTGTGTCTCTTCAAGGCAAGGGTCCCTCCCTTAGATGCAATACTGCCACCACGCCCTGGTCGACCAGCAGCTCCTTCCGGTCGTTCAATCCACCGCAGTGCTCCCAGCTCCTGGGGTTTTGGTGGGAGCTGGACCTCGCTCAGGGGCACCGTGTGTCTGAGTGAATCGCAGTCTTCCGGAGCAGCCCACGGGACCCCAGGGAGCAGGGAGTGCCCGGCTGCCTCATCCTGCCCTGTCACCACGTCTCCTCCCTACAGTGCCAGCTGTGTGACAAGACGTTCATGAACGCCACCTTCCTCCGAGGCCACATCCAGCGCAGGCACGCAGCCACGGTGGCAGGTGAGAGCTGACCTCTGTGTCAGCGATTGGTGAGTGTACAACACTTGAGGGCCTGCTTCTGTAGCTTGAGTACTTCCTTTTAAGATTTATTTCGTTTATTTGAAAGACAAAGTTACAAAGAGAGAAGAGAGAGAAAGAGAGATCTTGCATTTGCAAGTTCCTTCCCCAGATGGCTGCCATGGCTGGAGCTAAGCCAGTTTGAAGCCAGGAGCCGATCTGGATCTCCATGTGAATGCTGAGGCCCAAGGACCTGGGCCATCCTCTGCTGCTTCCCCTATAAACAGGGAGCTGGATAGGAAGTGGAACAGCCAGGATGCCAACCACTGCCCATATGGGATGCTGGCACCACAGGTGATGGCTTAGCCTACTACACCATGGTGCTTGACCCTAAAATACCCATTTGAAATGACAATCCAGTGAGAGTCCACCTCCACTAGATGAGCGGGCTTTGTGTGGAGCTCCTTCTGCACGCTTTCAGCCTCACAACCGCCGAGTGAGGGTGGCTCTTACAGCTCCATTGTGCAGTCAGGGTCACGGGACATTATGTCCTGGGCCCCAAGTCAGTGACCCGGAGACATGGGACTTGCAGACATGGGACGACACACTGTTGCCTTGGCACTTGGTTACTCTTTCTTGTGTAGACTCCACAGGGAAACTGAAGCAGGAAGAGCTGGCGGAGAAGGTGCTAGAAGAGCTTCGAGCCAAGCTGAAGTGGACCCAGGATGAGCTGGAAGCCCAGAGGGTGGCCGAGAGTCAGCGGCAGCTGCAGGTGGGCGTGCAGGGGAAGTCCGGCCACCTGTGGATAACGCCATGGCACTGGAATCCCAGCCGGTTTGCTGGGGCTGGCAGCCAATGCGAGGACAGCACCTTCCTGGGCAGCACACACGGCTTTAGGGGCTCTGGAGGGGAAAGGTGACTCCGTTTGCTGTTCTCCTGTGGCCACAGGTGCCGCCTGGAACGGTGGCTGTTTGCATTGCTCGGCATCCTTGGGCGATGTCTGAACCTCAATTTCGGCTCCTTGCTCTGTGCTCTGGGTAGCCGTTTGAGCTCCAGAAGCGGGCCTGGAGGAAGGGTTCCATAAACACGGAAAGTGGTGTGTGACACACCGACAGCAGGTCGCCGGGTAGTGTCACTGGGCGCCAGCAGCATGGGGTGCCCTTTCACGAGCCTCGGTGGGGTCAGCCATGGCCAGGGCTGGGTGTGGGAGGGCTGCTGATGGAGGCAAGAGGCACAGCAAACAGGACGAGGTTGAGTCTGTTGCTGCCGTGACTGGGAAGGCGGTTTAAAAGTCAGCTACTTTCTTCCTAAGTAGGAGGAGTTCACGCTAAAGAACCACGAAAGTACAATAAAGACAAAAGGCAGCGATGTGTTATCAGGAGGATGTATTCAACGGAAGTGAACAGGCTACTTGATACGCTGGTAGCTCAGTTTATTTACAGAAACATACCGGTCATGCAGGGCTCTAGCGTGTTACGACGGCTGTGATGTCAGCAACTGGGAGGAATTTTCTAGCTCTGCTCTAACTTAGGAGACCCTCTTACGTATGGGGTCTGTGGGCTGTTGGAATGTGGTTATGGGGCGCGTGGCTAGATGTGTAGAATGAAAATGCATGGACTTGCCTGGCGCGTCCCATTTTCTGTGCAGTTATCACTCCTGTCCCCCAGCCTGTATTGCGTACCTGCCATGCCAGGGCGCTGTGAGGTGTGCAGAGAGAGCGGGCATGGGATTCCAGAGGAGCCCAGAGGACCTCCCGGCTGGCTGGAGCTGTCTTGAACCAACACTGGGGACTATGGGGTGAATGTCCTCTAGGCTTCCGGAGTGACTTGTGTGGACAGGGGACCGGGAAGCTTTCAGCAAATCTTGGCTGATGTGAAGTTCCTGCTGAGTGTGTGGTTCTCATGTCTTTTGTTTTGTAGGAAGCAGAGCTTACCCGCCAGAGAGAAATAGAAGCTAAGAAAGAATTTGATGAATGGAAGGAAAAAGAGCAGACCAAGTTTTATGAGGAGATAGATAAGCTCAAAAAATTATTCTGGGATGAAGTTAAAAGTGTTGCCCACCAGAACTCTACGCTGGAAGAGGTACCCAACACAAAAAGCTCTTTATTTGTTTACTTATTTTTGCTGGAAAATGTGCTTGTTTCTTCCCCAGGATAGATTCTTGGTTTGCACTGGTTTGATTTCATCCGCTGCTGGGGTTGACTCGCTCTGAAGCCAGGTGGTGGAGAGGTGGGGCGAATCCTTGCTCTCACAAGCACTGGCTCTGTGACCCTGGGGGGTTTCTTTTGTTTTTTAATTTATTTTTATTTGAAAGGCACATTTACAGAGAGAAGGAGAGACAGGGAGGAAGATCTTCCAACTCCTGGTTCATTCCCCAAAGTGGCCGCAATGGCTGGAGCTCAGCCAATCTGAAGCCTCAGAAGCCAGGAGCTTCTTCTAGAGTTCCCATGTGGGTGCAGGGTCCCAGGGCTTTGGGCTGTCCTCGACTGCTTTCCCAGGCCACAAGCAGGGAGCTGGATGGGAAGTGGAGCAGCCAGGACACGAACCACCACCATGGATCCTGGTGCTTGCAAGAGGAGGGTTAGGCAGTTGAGCTATCACACCTGTCCACACACAACGCCCCTCCCCTCAGATTTTGTTCTTAATATACAGCCATGTGAGAAGGCTGGATTGCGTTCCTGGCTCCCAGCTTTTGGCCTGACCCAGCCCTGGATGTTGTGGACATTTGGGAGTGAACCTGCACATGAGAGATCTCTGTGCGTCTTTCTAGGAAGGGAGGAAGTGGGAGGGAGGAAGGGAAGTAGGAAGGGTGATCCCTGGTCCCATCTGAGATGGAACGCCAAGGATGGGAGGTGGTTAGGTTGTAATGACAGGTGTGTGTGTGTGTGTGAGGGCATGAGAGAGCACGAGTGTGCAAGGCTAGGTCAGGTGATCAGAGCCCTCCCAGCCTACGTGCCTCTCCCAGGTTGGCTCAGGGATGGTTTGTGGAAGCTGCCACAGGTGTGTCCTTCTGACCCCGTGTTGGGTAAAGTACAAAAGACAATGTCGAGATGGGATCTTCACCTACATAAAATGATATCCTGACCTTTCCAGAAACTTCAGGCCCTGCAGTCCCACAGTGTGACCGAGTCCAACCTGGGGTCGCTGCGGGACGAGGAGTCTGAGGACCGACTCAGACACGCGCAGGAGCTGCAGGCCCTGAGAGAGAAGATGGAGGCTCAGGTGAGCTCAGGCGCCCTGCCCTTCTCCCCGAGCCGGCCAGGAACCGGCTTCTCTTTCAGGTTTCTCGTGTTGCTTCTGTGGGCTTAGTCGGAAGACATGCAAAGGACTAGGCTTTCAGATGTGCTGACGTACAGGGTCCTGGGCGAGGCTGGTAGTGTGTGAGATCATGTTAGAACACATCTGTCTGGGCGTTAGTTGACCCTTTCACATTTTTATCCTAACTTGGTTGAAAGAAGCTCTTCATGTCATGGCTTTTTGGATTTGAGGTGTGTGGGAGGGTCAGTGTGTAGCATGTGGTTTGGAGTCCCTGCCCATTCTGCAGTGTGGATGCTCCCATTGTGGCTGACGATGCTGTGCGGCGATGAGGTCGCTGACTGGGGTCGGCAGGACTCAGGGACTGGTGGGAGGTGGCCTGGCTTTACTGGCTGAGTCTGTTCCCAGTCCATTCCGGTAGTGGCTTGTAGCAATGGTAATTGTGCAGCTTGGAAGGGCGGCAGCACCGTCCCCGAGCTGTGCCGTGGAGTCCTGCCCTGTGCCGTGGAGTCCTCCCTGCAGCTGCCCCTGCTCCAGGAGTCTGCTGGAGGAGCCAGGCATTGTGATGCAGAAGCCACTTGCCCTCTAGGAACCCCGTTCCCATTCTTGGCCAGTTCTTTAATATTGATGTTTTCTTCCCAATTTGTGAGTTTGTGTGATGTATGGAAACCAACACAGCTTTTGTTGCTTTAGTTGGGGATGTTTTTCCTATTTTCTATTGCTCTGTTAACTTTTTCTTTTTTTTTTTTTCTTTTAATCTTGGTTTGGTGAGACAAAATGGAGAATATTTTTATGCAATTACAGCGATCACATTATCAGTCTCGTCTCCTCGGCTGTCCCCTGAGATTGAGAAGGAATCTGTGCTTTCTCTCAACACTTCGATGGCCTTACTTTCCAGGCTTGGTTCTTTGACTCACCCGGGGTTTAAGACAGGAAATAACAATCCAAGCTCTTATTTTCTCCTGGGTCACTCGTCAGTGACCGGGCTCCCTCTCCTTCTGCAGTCTGCCTGTCTAATCAAGAGCCGGAACCTTTCAATTCCTGAACTTTACAGTGTTTTCATGTCTAGAAGGGCTCATCTGATGACAAGCTTTTACTTTTTTTTTTTCTTCAGAAAACAGAGTGGAAGAGAAAAATGAAGACCTTGCAGGAAGAGTATGCAGCTGGGAGGAGAGAGGTAGCTAGCTGTGTGTGTGTGTGTGTGTGTGTGTGTGTGTGTGTGTGTGTGTGTGAGACCCAGCATTCCCCGTCCCTGGTCCCATTGTGTGTGTGTGTCTGTCTTCCCGTGGTATCCCTCACCCAGCATCCCCCGTCCCTGGTCCCGTCGTGTGTGTGTGTGTGTGTATGTGTGTCTGTGTGTGTCACCCAGCATCCCCCGTCCCTGGCTCGTGTCCTAGCACCGTGGAGCTGTGGGGCTGGTACTTGGGCTGCTGCTGTTCCAACAATGCAGGAGTCGGCAGTGGCTCAGGCTTTGCTCCCGAACCTGGCTTGACCTTTGCTTCTCTGGTCCTTTCCTCGCGGCCCCTCTGTGTCCTCGAGCGGGGCTGAGCTGACTTCTCAGCTGAGTCGCCTGGTGAATTTGCGTTTGTGCTCCTGGAGATGCCCCACCCCCAGAAGGAAGCAGGTGGCTGTGCCCCAGTGGTACGAGTGAGGGGCACTCTGCGTGGCCTCTGAGACCGCTGGCTTGTGCGGGGCACACTGTGACTGGATGCCCTTCCTGTGCCCACCAGCTGAAGGAGGAGAATGAGAGGCTGCAGGCGTCCCTGACTCAGGACCAGAGAAAGGCAGCAGCCCAGGCCCAGCGCCAGATCAACGCCCTCTGCACCCAGCTGCAGGAGCAAGCCCAGCTCATCGCCTCCCAGGAGGAGACGGTGGGTCAGCTGCGCCGCCCAGCCTGACCTGAGGTCGCAGGCCTCTTCTGGGGATTCTGCAGGGCTCCCCAATGAGAGGTGCTGAGCCTGCTGCTGACTGCCAGGGGCTGAAGGCACTCTGCCCCGCCCCCCGGGTGGTACTGGGATCCCACCACCCTGCAGGGAGGGCTTCTCCTCCAAGACCTCCTTGGACAGCTGAGGGAACAGGCAGGAGTCTGGGGCCTGGCTGGGTGTGCACAGGGCAGCAGGGTGGCAGGTGGAATGTGGGAACTTGTGCTCTCAGACCTGCACTGTTCCATCATGACCAGCCCGATGGGCTGTCAGGTTGGCTGGTTGAACCAGAGGTGTGCGCTCTCCAGCCGTGGTGGATCATCCTCTGCCAGGCCCCGCACCGAGCCCAGGTGCCCGGGCCACAGGAGAGGAGCCTCCCCCTGCCCTGGGCTGCTTTCGGTCCATTGCATCGGCGATATGGACCAGGTGCCTGTCCCACTCTGCTTCCGGGGGCTTGCAGCATGGTGGTGCTCTGCAGGAGCCCGTTGCTGTCCCTGGAACCTGGGCGCATGGAGCTGCCATCCTGGTCATGGCTGTCAGCCGTGGTGCTGACCCCTCCCCCGTACAGGTGTCAGGAGATGGGCTGGGGGTGGGAACCATGTATCAGCTTTCTCTGGTCCCTAGTCCCTAGTGGGTGGCTTGGATACTGTGGCCATTCCCTCGCTCCTGCGAGGCAGCCTGTGGGCTGGTGGTGACCTGCCCTCTCCCGCCTCTTTGCAGATCCAGAGGCTGACCCGCAGGAATGTGGAGGGTGAGTCTGTGTGGGCTTGTCAGTGTTGCTGTTGTCCTGGTCTCTCCCCAGTCAGCCTGCAGGTGGCACACTGGGAACAGCAGCCGCAGGACATGGCTGCCAGGCTGTCCAGCTGGGCTGGGAATGCTGCAGGATTTCCTCTGGCAGGCTGGGCGCTAGCCTGGCTGTTTCTGCACAGTGTGGGAGATGGATGACCTGTGAGGATCTTAAGGCAGTGACCGATGCAGTTCGGTGTGTGTGAGGGCGAGGCCTCAGAGTGCCCGTGACCTTGTTCCCAGGGGACAGCACCTGGGCCTTCAACCCTCAGAAGGGGGCCTTTTTTCACACATGCACACTCCTCCTCTTGGGTGCTCTGTGTGTCATGGAGGGCAGGTGCTGGGGTTGCTGTGTGGAGGACCTGGGCTGACGGGCAGTGCTGGGGGACAGGGACCCTGGGGTCGTGTTGCTGTGTGGAGGACCTGGGCTGACGGGCAGTGCTGGGGGACAGGGACCCTAGGGTCCCGTTGCTGTGTGGAGGACCTCGGATGACCCTTTAGGACATTTGCCCTTCATCTTCCACCCCACAGCTCTCTGCTCTGTTCTTGTTCTTGCCCTTCGGCCTTGGTTTGTAAACCCACGTCTCCCACCCGCAGCCTGAGTCTAGACTTCTTTTGCAACCAGCAAGAGCGGCCTGTGGCGCTGAACTTGCTGAAGAATGGTGTAGGACCATGAATGATAGCCGTGGTCCGGGCACCCGGCCAACAGCGCAGGTTCATTGTCTCATCACATTGTCCCCACAATGTGACATTCAGTGGCTGTTGCCCTCTCCCAGCTGAGGCAGCTGAGGCGTGCACAGCTGGCAAGGGGTGGAGCTGGCACCCGGGTGCTCATCTCTCAGCCTCGACATCCAAGGTTCTGACCATTGCTCCGTCCTGCCTCTGCTTACTGGCGCTCACCGCTCCTGGCCAGTCCTCACTGAGGGCCTGTGCTCTTCTCCAGCTTGGGATGGAGTCCAGGATAGGAGAGCTGCTGACTTTCGTTCCTCTCCCAGGGACCCGTGGGGCACCCCAGGCTGCGGACGCGGAGGAGGACTCGTCTGAGGAAGGTGGGGCCTTTGTCTTTCCCGTGTGTCTTGTGCAGATGACTGGCTTGCTTTGCTTGCTCTACTTGGTGGCATCTGGGCACCTGAGGCTGAGGGGCAGGCACCTGGGGGCAGGCACCTGGGGACAGGCAGGGGTGGTTCTTGAGCACCTGCTGTGGGTCTCACGGCTGAGGGCCCTTGCCCTGGAAGAGTTGGTTCTCAGGTGTGGCTGTGTGGGAGAATAGCTGCTCAGCTCCCATCAGCATCTCGGGCGATGAGCCTGGGTGCCCATGTGTGGGATGAGGATGCTGCAGGTGGCACCAGCCTGGGTTGGTGCGTCTTAAAGTGTGGTCTGTGGTTTCACTGCTTTCAGAATCAAGTTGGGTATGAGTCCTTGCCCAGACCTGCGGGGTGAGAGCCGCCGAGAAGCTGGGCCTTTGCCCCACGCCTGGGGGACTCGGTGTGTGCCGTAGCAGGAAGAAGCCCCAGGGGGACAGCGCCTCTACTCCGGGGCTGTTGTCTAGTCCACTCCTTCATCTTAGCCCTGGGCAGGACAGTGGGGGCAGAGTCGGCGCTAGGGTCAGCCTGGAGCTCTGGGGACGAGCTCCTGCCAGGCTCTGGTGCCAGCTCCAGAGCTCTGCGTCAGGCTGTGGCCAGACTGACTGAGACCCCAGTGTGGAGCTCCAGCCCAGCGGAGCGGGGCCGCGGGGCCAAGGGGGTGACCCTGAAGGTGCCCAGGAAGAGTCACCCTGGCTTCTGACCCAGGGCTGGACATGCTGGACAGGTCCTGGGCTCACAGGAAGTGGCCCACGGGCAGCGGGAGGGCTTGGGGCGCGGTGGGGGCCCACAGGGCTTCTGCTTACCACCCAGGCTCACCACCGTGGTGGGCATCTTGTGCTGCAGAGCTGGAGAAGGCCCGGGAGGAGCAGCGGAAGGTGCTGGCCGCTATGAGGCGAAACCCCGCCCTGCTGGAGCAGTTCAGGCCGGTCCTGGAGGACACCCTGGAGGAGAAGCTGGAGAGCATGGGGATCCAGAGGGTAGGTGCCAAGGCCATGCCCTGTGGCGGAGACACAACGGATATACCATCCGTCTCACTGGTCCCACCGGCCCCTCGGTCTCCTTCCAGGAGACTTGTCACCTTCTCCCTCTGGGGCTTTTATTGGCTTCTTTTCTTTCACTTTTTAAAAAAGACTTATTTATTTATTGAAGGTCAGAGTGTCCCAGAGGGAGATGCAGCAGGCACACTCCGTACACACACACACACACACGCACACACACACACACACGCACACACGCGCACGCGTCTCCCATCTGCTGGTTCACTGCCTAAAGGATGTTAGTGGTCGTGGCTGGGCCAGGCCGAAGCCAGGAACCTAACTCCATCCGGGTCTCCCACGTGAGTGGCTGCCCAGACACCTAGGCCGTCTCTTGCTGCTTCCCTGGGTGCAGCAGCAGGGAGCTGGACAGGAAGTGAGCTCACAGGAACTGGTGCTCTCCTGGGCATACCCGCAGTGCGGGTGGCAGCTCAGCTCGCCGTGCCAGCCCCTGCCCAGGCTGGCTTCCTGTGATTGGCCAGCTGGGTCCTGGCCTCTCGTTGGTTGCTTGCACCGCTCACTCTGCTCCTCTGTTGAGATTTGACGATTGGATCTTTTTCTAACCTTGGACCATTCCTGTTGAATTGGGAAGGGGCTGGGTTACCTCCCAAGATCCCCGCCCCCCGGTGGCCTTTTGGGTGGACATGGGCGCATAAAGGGCAGCTTGGCACAGGGGCCTCCGGCAGGCCTGGTGAGGGCACATTTTGATTTTCCAGAGCCTGCTGGTCACTCGTCCTGGGGTTCTGTCAGCCCTTGCATGGTGCTGCTGTGTGTATTTGAGCAGCGGGTGGGGGTCCCAGGCCCCGAGCCATTGCACCTGCTGCAGCGCACCCTTTAGTCCTCATTTCTTGCTCCTGCTTCACTGCCTCCAGCCACGATCCCCAGGAGCTGCAGGTGCTGATGGCCGACCCTGGTGGGAGAGGCTGAGGGAACGAGGAAGGAAAGTGGTCCACACAGATGCCCTCTTCCCCCCTCTAGGACGCACGGGGCATCTCGCTTCAGACTCTGGGACGCCTGGAGTCCCTGCTCAGAGCCCAGCGCGGGCAGAAGGCCAGAAAATTGGCTGAGTTTCTGACGCTGAGGGAACAGCTTGTGAAGGAAGTCACCCGCAGAGCAAAGGAGAGAGAGAAGGGGGTCTTGGAGTCCCCGCCCCGCAGCCAGCCGCCAGGTGTGCCGCGGACTCAGCTTGCTGGGGGGCGGGCGTGGGAGTCTGTTCTGGCCGGAGTGTGTTTGTACGCCCCGGAGCGTCTCATGCCTGCTTCCCGTTACGTTCATTGCTGCGGAGAGGCTCGGCTAGTTGGATCCTCGCAGGGCGCTGGAAGGAGTCTGGGAGTTCTGAACAGGGAAGCAGAGTCTGGGGGGTGGGGACATACCTCTGGGGGCTCGAGCTGCGTCCAGCCTGCACTCCTCTGCCCTGGGAGTGCCCGCTTTCAAGGGAAAGCAAAGCAATCGGGCTCCTTCTCGGTGCACCCTCCCTTCCTGTCCCCAGAGTCAGTCAGGAGTGAGAGATCCCCACCCCAGGTGCCCTGCTCTGCCCTGGCCTTGGTGTACCAGCTTCTCCGGGGGCGGGGCTCCACACCCACGTCCCTTCCCAGGCCCCACACGTGCTGCTCATGGCCACCCCTCCTGCTCGGATCACACCTCGTATGATCTGGAACGATGCTGTGGCATGCAGGGAGAGCAGTGGCCCAGAGCCCTGGGTTTGGTAAGCTGAATTTGCATCCATTATTTCTCCCATGGATTGGCGAGCAAGTCCCCTGGTCACAGCCTGTAAGGCGAGAGCAGCGGCAGATGCTCGGGCCCCTGGCTGTGGTGGCCCAGGTGCTTTGTTCTGTGCTGGTGCAAGTTTTCCTTTGCCTTCAACCTTCTCATCAGGCTGCTCTTGCCTGCACGGTCCACATGTGCGTAAGTGCGCCTGTGAGAGAAGTGTATATGGGCCGTTCAGTGCAGTACAGGTTTACACTGATTCATCCGCGGGTATACGTATATCGCATGGGCCAATACTTTGAGACCTGTAGTGCACTTTTTATTCAGCTGGGTTCTTATTCCCCCCCAAAATATCGTGATGCAGTTTGGGAGACAGGTTGCACCTACTTTGTCGCCTTGGGCTGCCATGTCCCGGGATGAGTGCTGCGCTGGGTGGCGCGCTGGGGCTAACGGCTGGCTCACGTAGTCCTGTGGCGACCTCTGGTGGTAGTAGTGCCTTCCTGCAGGGCTCCTGTACTCTGGCTGCAGAGGTGGGTGGCTTGGGTGGGGTCTGTCTCTAGTTTGATGGGCCCCTCTTCAGGCCTGGGACTCGTGTTGGTCTCTTGCAGGCTCTGGCGTACGTGGCTCCTCTCTTATTCTGATGAAGTCGCACCCGTGAGTCAGGGGTTTGCTCGCCATGTCATTCCTCTCTGTGTTTTCCAGTCCAAAGCCGGAGGAGCACACAGGTGGCCAGAGAGATGCAACTAAGGACCAGGGGCCCAAATGTGGCATTGACCTCCAAGCTGGCAGAGCCACCCACACCCACTCCTCAGAGTCACGGCAGCCGTGCTCCTGGCCCCCTGCAGGTGTCTACCCCTATCCCGCACCCCAGAGCACATGGACTCCCCAGAGCCCCCGCTTCCCCGGGGCCTGGGCTCAGGTGAGCTCCCGACTCGCCTTCTCCCGGGCTCCCTAGAGGGGCAGGCAGAGGTGGGTGTGGGCAGCAGCTGCTTGGGCTTGAGGGAGGGAGCTGGGCTCGAGCCAGCAAGCTTGCAAGGGGGTGACGTGTGGATGCCAAGATGCACTTTTCGGTCCCTGCACCCTCACTTCTGTCCCTCTGCGTGGCAGCACGCCCCCGTTCAGCTCCGAAGAGGACTCGGAGGAGGACGCTGTGCAGCGAGTGGCTCTTCAACCCCCGAGAGCTCCCTCCAGAATGGCGGGCCCGGCAGGGGATGGCTGGGCCTGGTCTGACACCGAGAGCTCGGAGGAGCACGCCCAGCCCCCAGGCCAGGGCTCAGGAGGACTGGCTTCCTCGGGTGAGTGGGCTGCGGCTGTTGGGCCCTGCCCCTGACCTCCCTTCTCCCTTTCTGATTGGCACCCGCCCCTCCATCTGACTTGGAGAGGGTGGTCCTGCCTCCGTTCAGGGGGCAGAGACACGAGGAGAAAGCTGGAGGGCCAATGGGCTGGGCTTTTCCCCTGTGTGCGCTAAGCCTCACATGATTGCTGCCTGCTTTAACGGCGCAGGTGCCCTGCCAGGTTGTTAGTTGAGGAGGGGCAACTCTGTGGCCAGGCTGCTGGCGAGAACACTCTGTACCCACGGGGCCTGGGAGTGCCACAGGGCATCTCCCTTGGAAAAACTCTGCAGCCTCCTGTTGCCACACAGCCTGGTGGGTGGAACCTGAGGCCGCTCTTGCTTTGCAGGCGGCTGTGTCGGCCCCAGCCCTTTCAAGGTTTGCTCACAAAGTGGCTCATGGCAGCCTCATTGCATTCTCTCTTCTTTTTCTTCTTTTTTTTTTTTAAAAGATTTATTTATTGGGCCCATCATGGTAGCCTAGCAGCTAATGTCCTCGTCTTGCATGCATTGGGATCCCATATGGATCCATATCGGTGGTGGTTTGTGTCCTGGCAGCTCTGCCTCCCATCCAGCTCCCTGCGTGTGGCCTGGGAAAGCATCAGTCTGCCAGCAGCCCAGTTAGATGAACTCTGCAGCCGGGGCTGGCCGCCTGCTCTTGGTGGTTGTTGGGGTGCACCCCGAGTTAGCGTGAGGGGCCTATGGGTGGTCTTCGGCCCTGCTCGGTCTCCCTTTCTTGCACGGAGCTCGCTGACGGCCCTGCAGCTCTGCTCTGTTCCTTTTGCTTTCTGATGTGCTTCTCGCCTCTGGGAAAGCGTCGAAGGACGGTGTGTTTACATGTTGGTGCTGAGGCTCCTGCTCTGCCCTGGGGGGCCTGTTCCAGGCCTCTGCTCCCTGGGCACTCGTGGGCTTCTGCTCCCTGGGCACATGTGGGCCCTGCTCCCTGGGCACACGTGGGCCTTCTCTGTTGTTGGGCCCCTCCTCTTTGTGGTTGCCTTGCCTTCTTCCTCCCAACTTCTGCACCCCTCCCTTCTGCCCTGAGCCTGGACCTGGCCCACAGCAGGAGGTAGCTGTGCTGGGGCTTTCCCTGCCCACACGGCCGTGGTCTGCCTTCCAGAAACGCTGGTACAGTGCATGGTCAGAAACCTGGAGAAGCAGTTAGAAACACCTGTGAAGAAGCCTGCTGGAGGGGTCAGTCTGTTCTCTACGCCAAAGGACCCTGGACCACAGAGAGCCGCCACGCTGGGGCAGCAGCCACAGGTAGGGTGCCTGGGGTTCCCTGTCACGGCCTACAGAGTGAGCTGAGTCCTGGGGCCCCAGAGTGGCATTTAATGTTGGGGGAGAGGCTTTGGCCCTCCTGTGTCACTGCAGGGGACCTCGACACCTCGTTGTGCCCCCACAGAGAGGCAGCCCCTTGGCAATACTTAGGAGCGCCTGTGGGCATGGCAAGCTTGCAGCTTCATCATGGAAGCTGCGACTTGGGGGGCAGGCTTCTCCCAGCTCCTGCCTCTGAGAGCCCTGGGAACGGACGGCCTGGCTTCCCTCAGTGGCAGCTCTCTTCCACCCTGCCGCATTGCACGGTGGGCGCCTCCCCTGTCCTCATTCCAGCAAGGACGTGGGTGCAGGGGACTCTCCCCCAAGGGCGGTTCTGTGGTCTGACGTGCACACGGGACTTGGACCCCCAGCTTCCTTAGTCCCTGGTACTCAGAGGGCAGAAACAATAATTCTGGCATTTGGAAGGTGGGCAGAGGGGAGGCCCCAGAAGGGGGCCCTCGGGAGACTTTAGGTCACAGTGGGGATGCCCGCACGAGTTAATTCTGCGGGGGCTCGGTTCTGGAAGCCTGACTTGGGTCCAACACCGTCTCTGCTCTGTGGCTCACCCCATGGACCTCCTCTGCCTCACGGGTCACCCTGGTTTTCTTTTCAGAAGATTTGTTTACTTGTTGGAAGGGTAGAGTGTCAGAGAGGGACTCGGAAGAGAGAGATCTTCCAGCCCTGGTTTGCTCCCCAAGTGACGACAGTGGCTGTGGCTGCACCTGAGAATCCCATCTGGGTCTCCCACATGTGTGCAGGGACCCCAGCATTTGGGTCATTTCCTGGTGGCTTCCCAGGCACATTAGCAGGGAGCCAGACCGGTGCCCATCTGGGATTCTGGCTTTGCGGATTGTGGCTTAGCGTAGCCCTGGCACCATACTGGCCCCATCCAGTCCTGTGCACCCGTGCCAGGAGTTTTGGGTGATTCAGAGGAGGCATCCCGCTGTGAGATGGGCGAGTGTCGTCACCTCTGTCCTGAATGTTAATGGCCATCTGTCCCAAGTGCCTCGTGGGCCTTGCCTCCCTTGGGCTCCGGCTGCTGTCAGGTGTGGGCTTGCCGCAGCCGTTCTCAGACCCTTTACCTGCCCTCTACCACCCTCCCCAGGGCCCAGCTGCTCTCTCACTGCTTGGCATTGCAGTCTGGAAGCAGATGCCTCGAATGGCATGGGTCAGAGTCCAGGTGGCTGGCCGCACAGGAAGGTCAGGGCAGCTGTGCAGGTTGCTGTGGTCCCATGGCTGGTGGCGTGTCCTGGTGGCTGCAGGGTTCCTGATGCCGCTGGATGTCCCCTGCCCCCTCGGGCAGAGTTTAGTGGCTATCTCAGAACCAGTCTGACAGGCAGTGGATCCTTCACAGTGCATCCAGCTCAAGAACTTGGGGATGTCAAGGCTGCGGGCTTCCAAGTCTCTGTGTGGGGTATCAGAGATCTACACGCAGTGACAGCTGGGGCAGGCGGGTCTTCACACTGGCTTCCCAAGGTCTTGCCTTGGCTGGGTCAC
The DNA here is from genome assembly GCF_017591425.1 of Ochotona curzoniae. NCBI lineage: Eukaryota > Metazoa > Chordata > Mammalia > Lagomorpha > Ochotonidae > Ochotona > Ochotona curzoniae. The sequence continues at coordinate 1,943,214 of NW_024465035.1, forward strand.
AGCATTCTGGGGCTCTGTGGGGAGCTTCTGAAAGGTGGGGTCACATGAGGAGGCGGGCAGAGCAGTGTCCCCTTACGCCAAACCTGCCTTTGTCCCCATTTCCGTCCGCACCATGCCTCGTTTCCGCCACCTGCCTCTCTTATCAAAATGCCTTTCCCTACCCTTCCCCTTTGCAGCTTTCCGAAGATGAGAGCGACTTGGAGATCTCGTCCTTGGAAGTTCTTCCCCAGGATTTGGACCAGAGAGAGAAACCGAAGCCCTTATCTCGTTCGAAGCTTCCAGAGAAAGCAGGCAGCCGTCCACGGGGTTCTGGCCAGTCCCGGGTCTCTGGCTGGTGACCGCTCCCCAAGCCTGGGGGCCCGACAGCCAGCCAACTTGGGTCTCCCATCGTCAGCGGGCTGCCGGGCCACAGCTCTTCACCGGCATGGAAGTGACCCCGAGGCCTGGGGTGCCTGGCTGATTGCGTGGGTCCCCAAGGGTTATTCTAGAACCCCCGTGGTCATCCTTCTCTACCTCCAAGTCCACTCCACTGGAAGGAGCCACTTGATGTCTTTTCTTGAGGCTTTTGTCAGGAGCGCTGTGGAGAGGAGGCCCGTGTGGGGCCCTTTGGGCACATAAGCCTCTGCCAGTCATGTGGTGACTGACCCAAACTCAGCTACGGTGTCTGTTCTGTGTGGAGTTCCCTGGCCTCTCACTCCCGAGCTGGGGTGCAGCAGAGGCCAGGGTGTGTGTGTGTGTAGGACACCCGCAGCCGCTGCCTGTCGTCCAGGAGGACGTGAGGGGCTGCCCACCCCAGCGTGGAGTGGTCGTGGAATGTGGTGATGTCTGGCAGGGCCTGTTGGTGAGTGCGAGGGAGGGAGGGCCTGCTGCCTGCAGCCCCCTGTCCCCCAGGGACCACACACTCGAGCTGTGATATTGTTTCAGAAGTCATGGTGTATCAGAAGGCTTCCAAAGGTTAACTAAGGAGGAGGGAGTGAGCGAACGAGCCGGAACCCCTGTCTGCTGGTCCCCCCCACAAATGCCTGTAGTGCTGGGGCTGGGTTGGACCAAACCCAGGGTCTGGAAACTCAGTCCAGGTCACCTGTGGGTGGTAGCGACTCAGGGACTTGGATCAACACTGCTCTCTCCTGCGCTCTACGTTGGTGGGGAAGTGGAGGTGGGAATCGAACTCGGCCCTCTGAGGTAGCCTAAAGGCATCTCAGCCACTAGATGCGGTGCCTGTCTTTGCGTTGTCTTTTAATGACTTTCTTTCTGCAAAGTTCTTGAAATCCCATTATATATAGTCTTTGTATTTTTTTAGTGTGAAAAATGTTAATTTATTGTGTGCAAATATTTACATATAACAAACTGGAACTCGGGTCTTTCTCCATTCTTGGCAGAGGTCTGCGGGAGGGAGGTGGCAGAGGCTGTGGGTGCAGCTGGGGTGGGTGGATCAGCCGGGCCCTTTGAGTTGTGGTCACCCCGGTGGCATCCAGAGGGCAAGAGGCTGTTGTTGCATCTCACCTGGGCATGGTAAGGGTGGCAGAAGTGGGATCGGATAGGGAGTGGCTCCGGGGTGCCATGCTGACACGGGGTGGGGGGCACACAGGAGCAGGACGAGCACCCCAGGCCGCAGTGCATGGCTGAGCAGGTCTCCACCACCCCTGCTGGAGGCTCTGCAGCAAGAAGCTCCTGCTGCGAGCCCCACTGGGCAGAAGCGGCCTAGCCCCGGAGCCCGAGGTATTCTAAGCCACTGGCCACTCACCAGGACTGGTAAGACATCAGCCCGTCGCATTTCCTGTGCTTAAGCATTGCTAAAGGGAGCCCCAGCCAGAACCCGCCATGAATGCCAGGGGCAAATGCATTTTTAGCTTTCTGTTACAGTAAATTTCAGACTTGACTACAAGAAGAGGCTGCTCAAGGCCTGCTTTTGTGACTATGGCTGTTAGAAAAGGTTGCAAGCCTGTGTCACTGCGGGGAGGGAAGGGACAGATCCAGTGGCCAGAGTGGCGGGAAGCAGAGCCGAGGGGCCTGCGCCTCTGGTCCTTGTGCCTTGTGGATGCTGTCTGATCAGCGGATCCAGGCCAGCTCTGCCCCGGTTGTGCCCAGCCTGTCTTCACACAGCTCTACCAAATGATAGGCTAAGCGAGAAGAACTGATGGGAGGAGGGAGCCGGAAAGGAAAGGTGGCTGGGAGGGTCCGAGACAATGAGACAATGCGCCGAGTTGTCCCACCGTTGGCGAAAGCTCATCGTTCCTCTTGGGGAAGGTGAGGTTGTCTTTCGTAGGAGTGTGTGGGTGGAACCTGAGGAATGGGGGGCTGCCAGTGAATGGATGGAATGGGGGCGCTGAGATCTAAGGCATGGGGGGCTGCCAGTGAGCTCCTGAGTCTGGATCTCATAGAGGGGACGTGTGAGGACATGGGCCCCCTAGAGCCCGCTTCCACAGGCTTCGCAGTTTGTGCCAGGAGCACCAGGAGCCACGGGAAGGATGCCATGGGTTCCCTGTTCCCAAGCCAGTGTGGCTTAAAAGCCGCTACTGCTTCTGTTGTCTTTTGTGCAGGACCAGCCAACAGGTGCCTTCCACACGGTGGCACTGTGGGCCACCAAGTGTTCGGCAGTGTCAGCTCTTAATGACCGGCAGACTTCACTGTGAAATAGGAATTGAGGAGTTGGCTTTGTGGTGCAGCTGATTAACTCAGCACTTAGCCCATTTGCGCACGGCACGACCCGTAGTCCCAGCTTCCTTCCTTTTGAGCCTGCTGCCTGTGAATGTGGCTGGGGAGGAAGCAGGTCACGGTCAGGTGCTTGGCTGCACCACCTACGCTGGAGACTGCAGTGGAATTCTGGGCTCCCGGCTTTAACCTGGCCCAGGCCTAGCTGGTGCTGAAGTTTCACTAACCAATGGACGGGATAGTGTGTGTGTGTGTGTGTGTGCGTGCGTGTGGTTCTGCCTTTCAAGGAAAACAAACAACAGAGAAGTAACTTGAGTTCATCAGGCTTGTGGCTGTAGTCAGGTCGGACTTGGAAAACTGTCTTGTTCAGCCACATATCACTCCTTGTTCAGCCAGGAGTCAGAGGCTTCCTCCATGACTCCCATGTAAGGCTCAGGAGTCCAAGCACCTGGGCCATCCTCATCTGCTGTCCCAGGCGTGTTAGCAGGGAGCTGGATCAGAAGTGGAATAGCTTAGGCTTGAAATGGAGCCCACATGGAATGCAGGTGCCATAGGCGGATGCTCTACCTGCTGTTCCACAGTGCTGCCACTCCCCTTGTCCCAGTGTAAATCTGTACACAGAAGGCCACGTGCAGATGTGGACCAATTTCTCAACATGGGCCTTTGCTGCTATGAGTGCTCCCTGACTTAGAGTGCTCCCCTGGCTTAGCGTGCTCCCTGACTTAGAATGCTCCCCTGGCTTAGAGTGCTCCCTGACTTAGAGTGCTCCCTGACTTAGAGTGCTCCCTGACTTAGAGTGCTCCCCTGGCTTAGAGTACTCCCTGACTTAGAGTGCTCTCTGACTTAGAGTGCTCCCTGACTTAGAGTGCTCCCCCGGCTTAGAGTGCTCCCTGACTTAGAGTGCTCCCCTGGCTTAGAGTACTACCTGACTTAGAGTGCTCCCCTGGCTTAGAGTACTCCCTGACTTAGAGTGCTCTCTGACTTAGAGTGCTCCCTGACTTAGAGTGCTCCCCCGGCTTAGAGTGCTCCCTGACTTAGAGTGCTCCCCTGGCTTAGAGTACTCCCTGACTTAGAGTGCTCCCCTGGCTTAGAGTACTCCCTGACTTAGAGTGCTCCCCTGACTTAGACTGCTCCCTGACTTAGAGTGCTCTCTGACTTAGAGTGCTCCCTGACTTAGAGTGCTCCCCTGACTTAGAGTGCCCCCCTGGCTTAGAGTACTCCCTGACTTAGAGTGCTCCCCTGACTTAGAGTGCTCCCTGACTTAGAGTGCTCCCCTGGCTTAGAGTACTCCCTGACTTAGAGTGCTCTCTGACTTAGAGTGCTCCCTGACTTAGAGTGCTCCCCCGGCTTAGAGTGCTCCCTGACTTAGAGTGCTCCCCTGGCTTAGAGTACTCCCTGACTTAGAGTGCTCCCCTGGCTTAGAGTACTCCCTGACTTAGAGTGCTCCCCTGACTTAGACTGCTCCCTGACTTAGAGTGCTCTCTGACTTAGACTGCTCCCTGACTTAGAGTGCTCCCCTGACTTAGAGTGCCCCCCTGGCTTAGAGTACTCCCTGACTTAGAGTGCTCCCCTGACTTAGAGTGCTCCCCTGACTTAGAGTGCCCCCCTGGCTTAGAGTACTCCCTGACTTAGAGTGCTCCCCTGACTTAGAGTGCCCCCCTGGCTTAGAGTGCTCCCCTGACTTAGAGTACTCCCTGACTTAGAGTGCTCCCTGACTTAGAGTGCTCCCCCAGCTTAGAGTGCCCCCTGACTTAGAGTGCTCCCCCGGCTTAGAGTGCCCCCTTGGCTTAGATGTATGTGGCACAAAGGGGAATCCCACTGGGTGACCCTCATGACCCCTTCGCTTCCTTAGTTGCCGCGGTTTCTCTCATTTTGACTAAGATCACTTCTGATCAACTTGTCTTCAGCTGTAGTGTCTCTTTCTTCATTTCATCAGTCTTGAAGACACAGTCAGTCTTCACTGAATCTCAGCTGTCTCCTGCATTGTCCCATTGCTTCTCCTACCATCTCCACCTGCCCCACCGACGGCACCGCTTGTCACAGTTGGTTACGACCATCACAAGCATCTCTGTCACCATCAGCACTACCAAATGCACCTGCACTACCATCCTCATTGCCACAGTGCCACCAGTGTTACCACCTCCATCCCGACACCACCCCCGGTGTTACCGCCTCCACCGCGACACCACCCCCAGTGTTACCGCCTCCACCGCGACACCAGTCCCCGTGTTACCACCTCCATCCCGACACCCCCCACCCAGTGTTACCACCTCCATCCTGACACCAGCCCCGGTGTTACCACCTCTGTTGCCACGTCTGTCACTGCCATCACCACCCACACGTCTGCCTCCGCCTTCACGTCCATCAGGCTTATCACCGCTACATCACTCCTACCACCGAGACCTCTACCACTGCCATCACCACCATCCTGCCTATTACCACCCGCACTTCCTGCATTACTTCCATTTATACCACCATCTCCATTACCTCTGCACTACCACCTCCACCAGCTCCATCACCTCTGCACTACCACCTCCACCAGCTCCATCACCGCCACTACCACCTCCACCTGCTCCATCACCGCCACTACCACCTCCACTAGCTCCATCACCTCTGCACTACCACCTCCACCAGCTCCATCACCTCTGCACTACCACCTCCACCAGCTCCATCACCACCACTACCACCTCCACCTGCTCCATCACCACCACTGCCACCTCCACCTGCTCCATCACCTCTGCACTACCACCTCCACCAGCTCCATCACCTCTGCACTACCACCTCCACCAGCTCCATCACCGCCACTACCACCTCCACCTGCTCCATCACCGCCACTACCACCTCCACCAGCTCCATCACCTCTGCACTACCACCTCCACCAGCTCCATCACCACCACTACCACCTCCACCTGCTCCATCACCACCACTGCCACCTCCACCTGCTCCATCACCTCTGCACTACCACCTCCACCAGCTCCATCACCTCTGCACTACCACCTCCACCAGCTCCATCACCGCCACTACCACCTCCACCTGCTCCATCACCGCCACTACCACCTCCACCAGCTCCATCACCGCCACCTCCACCAGCTCCATCACCTCTGCACTACCACCTCCACCAGCTCCATCACCTCTGCACTACCACCTCCACCAGCTCCATCACCGCCACTACCACCTCCACCAGCTCCATCACCGCCACTACCACCTCCACCGTTCCATCACCACCACTGCCACCTCCACCTGCTCCATCACCTCTGCACTACCACCTCCACCTGCTCCATCACCTCTGCACTACCACCTCCACCGTTCCATCACCTCTGCACTACCACCTCCACCAGCTCCATCACCGCCACTGCCACCTCCACCTGCTCCATCACCTCTGCACTACCACCTCCACCAGCTCCATCACCACCACTGCCACCTCCACCTGCTCCATCACCTCTGCACTACCACCTCCACCAGCTCCATCACCACCACTGCCACCTCCACCTGCTCCATCACCTCTGCACTACCACCTCCACCTGCTCCATCACCTCTGCACTACCACCTCCACCAGCTCCATCACCTCTGCACTACCACCTCCACCAGCTCCATCACCGCCACTACCACCTCCACCTGCTCCATCACCTCTGCACTACCACCTCCACCGTTCCATCACCGCCACATTCTCTTCACCTCAGTCATATATTTGTCTTCGTTGAAGTAATCTGAGAATTGCCACTTGCTTTTGGAAGGACGTTTCTATTGTAGGATGCCCGGAAAGTGCTGGAGGGAAGGAGTCAGATTCTGACGTGAGTCCTGGTAAGCTGCAAACTTGCTTTCTGACTTTGGGAAAGTCATGGAACCTTTTTCCTCCCATCTATGAAGTAAAGAGGATGGCAGAGAGCGTCCCCTACACTCCTAGCATGAATGCCATGGGCTTTAGAAATTCACTTTTACCTTTAAAAAGGCCAGTCAATTTACTAATTATAACCTGAACGTCCTTTCGATATTTAAAAAATCCTCTTGCTTTTCCTTTGTTCTTTGAAAATTTAGAGCTGCCTCATTTCGTAATGCCCGCAGCCTCTATTTGTAATCAGCATCTATTTCACAGTTCTGAGCCGTTGCCCAATTGTCTTCTTTCTTTTGCTTTAGAATTAGTTCTTTTGTGGCTAATGTATAGCAGAGACAAAATGACTTTTGAAAAAGAGCCCTTTAGGAATTATGGGTGTCACAGCTGTATGGTTAGGGGTCCATGGGATTCTGTAAGGGGCTGGGGTCTCCAGATGGGATGGCAGCACTTAGGGGAGGCAGAGAAAGGAGCCATTAGGTCAGAGGCAGGCGGGGTGCCGTGCGTGGACAGCTTTGAGGGTGGCCTGGAGACTGGGTGCCAGAGAGAAGGGCTGTCCAGCAAGGCCAGCAGGGGTCAGCAGCGCCTTAGCCTGGGCTCTGTGGGGATTGATGGTTCAGGGGACCTTTGGGGTTCTTGTGCCTCTGCGTGCCCCCCAGGAAACCAGCCAGACTCTGTTTCATCCCTGGGGTTTGTCATTGATGAGCACAAATATGAATCCTTATCCATCATAAACAGGCAAAAGTGAGGATGACTTGCTGGTCTTGTTCCATTTACTATTCGGACTTTTGTAAAGCCGATAGGAATAGATGCTAAGAGCTGGACACAGGAACGGGGTGGGGGTGAGGGGCAGAGATCCCCAAAGCGGCAACTAGCTTGAGCTGGTGCTTCGACGTGGTCCAGGAGGGCTGATCTTGCGACTGTTGTCCGAATGGGCCACGGATCCGTCAGCTGTCAGCTTCCTCTGAGGCTGCGTTTGAGCGACACCCTGCATGTAGGCTGGTGCAGGTGCGGGGGCAGGAAGCGTCCTCCGGCTCCCTCCTTCCCGCCCCCTGGCCGCTCCCTGGTCCTTGCTGTAGAGGCACCCGGAAGCTGCTTCTCAGGGAGGTAGCTTCTTCAGGGGCTGCAGCTGCCCGCTGCCTCTGTTACTGGTCACAGTTAAGGCGTCCTTCCAGCCATTTCTGCTCAAGGCTGACAGGTGACTGAGCCCACACCAGGTGTCCCCTTGAGCTGTCTAAACTGTCATACTCTTTCCTAGAACCTGGTGTTTTTTTCTTTTTCTCCAAAGATTCATTTTAAAAAATTTATTTGAAAGAGTTCTAGAGGGGAGAGACACACACACAGAGTTCTTCCCCAAGTGGCCAGGAGCCTGGAGCCTCTCCGGGTCTCCCACAGGGGTGCAGGAGCCCAAGGACTTGGCCCATGTTCTGCTCTTTCCCAGGTCGTAAGCAGGGACTGGGTGGGGAGAGGAACAGTCAAGGATGAACCAGCTTCCACTTGGGGTGCTGGCACCAGGGAGGGTTAACCTGTCTGGGGTGCAGGCCCTAGAATGCAGTGTCCTTCCGTGTTGACAGTTCCCGTCCTCGTGTACACAGCCACCTGCAGGCAGACGTGGGGCTCCGGGCAGGGAGTGAAGAGGGTAAGTGATGCCCTGTGCGCTCCGCACCTGGTGTACAGCTGCCAGAGAGCCACGAGCGTGTTCCAAATCCTTCCCTAGAGCTTCTTTCCTTTTAATGTATACCGTCATCCTCTGCGGTGACCCTATTTTTTTTCTTTTTTTAAGATTTATCCATTTTCTCTGGAAAGGCAGATTTACAGAGAAGGAGAGACAGAGAGAAGGCTCTTTCATCCACTGGTTCACTTCCCAAGGGGCTACAATGGTCGGAGTTGAGCCGATCCAAAGCCAAGAGCCAGGGGCTTCTTCCAAGTCTCCCATAGGGGTGCAGGGTCCCGAGGCATTGGGTCATGCTCAACTGCTCTCCCAGGCCACAAGCAGGAAACGGGATGGGAAGTGGAGCAGCTGGAATATGAACCGGGCGCCCGTGTGGAATCCTGGTGTGTGCAAGGCGAGGATTCAGCCACTAGGACACCATGCTGGGCCTGGGCCCGACCCTATTGTTTTCAAGAGGCTTTTTTGAGAGTTCTTCCATGAGATAAGTTCTGCCTGCACAGGTCAGCCTCCAGTGTGGAGTCGGCCCAAAGGCAGCAGGGCGCCGCCGGGGATGCTGGGTGCTCCTTGGGTCATGTCCTTGCGCTTGCCGCAGCTCTCCGCTGTGCTGGGGCGGCACAGCCTCGCTGCCAGCGCTCCCAGAGGACCTGCTGCAGAACAAACAAGCAGAGAGGCTTCCCGCCCCAGGAATTACAGACTCACAAAGGGCTGAACAGCTTAGAACTGGCGAAGGGAACAGAGGAGGCTGGCCTTGCTTTTAATCAGCTTTCCGGGAGGGGACTGGTGTCCTGTCAGTTCCGTTATTCAGAGACACATTTATCGTGGCGTTAGCTAACACGGTCGCGTTCCTGGGAGACCCACACAGCCTGATGTGATGTGAGTCCAGGCACTTTAGACAATGGGTGTGTTCTCGCGGGTGCTGCGGCTGGTCCCGGGAGCCCACATCCCGTGGTTAATGTTGTTTATCACTTTTTCAGGCTAAATTCACAAGCGGCTCGAACAATAGCAAGAGCTCTTGTCATTCCTGGCCAGCAGCTCAGCTGGCCGCGGCCTTGGCAGGGGGAGCGCCGGTCTCTGAACTTGCCTCCCTGGGGTTTCTGCTTTCTTGCAGACTCTCCCAAGACTTTTGAGATGACTGTATATTTTCTCAAAACCAGACAGCAAAATCTTGTTAGCTTACAGCCTAGATTTCATAGTTCACCGCCTTGCAAATTCAGGATGTGGGAAAACGGTACCGTTTCTTTGAGAAACGATCATTTATACCAAAATGAGTAACAATAGCTGTCCTTCTTACACTCTTGGTTCATATTTTCCTGAATTCTCCAGCTTGCAAGGTCGCTGTAAGTGTGCACTGACTGTGCTGCTGAGGCTATGAAAGGCTGGTGGGACTAATACAACACCGAAATTATCTGAGAAAAATCGACTTTATAAAGAATAAAAGCTTACTCTGCCTCATAGTTTTAGAACTCAGCAGTCCAAGGTTGTGGGGGAGCCACTGGTTTAGTGTCCGACGAGGGGTTCTCATGGCCAGCCTCAGGCAGCGCAGTACAGCCCGTGGTGACGGAAGGGACCACCTGGGAAGCCAGCAAGCAGAGGGGGCTGGGCTCAGTCGGCTTCTACATCCAGTCCTCTCATGGGAACTGCATTCTGAGAACATGGCTCGGAGTGACCTACAGCCTCCCACGTGACTTACCTTCTGCATATCATAGAGCGAGTTTCCACCTGTCAGTAGCATTTCCTTTTGACTTCCCATTTTCTTATGGCTTTACGCTTCTGCATATATTCAAAAGCCAAATTTTGTTCACACTCCAACCTCCAGCTGGGAGAAGCAGTGGCCTCATTTCAAACTTCGCCGAGAACTTTTCTTCTCTCCCATGTACTGTGCCTCTCCTTTGGGCTAATGCTGTGATGCATCGACTCAGACATGATTCAACTTTCAGTCCCCTGACCACCAGACGAGCGGCTGGGCTGGTCGGGTCATCTCACCGAGCCCTGTGCTCCTCGGTAGCAGCTGTAGGCAGGATGCCGTGGAAGCTGTTCTGGGGGTGGAGTGAGCGGAACCCTTCAAATCTCGTGTGATGGTATTCTCCTCAGCCCAGCGGAATCACAACAAAGGGTGCCGCCCTTTTCTCCCTTATTCTTCTTTACACCTGCTATGGCACCTGACACCAAGTAGTTACTCAAGAAATATTTGTGAAAGTCATTTCAAAACTCTTCCATGGCCTTGTTTCATAGAGACATGGTGAAGTTGGACCCTCTCCAAAAGCGCCCGGAAGAACAAAGGAAGTTTTGAAACATGTCAAAGCTACTCACGGTAACAGTCTTTAGAACGACGAAGGAAGACAAGAATAATGGTGATGATAACAATAGCGTGAAGATTCTAAAGTAAAATTCAGGAAGTGGAGTGCTGTTGCTCTTCAGGAAACAGCAGGAGCTGAGGATTGTCAAGTGCTGTGAAGCACAGGGGACAATGACAGCGACAAGAGCAGTTCCCGGCTGTGGGCCATTGTTCAACAAGGACCAGACTGGAAGACAGTGCACTTTCAAAAGCATCTTTGCTTAAGGGTAGAGACAAAGTAGATGACAGATGCTTGAATATGCACCGTGGGGCGCAGGAGGGAGTGTCCCATGGTGTGCAGAAGCAGCTGGCTGAGGTCCACTTGCGAGTGGATGAAGGGGGAACCAGTGTGTGTGTGTGGCTGCTCCCCAAATGGTTCCTTGGTGACAAGCCTGTGGATTGTGACATTCTTCCATGCGCGAGTCCTTCTTGGCAGTCAGTGTAACCTGTCTGAAGTGACATTTCAGATCCAACAATTTTTGTTCTCAGTGCCAAAAAGTGATACATTTGTGTCCAATTTTTAGTATCCAAGGTTTCCAAGGCCCTTGTGTGTCCACAGCAAGATTCAGTCTCTGGACATGGCCAGGTCAGGAGCCATGGAGACTAGTGACGTGATTATGCCATGGGTGATTAGAAAGAGATGAAATTGGCAGCCGTCTGTCATACCCCAAGTCTTTCCTACGAAGTGGACTTGAACTTGTTCCTTTTCTTCCCTTGAGATGGGATTTACTGGGCCATTCTTCATTCACACCTTCCCATGGCCACCAGACCCACATGGTAAAGTTCATCTTTGTTTGGGAGCTGAACCTACAGCAGCTTTTGATGACAGCCTGGCTGGGGTGTCAATTCTTAATAGGATGTTTTGCCTTCAACTAACAGAAAATTCCAATTGCAGTGGACTTCAACAAAAATAAACGAGTTGTTGCACATGACTGCAGGTTGGAGAGTCAGCACGGGAGAAGCACACTGCAGCTCTGATTTATCCTGTCAGAGCTTTCCTGCCGTGTCTGTGTTGGCGTCACCTCCAGGCTGATCGCAGCCGAGCTGCAGTGCTGCCAGTGAGCATGTGGGGTGACTGCAAGGCTCAGGTGGAGGGAGAAGGGTGTGTGTGCGTGTGCGCGCTTGGAGGATGGGGCTCTGTCTCTCATTAGGAGAGAAGTTCCTCAGACCCTACAGACTTTTCTGGTCAGACATGGGCCATTTCTCTTACCAGACTCGCTGCATCCCTCGCTTGTCACTGAGCATCTTTGTATTCACCCCTGGCACTGGAAAGTCCAAACGCCTGCACGTGGGTGCTTCTAGCAGATCCATTCTCAGAAGTACACGAACAAGCTATACGTGTGTATTACAACATGCAAATAGACCCTCTGAAAAAGAGACATAACCAGTCCAACACTCCGGCATGCTGGGATAGGACAGACTTTGGGGACAGTGAGGAGTTGTCCCGGGCTGAGGGGGTGGCTGCACAAGAAGGGAGCGCACAGCAGAGGGTTTTCAAGACAACGGGGCACTCTGCGGGATGCTACAGTAGCAGATCTTGTTAGCACAGGTTTGCCTAAAGCCACAGCACGTGAGCCGCTGAGGACTCAGCCCTAATGTAGACTTTACTGTGGGTAATCGTGTTGTGACCAATGATGCCCCCTGGTGGGCAGTGCTGACAACCTGGAGGCCACACATATGGGAACTTCGGGAGACAGAAAAAACTGTATCCCAACCCCTCACAATTTTTCTGTAAGCTTAAAGCTGCTCTTATGCAGAATAAGGTCTTAGAGGAAAACAAGATAAAAAGAAATAGGATCAGGTACTCCAAACTGGACACCAAGCACTGAGCACAGTCCCTGCTTTGCAAGGACAGGGGTTCGGGTCAGTGCGGGCCTTTCACAAGCGGTCAGCTGGACTTCTGAGAAGGGCCTGGATCAACAGAAACAGACTCTGCTCAGCTAGCGGTCTACTCTTACAAACTAAAAATCCAGGAAGCGCTCAGGTGAATGGGGCAGCCAGGAGTGAGCAACTGGCAGGGAGAACCGGAATCGTGGAGATTTGGCCCTTCGATGCACAAGACTTGACTAGAATATTCATGCTTGTTTATACCGTAGGGAGAGCAAGTTCAGGGTTAAGATGGGTCCTCTGCCCATCCGTTGTGTATCTGTAGTTCTCAAAATAATGAAGTCTTTTTGGTTGTGTAGGGCCCACTAAAACCAAGATGGTGTTTGTTCTTTGCTGCCCACATGCTCTGAGTATCCGGGAAAAAGCCTCAGCAGTGTCTGCTCAGGTCCCCCCAACGGGCTCTCCTGTGTGGGTCATCCCAGTGGGCTCGGCGGCACCTCCCAGGTCCCCCAAACAGGCTCAGCAGCACCTACCCTGGTCCCCTGCAATGGGCTCAGCACTTGCCCGGGTCCCCTGCAATGGGCTCAGTAGCACTGCCTGGGTCCCTTGCAGTGGCCTCAGCAGCACCTGCCCAGCTACCCCCTAACGGACTCAGCAGGCTCTGTGTTTCCTCAGACCTGCTATATTTTTCACTATGAAAATCCTGGGTAGCTTATAAACTCCCAAGCATATTGACTCCTGGGACTTCCAGCATCTTCTGTGCTGCCCCATGATGGCCATGGGCACTGATCCTGTGCTGTCTTTGATCTTGCCCTTGCTTTGGAGGGCTGTCTAGCTACGTGTGAAAGTCCCTTGGATGGCTGTCTCCCTCTGGGCTTTGAAGATGTGCTGAAAATTTTTTTTTGTGCCAGCCCCCTGTGTCATATTCCTAATTTTTTTGGTCATAACATCTTTTTCTGTGTTTGTATTGGGTCATTTACTTTACTGGATCTTTAAAAAAAAAAGATTTATTTTTATTGGAAAGTCAGATATACAGAGAAAAGGAAAGACAGAGAGGAAGATCTTCCATCTGTTGATTCACTCTCCAAGCAGTCACAACAACCAGAGCTGAACTGATCCGAAGCTAGGAGTCCAGAGCCTCTTCCAGGTCTCCCATGTGGTTTCAGGATCCCAAGGCTTTGGGTTGTCCTTGACTGCTTTCTAGACCACAAGCAGGGAGCTGGATAGGAAACTGGGCCACCACATGCAAGGTGAGGACTTTAGCAGCTAGGCCACCATGCCGGGCCCTTATTGGCTCTCTTAAGTCATTGTTGCTGTGCCCAGCATATCCTTTCACTTGTCTATTTTATGTCAATAACTGTATTTTACATTTCCAGCATTTTATTTGTTTCATTTTAAATCTGACCTGTTTTCCCTATAGCCTTATTTCTTTCAAACATTTAAAATGTACTTACTATTTAGAATATGTGACAATATATTATTATTTACAATCTTTTATTTGCTGTTAGCTGTAGATGCTGAGAGGTGATTGCTCTTATCACAATGGCTGATTTTCTCACCACGGTTTTCTTCCCCACAGTTCTCTAATTTTCAACAGGGAGCTTATCCGCACTGTGAGATGCTTTTGTAGAGGAAGCTGGTGTATGCCCTGGGGCATGAAGGATGAAGGCATGAGCAAAATGCACCTGCTGGGATACTCAGCGGCTTCTCCTATTCAGGTAGTTCTTTTCTTTCTTTGACGATTTAGGAAAGAGGGGTTGCTGCACTGTTGGTAAATAGGGTATTTAAGCACAGAGCTTATTCATGGACTTGGAATCTATGTCTGTCATGTAAATGAATGCACCTGACTCTTGAAAGTTTGATGTGTGCATGGAACCGGGTTGGAGGACAGTGAATGGATTGTCCCAGGTTCGCAGGAGGCACAGTGGCGTGTCCTACAGGGAAGAGAATGTGGAAGGGCTGCCCGTCGGAGTGGGAGACCCGCGTTCAGCCTCTTTGCGATTTCTGTCTCAGACAACATGACTGACTCAGCAGAGCAGGTGAGAAGGCCGGTCCCCACATTTCTGTAGCTGCGTCTTTAGCCTCCTGGCCTGCCCTGTGCTACCCCTTAGCAGCTGCTCTGGGGTTGAGCTGTCCACTGCCAGGGCCTACGAATTCTCTCGGAAAAATGTGGCCTAGTGGCCATTGCTGCGCAAAACATCTGCTAAGTGGGAAGGACGGGAGGATGGAGCTGCGTGCCGTCAGTGCTGGTAACTGACAGATGCGATCCCAAAAGCTAACAAGGGAGAGCTGGTCCCAGTTCTCTTCCTACAAGTTTCATAAATGCACACAGCTGTCCTATTACCACCCTCGTGTGGAAAAGGCATGAAATTTCATTATTGCTGTTATTGCATGGGAAAGTGGGGGGAGAAGGCTCAAGTCCGGAGAGCACTGCACCCACACGGGAGGCCTGGAAAAAGCTCCTGGCTCGTGGTCCTTGGTTCTGGTTTCAGCCTGGCACGGCTCGGGCCACTGGGACCATTTGGAGAACGAACAAGCGGACGGAGGATCTCTTCCTGTCGGCGTTTCATCCTGTCACCTCACCACAGTTGCACTGCTCTCCCATGGTGAGAGCTCAATGGTTTGCTCTTCACCTCCCCTTTTCCAGTTTCACAGCGTTGGAAACAACTCTGTGTTGAACTGCAGGCTCCCAGCTCTTTTTAAGGTGGGGGTGACTTCCTGTGGGCAGGTTTATAGGAAGGGGCTCGCTGTTCACAAATGCTGCTGAGGACACCCACAAGGGCCACAGAACGTGGGCCACCCGGTGAACTCCTTGCTGGTCTGTCTTTGCTTTTGGCTGTGCCCTGTAGCAGGTGGGTGAGGACTGCATGGAAGCTCTTGGGTAGGGGATTCTCACGTCCTTCCCGAGAAGACAGTCACATCTGTTCACTGCCACCTGTCACAACACCTCCACCCGCCTCTCCCCCACCCAGCCCTCTGTTTGTTGGTCTGCAGTTGGACCCGCTTCCCTTCACCCTCCAGCTGCTGAGAGCTGGGTAAACACTCCCAGCACCCCAAGGGCCTGGTGGGCCGGGCAGCCTGGCCCCTTGTGGTTTCTTGTTTATCTGTCCTTCTTACGTTGAGGGGTCACCATAGCAACCCCCCTCCTTTGGGCAATAAGTATGGACGGCAAAGTCTTACATGCTTAGTATGTTTGATATTTTGCCTTTCAAGAAATTCTGTGGGGAAATTCAAGTTGGCCCACTGAACAAAACAAATAAGGCTTTTATTGTCAACAAGGACTAAGGGCGGCAGCTTTGATAACAGGGAAAGCCTGAACTGGTCAAAATCCTGAAGTCACAGTGCCCAGGTCGTGCTGGGTTCCTCCTGACACTGCAATAGATTGGGAAGCATTCTATGTCCTACACAGAGCCGTGGCAGAAGCTCAGACCCGGGGTGGGCCTGGGGGCCAGAGCGCCCCTGCCCAAGCCCAGCCTCGGTCAAGGGACTGCTGGTGGCCACGGCTGGAGGGAACAGGTGTTTCTCCCACAGACGGCCTCTCCCCGCCCTCTGGGTGGTGTCACACCACAGCCCGCCTTTGTCTGGAAGCCCTTAGAGAGCACACAAAGCTGTGAACAGGCTGACAGTGGCAGCTCAGGAGGGGACCAGGGGGCCTCCTGACCTCCTCCATGCTCAGCCTGTCTGGGCCCCATTTACAATAGACATGTTCAAGTTCAGATTTCATTTCCAACTTAAGGTTGAAAAAGACTAACATTTTGGGCTGCCACTGTGGTTTAGTGCAGCAACCCTCCACCGGTGGCACCAGGACCCCATACCAGGTTCTGATTTGGGTCCCGGTTGCTGCACTTGTGATCCAGCTTCCTGCTAACGTGCCTGGGGAAGCAGCAGAGCATGAGCCCCTGCATCCATGTGAGAGATCTGCAAGAAGCTTTAGGTCTGTGGTTTTGGACCAGCCCGGCTCCAGCCATTGCAGTTATTTGGGGGATGAACCAGCAGGTGGAAGCTCTCTGTCTCTAACTCCACATTTTAAATAATAAAAAAGTGAATCATTAAAGGACTACATAGAGATTTCATTTTTTTTTTTTTTTAGATCTTGGACCAGAATGAACTTACCTTTCGCTTCACTTGCCCAGACTTTCTCTAAAGTATCCTTGCCGTGCTCGTCTCAATGGGGCGTTGGAAGTTGGAGTTAGTAAATAAAAGCAACCTGAATCCTTCTTGGGCCTTGAGTCTCAAGACCAGCTAATGACAGTACTATTCACACCAGCAGTTGTGTGTATATTTTGAAGTCTTAACTCCACCATTCATTAGCATCCATTTTTACCATCAATAGTTTTAATTTCTAATGTAAAAAGGTTCAAGGGCTATAGGAAAGTGGGTAAGACTATTATTTCCATATTGTTTCCTTCATGTATCTGAGGTAAAGGGGGATATTGAGGGAGAAGCCCCACCCAGTTTCCCACCCACCCCAGGTCCCGGATGTGGGGCATGCTCTGAGATATTTGCTCAAGTGGTTTTGATAGTTCACCAGTTATGAATTGCTGCCAATCTCGCCACTCCAAGCACAATGAGGTCGTTGAAGAATCCACTGATTGACATAGTCCATCATAGAGTCTCCATTTGCCCAGTATATGTGTAGCAGACTAGTCCAGTCTGTCCCACAACCCATTCGGCTCTCGTACATGTCAATGGGTATTAAAGCTTAGTTCCTTCTAACCAGCTCAACTATCCAGCCCTCATGGATGTTGTTGGGTGCCTCTCTGTCTAGCCACCCCAGCCCCTGTCCTAGTTTTTATGCCTTCCTGTGGGAGTGGTAACCCAAGAGGGAGGAGCCCACTATTTTCCTCCCAGGCCTCTCCCACTCCCGGATTATGCACTCTCCAGGTGGTTCTGTGGTTTGACTTGATGGAATTGGCCCCCAGTGCCAACTTCTGCCAGCTGATGCTGCGGTTAAACCCAAACAACCCTCACCCACTCTAATTTTGTTTGCACCAGTAGGAATAATCAGCCCAGCCTTGAAGCCAGGAATTTAATTGGGGTCATTCATGTGGGTGCAGGAGACCAAATCCTTGGACCATCTGTTGCATTCCCAGGCACTTTAGCAACTGAATTGGAAGTAGAGCAGCTGGGACTCAAACCAGCCTGCATACGGGTTGTTGACTTTGCAAGTGGTGTCTTTTTTCTTTTTTTTTTTTTTTTTAAGATTTAATTTTTATTGGAAAGGCGGATATACAGAGAGGAGGAGAGACAGAGAGGAAGATCTTCCATCCGATTTACTCGCAATGGTCGATGCTATGCCGATTTGAAGCCAGGAGCCTCTTCTGGGTTTCCCACACGGGCGCAGGGTCCCAAGGCTTTGGGCCACCCTTGACTGCTTTCCAAGGCCACAGGCAGGGAGTTGGATGAGAAGCAGGGCTGCCGGGATTAGAACCGGCGCCCATATGGGATCCCGGGTGTGCAAGGCGAGGACCTTAACCACTTGTGCCACCGCGCCGGGCCCTACAAGTGGTGTCTTAACCCAATATACCACATCACTGACTCCCAGTTACACTATTTTAAACAACTGACGTATATCTTCAGGCATATATATTTGCGATTATTTCCCTAAGAGATTCAGAGGACAATTGTTGGATTAAAGAACAAATACGATTAGACTTCTTTTATATTAGATATGACAGTATTTTTACATTCTTCCCAAAACCTGAGTTAAAAGGACAAAACATGAGGTTTTCTCTGAAGGGGTTGTGTGTTCCTCGGTCTCCAGGAGGTCTTAGCTTTCTCTGAAGAGTGTGAGGGTGAGCGATGGCATGAGGAACTAGCGGTTGCCTTGGTGTGTTGCTGGAGTGCATGCTAACAATCATCACGCTTAGAAAACTTTAAAAAGTCTCTGTTAAGCATGTCTAATTCAGAATAGAGTTTCGATACATGTAAAGCATGATATTGACATTTTATTTCCACAACAGTGTCTACTAAACAACATCTGCTTGTCTTCAACTCTTAGCACTTGACCTGCGCATTGAATCAATTCTTTAATCGTGGGTTGGCAGGAATGAGAAATCAGTTGGGAGGAGTGGAATTGTTCAAAAGTAGTTGTGGGCCACAAACGCCTAAGTGGTGTGACATTGTGTGTCTGTGTGAGTGGTGTGTGAGTGAGTGTGGGTGTGGGCCCTGCTGAGTGCTGGACCACTCTGAATGGTCAGAAGGTGGAGGTTGCCAGAGTGAGATCAAGGCCGCTGGAGTACAAAAGGTAAAGTTGGCAAGGCACTTGGTGCAACCATTTCTGTCTTTGTACAAGGAGTTTTTGAAACACCTCGGACTTCTAGGAAATGTGAATCTGAATAGCTCAAATCTCTATAGCCGAGGACAATTTTCTACAAGCTGCTTTTATAATGTTACTGGCCTAAATTGAATGCAGTGTTTTTTTTCTTTGACATTTTAAAGTTTTAAGAATTAGTGGCCTTCTATTAAAAATGTGTCATTTGATTATTTTAAATGTAGAGAAGCAGAGAGAGAGTAAGTGAGATCCCGCATGCTGGTTCACTCCCCAAAGGCTCACGTCAGATCTGAAGGAGGAACCAGGAACTTTACCGGGGCCTCCCACGGCTCACACGGCACCAGCTGCCTGAGTCGTCATAGGCTAATTCTCAGGGTGTGCATTAGCAGGAAGCTGGAACATGGAGCAGATCTAGTCTTGAACCCAGGCACCCCTGATTGGGATGCAGCCATCACACGTGCCATGCCAGATGCAGACCCTCCCTGGCTGTACTATGTGCTGTTGGCGACCTGTCAGGTGCAGAAGTTATACCTCTGACCCTCTTTGTGGAGTTCAAGTTCAACAAAAGAAGAAAGCCAAAGTGAAAAATGTCAAGGGCAGGATTATGGTACATCAGCTTAAGCTGCTGCCTGCAATGCTGGCATCCCCCGTGAGCACTGATTGCAGTCCTGGCTGCAACACTTCTGCTCCAGCCTCCTGCTAACGCACTTGGGAAAGCAGCAGTTCTTGGGCCCTTGCACCAGCATGGGAGACCTGGATGGATTTCTAGGCTCCTGGCTTCTGCCTGGCTCTTGTGGCCACTTGGGGAATGAACCAGTGGATAAAAGATCTCTCTCTACTCTGCCTTTCGAATCAATGAATCAATATATCTTTTTAAAAAATGTGTCAAACCAATAATTGCCTGATTTCTAAGGACTCTTGACCCATAGAATACTTGGACAAGTCACATTTGGACTGGGGACCTCGGTTTGGCCAGCAGTGCTCGATGCCACTGCTATGGCTGCAGGAGGAGGTTTGGGGCTGGACACATGACTCAAATAAGATTCACTCATTTCCCTTAGCATTATAGTTTCCAGTTGTGCCCATTTAGCCACAAAGAACTGCATTTTGTTTTTTTTAACAGCTGAGTAGTATTCCATGGAGTAGATGAACCAAAGCTTTCTTATCCAATCTTCTATTGATGGGCATTTCGGTTGCTTCCATGTTTTTGCAATTACTGATTGTGCTGCAATGAACATGGGGATGCATGTTGGTTTGTCGTAAAACAGGTGTTTTGGATATATTCCTAGGAGTGCTATTGCTGGGTCATATGGCATGCAGATTCCGAGTTGTTTGAGTGTTCTCCAGACTGATTTCCATAAAGGCTGTACCAATTTGCAGCTCCACCAGCAGTGGAGTAGGGTTCCCTTTTCCCCGCATCCTCGCCAGCAAGCGTCGTTGGTGTTCTTGTTTATGTGGGCCAATCTTACTGGTGTTAGGTGGTACCTCATCGATGTTTTAATTTGGATTTCCCTTATTGCTAGGGAGCTGGAACATTTTTTCATATGTTTGTTTGCCATTTGGACTTGCTCCTTTGTGAAATGTTTGCCCATTTCCCTTGCCCATTTCTTGAGTGGCTTGTTTGTTTTGGTTTTTTGGTTGTTTTGAAGTTCTTTGTATATCCTGGAAATTAGCCCCCTATCGCCTATATCGTGTGCAAAGATCTTCTCCCACTCTGTGGGTTGCTTTTTTACTTTGTTGATTGTTTCCCTTGCTGTACAGAAGCTTCTTAGTTTGATGAGGTCCCATTTGTTTATTCTGTTCTCAACTGCTATTGCTTTTGGTGTCCTTCTTAGAAAGTCGGAACCTACTCCTAGGTCTTGCAGTGTATTTCCTACATTTTCTTGCAAGAGTTTGAAGGTTTCTGGATGTAGGTTTAGGTCTTTTATCCATGTAGATTGGATCTTAGTGTATGGTGATAGATGTGGGTCTATCCTTTTGTTTCTACAGGCTATCAGCCAGTTGTCCCAACAACATTTACTAAAGAGGCCTTCCCACTTGCTTGAGCTATCATTGGTCTTTTTGTCAAAGATTAATTGGCTGTATTTGTGTGGGTTCCCTTTTGGTGCTTCTATTCTATTCCATTGATCTTCTTTTCTGTCTTTGTGCCAGTACCAGGCTGTTTTGATAACCACTGCTCTATAGTATGTCCAGAGGTCCGGGATTGTGATTCCCCCTGCTAATCTCTTATTTTTCAGGATGGTTCTAGCTATTCGTGGTTTTTTGTGTTTCCAGATGAACTTTTGAATCATTGTATCCAGTTCCGTGAAGAATGTTTTGGGCAATTTGACTGGAATTGCGTTGAAAATGTATATTGCTTGTGGTAGTATAGACATTTTAATGATATTGATTTTGCCTATCCAGGAGCACGGGATGTTATTCCATCTTTTGAGGTCTTGTTCAATTTCCTTTTTAAATAGTTTGTAGTTTTCTTCGAATAGGTCTCCTACGCTTTTGGTTAGATTTATTCCCAAATACTTCATACTTCTCTCTGCTATTTTGAATGGTATCCTGTTCCCAGTGGCTTTTATCAGGGCCTTTTCTCCAGCAGATGTCAGGAGACAGAAGTCTCCTACCTAACACATGGCTTTGTGCTTGGAAATAGGAGCAAGCATCACTGCCTACGGGCGATCATCCTGAGAGGCAAGATGGCAGACAGGAAAGCAGAACCGAGATAGAGGAGAGAAAGATGGAGTCAAGACCAGGCCCCACACTTGATCCACCTGTACCTGAAACCAATACTAGCCTCAGATATCCCGGCTTCATCAACCACACTGTTTGGTTTAAAATTGTTCAAGTTGGGTGCCTGCCACATCAGTGGGCTCTTCAGCTGGATTATTTCATTATGCTTATCACCCTCATTTTGTAGATAAGGAAATGGAGACCCAGACAGGTTCTGTACTTTGCTAAAACTAACACAGCTGGGAAGTAGAGTTGGGGTGGAGGTTGGGCTGTTCTTACTTTTTAGCCTGTGCCTTTTTGTGTAGTCTGTGCAGGGCTCTGGACTGGCCAGCCGGACCCTTGCCAGCATCCAGGTGGAACGCACTGGCTCTTTTGTTGACTGATTCACGAACAGGGTAATGGCGGGTACACTCAGGATCAGGCAGATTTACTTGGATTCCATGTTTTATGTCTGGTTACTTCAGAAACCCCATTTTAATGAAGGCTCCGCACTTTACAGAGACCACTAACTGGGCTGGATGTGTACCCAGTTGCCTTCCAGGCAGCCAGGCTGCTAAAGATAAAACACAGATTCTGCAGTCACAGTCACAGGTGGGATGAAGGAACGAACACTTCCCACGTCCCCGCCCCAGCGCCTCAGAGAAGTGAGCACAAGCTATTCGAAGGAAGATGGCATTTCTTTTCTTCTTCTTCTTTTTTTAATATTTAGGTAACAAAACACAGCTCAACACTCGATGTACACAAAATAAGAGCAAAATCTAGAAATGACAAGGCAAAATCTACATTTGTGTGTTGGTCAGGGGATATGGTTAATTAAAAACCCAGCTCGGCATCACCTCATGGCTTCACACCGGTGGTGGGAGGGAGAGCTCATTGTGCCCGGTGACCTCCAAGGGCACGTTCACGTGCACCAGCGATGCCTGGGCGTTTTCCCCTAAGTGGTAACCCTATGGCCAGATGCCCCAGCACCAAAGCTGCCCTTGATTTGGTATTTTTTTGTAGGTTTCCCTTCTGTAAGCGTCTTAGCGGGCCTACTCTGGCTTTGCTGTGGAAATTCTGGT
The DNA here is from genome assembly GCF_017591425.1 of Ochotona curzoniae. NCBI lineage: Eukaryota > Metazoa > Chordata > Mammalia > Lagomorpha > Ochotonidae > Ochotona > Ochotona curzoniae. The sequence continues at coordinate 1,965,585 of NW_024465035.1, forward strand.
GGAATTCTGGTATTCTGCAAGAGGGCTTTTGTCTTTCTGCTCAGGAGGACAGGGGTGTGAGCAGAGGGAAGGTGTGTGATTGCAAAGCTCTCAGGTCTGCTGGACCAACCCACAGGCCAGCCACGCGGTTTGGATGACGTGCTCTCGGGGTAACGAGTGACCACAGCATCTGCTGTCAGCTAGCAACACCTGTGGCCTTTACGTGTGGGCAGGGGCCACGTGGAGGCTGCTCCCCACTTGAAGAACAGATTCTGACCTGTTTTCCAGAACTTGATGTGGTTCACCATTATTTTTTCTTTTTACCTGAGTTGTGCTGTTTAGACATGTGCCATTGGAGTCAGGGGCACCTCCAGGAGAGGAATCAGGGTCCAAGATCTTTTCATGTTACAAATTACAACACAGACAATATCAAAACAACTGTTTTTCCATTTTCCTTGCTCAAAGTGCAAGGGTGAGACTAATTCAGAGACTGTTTCGTTTTTAACCTATCGCTATTCTAACTATGTAGAGAGCTAAAAATGATCATTGTCTTACTTCTACGGGGACAATGCAGCAATTGTTCCCGTAGAAGTAAGATGTTGGTGGGGAGCTCAGGAGTTAGCAGAAGGGCCTGGCTGCCTCCAACTGAGAACCACATGGATTAAGGTCACAGGTGAGAAAATCTAGACGACGGGCTGCAGGTAGTGCACGTATCTGCCCCTTCTCAACTCTCCTTTAAATGGTGGGACGTCCATAGGCTTTGGCTGAGCTCTCTTGGGGGGTGTTTCTTCTGCCTAAGCCGAGGGGTCTTGGAATGCTACACGTAGTCGTACTTGGAAGGCTGAGACTGCACTTCATCCTCTCCACGGGCACCTCCATCATATATCCTCTTGTTTTTGGTGTTGGACCCAAAGCCGGTGCTGGCCTTGAAGCCTCCAGGCTTGTAGGCCACATTGTGACCCGAGGCGTGATAAGACACAGCTTTGTAGCTGCAAAAGAAAGAAACATTTTGTGACTGTGAAGGTAGAGGCCAGCTTCTGTGTTTGTCCTGGGGTCCCTCAGTTTTGGCACTGGATACCGAGGGTCCCTGGGAATGCATTAGTCCTGGGCCAGTTGGACAGATGGTTCCCCCAGGCTTTGGGACACAGGCTTTTCTGCCTTTGCAGTGGAACAGAATTCCTTGTTTGGTAGTAGAGCCTGGCTGAACTGGTGCCTGCCTGATAAGCAGGTCCTTCAGCTGAGTTTTTCATTATGTTTATTACCCCCATTTTGGAGCTGAGAAAACAGACCTTGAAAGGTTCTGAGCCAGTAGCTAGTGACCAGCAAGCATGCTTCATAAGTCAATGTGAAAACATGTCAATGGAACTTTGCTTGGCAAAGCATCACAGAACTGGGAGATGTAGGGTACCTATGTGCAACTGTCTCATTTTACAGACAAGATAACAGAATGTTCCCCTGCAAAATTCAGGTGCAGACTTAATCCGTATTGTGGTAATATGGGGACAAGGTCTTTGGGGAAGTGATTAGGTCTGAGGCCTCTCTAACGCACAGGTGCTTTTCTGAATGGCTGGAGGCTGCAGGGGGAGGCACCTTCTCACTTCCGTCCAGTGCAGACACAGTGGGTTCCCCTCTGGAGGATGCAGCACCAAGGCACCATCTGAGGGGGAGCCCTCACTGACACCAAACCTGCCAGCACTCTTGTCTTTAACTTCCAGGAGAGCTGCGTTTCTATTGCTCACAAGTTGCCCATTCTGTGGTGCTCTGTGATAGCTGCCCACATGTACTGAGAGGCTCAATGTCCGGAGGGCAAATGTCCTCCGGGAGGAGGCGCTGGGCTGGTTAGCAGCAGGACCGTGTTGGACTCCGGCTCCAGGAGCTCCAGGAGTCTGTGTGCAGCGATGTTGTTTCCCAACAGCAGTGCTGTTGGCGACTGGAATGGCTGCTGCTTCACGATAGACTCTGAACAAAGGACATGTCTAACAGGGAGACTCACTTGGTATTATCAGGTGCCAGGCCCCGGCAGGCAATGCACATCATCACACCTCCGATCAAGGTGAGACCTCCAGCCACCCAGCCCACGAACAGAGCTGCTCCAAAGGTGTACCTGAGCGAGGAGACAGCACGGGTTAGGGTAGGCCTACCTCCCCAGGCTCCGCCCACTGAACCCAACCATGGCCACCTTCCCTGATGCTCTCCTCTTGAAGGCTCAGCAAGAGAAGTCTGAGAGATACAGAATCAGTCTCTCATTGCTCGATCTGAAGGGGTTCTTGATCCTTGTGTTCTCTGGACCCAGGAACATTCAGCTGCCTTGACTCAGGTCACTGCTGGGCTGTGGTTCAGACATAGGCTGAGTGTTTTCCAGAGTCCAAGTGTTGAAATGTAATCCCCATTGTGTGAGAACTTAATCCAGTCATGGTGTTTACAGGATGGGTCTCTGGGTTCGGATTAGAAAGGTCAGGAAGGTTGAGTTCCCTGATTGAAATCTTTAGGGTTTATAAGAGGGAGAGAGATCAGATGGACACAGATTCACAGCAATGATTTCTGGCTCTTGCCATGTGACACTTTGTGCTGCCTTTAGACTTTTGGAAACAAGGCCATCACTGGACGTGGCCCTTTGGCTTTGAACCACCAGAACCGTGAACTAAAAACAAGCTTATTCATAACATAGCCTGCTTTTGGTATTTCACTATATTAGTGAAAAAATGGACATATACAACTTGCCACCATCCTTATAATTAGGAGTAGTATCTTCAGAAAGAATGATGTTGAAGTGACCACGTATTATTCCATTTCTTTGATTACACATTTGTTCAACGTGAATTTGTTACTATATGCTTGCTGCTTCCTGTCCTGGCACTGGGGTAAACTGCCCTTTGGTGCCTCTATTTCAGCCTCCACTAGAATTCTAAGCTGGGGTTATTCTAACTCCAAAGTCAGCGTCTTCCTCTGTGAGATCTATGACCAGCAGGACTTAGTAACATCAGGAGGGGATTGAAAAATAAAATCTTCAAAGAATAAAACCCTGGTGATTCTCTATGGACATTTTGGATGATATATGGGATAGATTTAATCCATCAGTGACCAAAAACTACCAGGATGGCAGTGGGCACCTCTACATTAGCTGGTAGCTTGACCTCTATCTACAAGAGCCCTGCAGAAAAGCAGAGCTCAGCATGGTGGATGCTTTCCCTCTGGAAGTTTCCGTTTCTGTTTTTCAGTGAGCCTGGGGCACACGGAGGGGGGTTGCCGTGAGGAGGGAGAGTAGGACAAATGGGATACTGGAGCCTAAGCTCTGTCAAAATCAATGTCAATTTGTTTCTTGGCAGCATGGTTGTCCTGTGTGGATGTGTGGCTGGAGAAGGAGAAAGACAGCTGTCCACTCATGGAGAGAGAAGATCAGGAGGCCTTTCAGAATCCCGTCGTGTTTATCCCAGAGCTATGACTACCTGCCCAAGGCACAGAACAGGTGCAAGGGAGATGGTGGGAGGCAGGGGTGCCAGGCGTTAGTGTTGTGAGAAGGTGAGTGCTAAGTGGTTCCTTTGGATTGCAGCAGACAACAGGCACCCAGATTCGCAGAACAGAGTGGGCCTTTGTAACTAAGATGACAGACCACTCTGTTTTTCCCATGGAGGAGAATTTCCCAGGCCGAGGGACTTCTAATGCTACAACTGGAAAAGTCCCCAGCAAGCTGGATTGAGTTATTCAGCCTACATCTTAATTAAGCTGCCTTGTCATCAAGAGGCCATGTGAGAATCACGGAAGAGGAGGAGGGAAGCTTAGGGGAGGTCAATTCCTCTTCATTTTGGAGACACAGCAGAAACATGGATAGGGACTGAAGTTTTAGGGGGTCAGAGAACAATGGCATGTCACACCCTCACGCCTGCCTATCAGTGTGTCCAGAAAAAGGCCAAGTGAGTGCGTCCACCCCAGAGATGACAGGTGGGCCACTCGGATGTGACATTTGTCATTGATCTGGAAGATCTTTCTCCTGCCGGCTTTTGCTGCAGAAGTTGATATTGATTTCCATCTTTGCAAAGTTGTACCATCCTTAGGCACCAGTTACAGTAGGGTTTCATCTTCCTATGCTAAACTGTAATCTCCATGAGTGGGGACCTCGTCTGCATATCCAGCTCAATGAATACTTCCTGGCCCATAGCAAGTGCTCAGCACATTTGTAGACTGCATAAATTAATGAACGAGAGAAAGAAGGCAGCTGAATAAAGAAGGACTACCTCCCACCCCCTCTTTTTTTTTCACTTGTGCTGGGCATCTTGCTCGTTTCCATCCAAGTTTTTACCTATTCCTGCCTGGGTTCCAGCTATGGACAGTAGATAGAAGTTGATGTTCATTTACATGCGTGAGTTAATAGTGCCTGTTCCATTGCCACCACAATGGGAACTGTGTAAGAGTGTTAGATAAATACTGCGGACTGTCACTGTAATTCAATGCACATGTCAGATCAGCCTCAAGTCATATCACCAAGGATATTTAGCTGAAATGAAGTTTATGAATTTACGGATCATTGTTGATTTATGATATGGCGTGGCTGCCCCTGATAAATTTTTGCTATTTCGGATGCTGACAGTCACATTAGGCACATGCGTCTAATCAGATTCTTATGACAATGTTCAGCAAGGAATGGTGAGACACAGATTAGGAGGTTACCTGGTCTGAACTGTCTGCACCATTCCTCCCATCCCAGTGTACATGTTAGCTGAGGACATCCAGAAGTTAGTGACCAGCATGTTGGCAAAGACGGACACTCCGATAATGGCACACAGACCTGTGGGTAAAGAACGAGAGATCCCTGAGTCAGTGATTAGGAGTCTGTTCCTGAAACAGTGTATGCTTAAAAGAGCTGAGATGAACAGGATCCAGAGTATTCCATTTCTGTAATAGAATGGTCTGTTACAAGCACCAGTGATTGAATCCCTACTAAGTGCTGGGCAGTGTGTTGGGTTCTTATCTCTTTTCTCACTAAATCTGGTGCAATTTACATGTGTATAGGATTTTTCACTTACCTTGCAAAGCAGGGTAAACAGTTAAAATATTTTGGGCCTAGTCTTTGGATGATGTCAAAGACCTTTTCCTTAAAATCAGTCACTAGAGTCTCACTAAGAAGATGCCTTTAAGGGATCCAGTTGTGATGATTCTGCAGTGTGTAATGGGCCTCTGCATCCCAACTTGAACCCCGAAGCACGTTCCATCATGGGGAGGAACCATATGTCACCACCAGCACGGTTTTGCTATGGTGTTCTCAGAAGCCAGGAACTTACCTGAGATGATGAATATGATCCCGGAGGTCAGTGTCATGTTGGCCTTGGCAGAGTCCTCCATGCTGCCAATACGAATGCATTTCAGGGCAAAGATGGACACTAGGATGCCGAAAGCACCCAGGACGATGCCCACAACCATTAGGGCCCGCACTGCCTGCAGCATGGCTGTGGAACAAGGGGGAGACACAAGCAGACAGATTAGACAACCCCACCACTACTAAGTATGCTTTGGTGGAACAAAACAAAGAACCACAACTAGCTACCACCAAACCTCTGAGAAATAGCAAGCCCATCGATCACGCGTTTGTCTTTGTCGAACGATGCAGAACTGTGGGTAGTGCAAGGCACATCACTCATTCCTCACACTAATGCAGGATACATGTGGTTCTTACCAGATGGGAAAAGTGGGGTACCCCATACAGTGGCAAGTGAACTAGGGAGGCGGAGACACTGCTTGAGCCCCTGACCCCAGCTGTTCCTGGGACCCAGTTGCATTGTTTTGCTGGGGTTCCAGGAACTACCACAGTATCGTATTTTAAAGCATTCTCTTCCTCAGTTAAGTCAATCCAGGTTGGGGTGCTGTTACTTGGACTCAAGTAGTTCTCATTTGCACAAGATGTTTCCATCAGTGTCTAGGCTTGCCCTTGCAAGCTTTGTGTGGATGGAGAATTTCCAGGCCGTCTGGGGTTCAAAGGCGTGGCCAAGGCATCGCCAAAGTTCCTTATAGAAGTGAGGGATCTTTGTGAGAAGCAGCATGTTTCACAGCGTCACATCGGAGCAGGAACAAAGGCCACCATTTTTTCTCTTGTTTGAAATGGCTGGACATATCCTAGTCATGTGAGCAATGAGTACACATCACAAAACTTTCAGAACCCATAGAAAACCATCACCAGGAGAAAGGCCCAAGGAGCTCATTATCCCTGCTCTAGCCAGTAACTAGCTTTCACATCTCGGTGAGTAATTTTCTAGGAAGACATTTTTTTAAAGAGCAGAGCCAAAGCCTTGGTGGGGCATTACCCAGCTATCCAGACTAAAGAAAGCAAGCTGGGGACTTGCTAGGTATTTGCAGTTCTAATGGCAAGGGTGTGGGTGACAGAGTTGTCACTCCTACCCTCAGGAGGAACACATACTGAAGCCCAGACAAAAGCATAGTTTGAGGATGGAAAAGAAACAAGAGAATTAGTTAACATTTGGGGGCCATTGATGGCTCAGCTGGCTAATCTTCCACCTGCAAGTGCTGAGATCCCATATGGGTGCCAATTTGTGTCCCGGATGCTCCAGTTCCCATTCAGTTTCCCATTCAGCCTGGGAAAGCAATGGAAGATCATTCAAGTCCTTGGGAAACCAGAAAGAAGCTCCTAGCTCCTGGCTTCGGATAAGCTCTGCTCTGACTATTGTAGCTATTTGGGGAGCAATGCAGCAGAAGGAAGATCTTTGTCTCTCCTTTCTGTAAAACAGATATACCTTTCTAATAAAAATACATAAATCTTTTTTAAAAAGAGTTAACTTTTTTTTTTTTTCCTCTGGAAGGCGATACTGGGGAGATCTCCCTAAACTGCTAGAAGCAAAATGCTCCGAGGGGGCTGAGAGCAAGACAGAAACCTTGTCCTGCCATGCTGGCCACCCAAATGCTCCTTTCTGATTGACAGCTGTTAGAGGCCCTTTAGACATTAAAAAGATATCAAAGCACACACAAATCCCTGCTGTGACTGTGGCTGGGGTCCCTGGCCTTCCCTGGTGTTACTGGGGTAGGTATGTAATGTTGGCAGGTGGGCAGTGAGAGCTGTGAGGGGTTGTCCGGCAGCAGCCGTCAGAGACTGGAGCTCAGGCTATCCCGTCTTGCTCATTCTTGTTCGTCTCCTTAAAGATTTAATTATTTATTTGAAAGAGAGTGAGAGAGCAAGAGAGCGAGTGACAGGGTGATCTTCATGTGCAAATTGTCATAGCTGCCAGGTCTGGATGAGGCTGAATCCAGGAGCCAGAAACTCCATCTTGGTCTCCTAGGTGGGTGGCAGGGGCCCAAGCGCTTGAGCCACCTTCTGCTGCTTTCCCAAGTGCATTAAGAGGGCGTTAGATCTGAAGCAGAGCAGCCAGGACCCCAACTGGCACTCTGAGAGGAGATGCTGGTATTGCAAGTAGCAAATGAACCTGCTGCCCCACAACACGGGCCCCAGCCAGTCTTTGCTCGGGCTCCCAGGTGTGCTGCTGCCTGTGCTGGGTCAGGCTTGCATGACGAAGCCTCAGTTCCTTCCTGCGATCGCTTGACCTCTGGATTCTGATATACCCTGACCCCTGTTGGAGCCCAGGGTCCATCCTGACCTGAGCTCCTTTTCACTTCCCAGCACCTCCTTTCAGCTTACCCCTTTCTTTCAGCCCATAGCTGGAAAAGATGTGACATTATGGGGGTTCTTCCAAGAGTGGCAACAGGGATAGGGACAGGTGCCAAGCAGTAGTGGAAAATGTGCCCCACTCCTCGGTGCTAGAAATCCCCTATGCCACAGGGTCACTTGGTGAGGAGGTGAGTGCCCCTTCCAGCTGGGAGATCTACCATATTGTAATCCTTTACAGATAGGTAAAAAGTCCCCCAAGCAGGCAGGTTTCTCTTTTCTCCATTCTGTATCTTGTTCAACACTCTGATTAAGAGGCGTGGGGACTTATCAGCTGATAACGGGTGAGTCAGTGGCTCTGTGGCCTGGTTCCCTGCACCGAAGGTGTGACTACAGCATTCTTTCCAGTGAATAATGAGTCCTTATCAGCCCTGAAGGGCGGGCAGAATTGAGGTCTGGCAGAAGCAAACACAAAAAGGGGAGCTCAGTGTTCCCTCCCTGTTACAAAACACTGTATTCCCCCAAAGCATCTGTGGACTGACAGGTGAGACGCACAGGGGCACACCCATGTGGTGTGCACCTGTGTATCACCCTGGGCAGCTTCTAAAGATGGGAAAGTTCTGGTCTCACCCGCAAAGATTTTCATTTGCTGTTCAGGAGCCTGAAGTTTCAAGGAATAAGATGGGAAAACATGTGTGCAGAGGGCCTGAGAAACAGGTGCTCAGAGCAGGGGGTTGGGAGAGATGAGACCTGCCGGGGGCAGACAGTCCACTGAGCTGGTGAGATGGCAACTCGTCAGCAGGCACAGGCCTAGGCGGGCATCTTGATGCGCAGAGGCTTGGAAGGGCAGCATCTCCAGGCACAGCTTGGCCTCCAACTGAAGGTAGTAAGAGGAAAGACCAGAGGAGGGAAGAGGGGGCGCTGATGGCAAGGAAAGTTTCTTCCTGACAAGGTAGAAGAGCCTGCAGTCTCTTTGAGTTGCTGGGGAGCTACAGGGAGGGTTTGTAGCTCCTGAAATCCTACAGAAGAGGCCAGTGCCAGCAGCGAGCTGCCAGGGAGTCATCTGACCTCACTGCGGCAGAGGCTCCTCCATCTGGAGTGGGTGGGCTAAAGACATCTGCTGAGAGATGTTCAAAGGATGAGGCTCCATAGAGATTAATCTCTCCCTTTCCCTAAAGAGGACCTATCTCTGGGCTGGCCCACGCAGTCTGGCTTGTACTGCCTGAGTCCTCTCACTGGGTTATACTTGAGGATTTGAAAGTACGATAGGTGTAGGATTGTGATTAGCAAGAAGGGAAGGTTTTGGAAGAAAGGGAAGAGAAAGGCCTGGACTTGGTGGCACTAAGGAGGAGGCGTGACCATGTGCAAAGGGATGCTGTATCTGGCCAGCGTTGTGCTGGGGAGGTGCTGATGGGTGAGTGATACAGGTGGCTTTCTCTCCTCACTGCCAGTCTTCTCACCCCTGCTGCAATTTGAATGCATGTGTTTATGTGTAACTTAATGCTCAGTGTCATAGAGTTAGGAGGTGGGATCTTAAAGAATTGGTTAGGCTGGGGCCCAACATGATCACTCAGTGGCTAATTCATCCTCTTGCATGTGCCGGGATCCCATGTGGGCATTGGTTCATGTCCTGGCTGCTCCACTTTCCATCCAGCTCCTGGCTTGCTGCCGTGGCTTGCAGTGGAGGATGGCCCAAAGCCTTGGGACTCTGCATGAGTATGGGAGACCTGGAAGAGACGTCTGACTTCAAATCAGCTCAGAAATGGGCATTGTGGCAACTTGGGGAGTGAACCAGAGGATGGAAGATCTTTCTCTCTGTCTCACCTTCTGTCTGTAAATCTGCCTTTCCAATAAAAATAAATAAATCTTAGAAAAAATCGATTAGGCCATACGGATGGATTGGTGCTCTCTGTAGAAGGAGTTGAGGGAGTTGGTTTGCCTTTTTTTCTCTGCCTGTTCTTTTGTCAGAGAGGACACAGTGTTGGTCCCACTCACCACGTAAAGAGATAGCCAGAGACACCATGTATGAAGGCTGCAGGCCCTCATCAGACACCGTGTATGCTGGAGCCTCGACCCTGGCCTTGTCAGCCTTCAGGACTCGAGAAATGCATGTGTATTGTTTATAAATGTAAACAGTGCAGGTGTCTGTTGTAACAGTATTCCAGTAGGAATAGCCTGAGACAGTCTCCAGCTACACTCAGATGCGTCCCCGGATCAGGGTTCTGTGTGGCCCTGCTGCCACAGCCACGTGTAGAGCAAGGGTTCTGACCGCGAGCTTCATCACCCAGCTACTGGGCAGGGTCTTTGAAAGCTCTTCTCAGGGCCCTGTGTTGTGTTGCCAAGTCAGGTTCAACAAGGTGCAAATGTTCAGGTGGTTTTCACACCTTTAAACAGACATGTTTGTGCCAAAATGGTTTTTTTTTTCTATAGAAGAAAAAAGAAAGCAAGTTGACTGAAAACCAGGAGATTTCCCTTAGATCTCATTTTAACTTTATAACTAACTTATAAATGCTTCACCTCCTTGGCCAACTTCCGGGTGAACTGGGGCAAGATGCTGGTTTTGTGAGACTGGGGGCACTTGACTTACACAAAACCACTCCACCACATTAAGAAGGAATAAAAGGGGCAGCTCCTTCTGAAAAGAAACTTAAGAGAAATCTTATGTATTATGCTCTTTAGACGTTGTGGAATTATTCTCTGGTTCAATGTGGTTTTGTTAAAGACCTTAATGCTAGTGGGTATTAATATGATTGGTAGATAAATGAACACTTCTCTAGTTTTGCAGTGGCTTTTGTCTTTTACATAATTGTGGTAGGAAGTGGGGGATGCGGGTGGGAATGTAGCCAGTCACATGGGAGAAAAATCAAGACCCTTGGATCCTGCAGAGGGGCTGGAACTCTGAACACAAGTGAGTTGGAGGTGGGAAATGGGAAACAAAAGAGACTCGAATCTTTGGATATTTGTTTCCATAAGAGGCGCTTAACTTTTGAGAAGCATTTAGCAGCTAGACTGTCTGAAGAGCTTTGGCAGGTAGAGATACAGGTGTCACACCTTCCCAAGGACAAAGTCGAGCTCTTGTAGTGTGCTGCACAGAGCCTTCACACAAATGCTAGTTGTGAGACATTTCAGAGATGGGGAGAGTAAAAGCAAGTGATGGTGTGGGGGTGACCAGGCCTTTGATTCCGACTCTTGAGCCTCTAACTGTAGGGCTGGCCACTGTACCATCTGCAGCCCACATGTTTGTAGAACATTTAGGGAAAACGAGACTCGGCTGTGATGTCATTGCAGATCCGGGCCTATCCACCCTGCCCTTTGAGTGCTTGTTGCTCTGCTTTCCCACTCTTTAGGGAGGGGAAATGGGAATGACATGCAAGTCACCCGCTCCTTGAACTTGACACTCCCAACTACACATAGTCAATGCCATTAGTATACATGAGTCACTGTGTGACATAGCCTCTGCTTCCAGCAAGCTCGAGCCCAGCAGGAGTGAGCAGGCACAAAGCACACAGACTTGGACATCCTTCAGCCTTGTATGGACACCCTGCTTCATCTGTCTTCCCTCCAGGGACTCTGGGCAAGTGACCTTGCCCTTCTCTATGTGTGTTGAGTTTCAATGTTGTAAAAACAAAGACAGTACTTAGAAGTATTACCCTGCAGTGTTGGTGAAGATTAAATTGGAGAGTGTCTGTGGAATCCCATAAATAACAGCTGCCTTCCTTTCTGAGCACTGTCCCCAGGGTCCTGCACTGACAAGGGCATACAGCAAGAGGCCATCTCTGACCATCCATCACACAGCCCTACGAGAGGCAGGTGAGCAGTCTTGCTGCTGCTACCATCTACTCATTAACTTATGTGTAGCTTCACATGATGCATCCTGTTGAACTGAGTTATTCTATATTGGAAGTAGGATATGTTTTTGACAGTGGGATGACAAGTTAAGTGGAATTACGCAAGACGAGAGCTTGTACTTAGGAGGAATTTAGTGCCCAGTGCTTATTCTTGTGACTATTAACTCAAGTAGTACAGGTATCTGCTGCATGCCTTTCCGGGAACACTTGAAAGCTTTCTTCCCTGTGGAGGGCAGTACTTCTGAGCTCTCTCTGGACGTCCCATTTCTCCTGGCATTCTGCCCAGCAATTTTGCTTCAAGTCTCTCCCCAAGCTCCTGCCACCCTTACGGAATTGCTGTAGGCAGCAGCGTCGTTGTTTCTGAGGACCAGTCCTCTCCAGGTGTCGGGACCTGGCTGGTCCTCCTGCTCTGTCGGGAGCCCCTGTGTCCTGGGCTGCCTTCCCACCCCGCACCCTGCTAGTTGCTCCACTTTCTTATGCTGCTGCATCCGGCTTTGCAGATTCTCTTGAGCTTTTGCCTCCTAGTAATCCTCCTGCCCATTCCTTACTTCAGTCGCTAAAATCTAAGTCATCCAACAAATATTTATATTGCAGGATGCCAACTGATAATATAGCCACACCTGCTGCCTGGGGACTGGCTGCTCTTAAACCCACTCCATCCTCCATAACCACAGGTGCCAGTAATTTGAAGCATCTCTTTTGGTTCAGACTCAAACCTGAGAAGTTCTCTCCCTGGATGGTACAGAGCCTTGGACAGGAGCGGGCACGGGGCAGTGGGTCTCATTCTGCAGAGTAGAACTGCTAAAGGCTACAGAGACTTCTGAGAAGAATCATGAAGATGGGGTCCCTGGGCAGAGTGGAGGCGATGGGGTGTGACCAGTTGGCAGAGTGGGGACACCTGGGGCCTTCCCACGCGGTCAGTGAGCCAGAGATGGACACTGAGCCGGGCCCTGAAAGAGGTACAGGGCAGTGCGGATGCGAGCAAAGCCTCGCCTGCCTGGCTGTCTGGCCTCGGCCCAGGCTCCACCTCCCTCAAGCGGGTCTCTGCATGGAGTTAGTGTTCCCATTGGTCCCACAATGAAGGACTTTGAAAAAATGAAATAAGTAACTCAATAATTCTCTCACTCTGATGCTTATTCTCTGCTTCTTTCTAAAAATGAAGATGAATTACTTGAATTGCTTTCATAATTGAATTTCAAGGACTCCACAGCCTCCCCACAATTTCTTGTAAACTTGTCTCCACCCTCGCTGTTCACATGGCGTTTGTGAAGGAGAGGCAGAAGCCAGCAGCGCTCCCCTGTGGCGTCACCCAGCGCTCCCCTCTGGCGTCACCCTCAGGGTGTGGTCCCCCCCCTTAGAGCCACTGATGGCTTGATACCTTCTTTTTCTTTTTTTGTTTTAAGAAAACTGTAACATCCAGCAGACAAATTTGTTATACTATTTTAAACAATTATCTGTATTGCAAGCAAGGGCTTAACTTGCTTTATCTTTGGGGGTGAAAGGGTGTCACATTGACAATTATGCTTAAATACTATATTGTTATAATATCTTCATTATAGCTGTGTAATTATATCCCAACATACCAGACATTTTCAACACAAATATAGGAAAAAGAACTTTACAATTTAATGGCAATAGGATACCTATAGAGACGCCAACTTTTCAAAGGAAAAATTTAATCGAATCAATACGAAATTAAATTAGCACCCAAAAAGCCTTTCCTGTTCTAAAATAAAATGGACTCTCCTCCTTCAGGTGTGTGCCGGCAGATTCAAGTCACGTGCAGAGACGCACACGACCTGTTTTCTTCCAGAAGGACACGGATGTACTCCGGTATCAGGAGCACGCCCCTACAGCAGACCCAGTCTGCTCCTGGCCGGCCTCCTTGCTAGCCATGCCTGGCCTTGAGTTTGCCTTCTCGGATTTTCTCCTTGACAAGGAGCCAACTTCTCTTACTCCCAGCTTTTATCCTGAGCCGGAGCTGCCAGGGTCACACTCAGAGGCAGGAACGCCAGTGGCGCGTTTGTGCGCTGGTCCCTGCTCTGTGTGCTGGTCCCTGCTCTGTGTGCTGGTCCCTGCTCTGTGCGCCCGCAGCCCAGGAGCCTACCTGGAAGGCCCAGAATGGTGAAGTAGGGCCGGCACTCGGTGAACCCTGAGCTCTGCCGCACGCAGCTCCTCCAGAGCCCTTCGTACTGGAACACGGAGGTCACAGGGTTGTCGTACAGGTCCTGGGTGCTCCACATGTCCATGGCCGTGGCGGCGATGCAGCCCGCCAGCCCCAGCATGGACAGGAGGAAGCCAACCACTTGGTACGTGGTGGTGGCCATGGCCTCAGCCGCCCTCCAAACCCGGGAAGGTGTGCGCGCCCAGCCAGCGGCCCAAGAGGGGAGCGCTTCTAATCAGATGGTTTCCCTCGGCGTGGGGTGTTTGCTCACGGTGTTTTCCTTAGATAGTTCAGTTTCACTCCTGGTTCAAGGGCATTATTTTTTCATTTGTTAGGGAAGCGGCCCCAAGAGCCACTTGTCCCGAGCTCGGCAGGCCCAGTTGGTTGGCAGCTGAGCCGTCTGAGTGGACAGAAACACTCCTGATCGTACCAGCCTCTGACCTGGCCAGCTCGCGGCCCCTCACCAAGGGCGTGCCCTGCTGCCCGCTACCCTCAGGAGCGAAGCGGCTGGGCTGGAAGCATCACCTCTGCGTGCTGGCGCTGACAACAAAACAGCCCCAGGAGCAGCCGCCCCCTTGTTCTGTCTGAAACCAAGCTTGCCCTCCCAGGGCCTAAGCCATTCCCTCAGTGACTTCCATGGCCATCTTACAGAAACAGGTCAGTCTGGGTCTGCCAACTAGCTGCTGACCCCAGCTTGATCATGACACAGGAGGGAGGAGGTAACAGAGTTCCCACCCGTGCAGGGCGCCTGGATGGAGTCTCCACTTTCCATTGCCCAGCTCCAGCCCAGGCATGGAGCTGTACAAGTAGACGGCGTGCATGCCCCTCCCCTTCTCCCCTTCTCTCCTGCCTCCCATGCAAAAGGCTGAACAGCTAGTGGAGTTAGGCCACCCAAGACATCATTATTCTGACCCTGTCACTAACCCCCTGGGGGCTAGGTGATTTGGGGTAAATTCAGGGCTTCCACCTCAGTGCTTCAGTGCCCTTTCAGAACCCCGCACTGCAGGCATCTGCACTTTGTAGACAGTTTTCGCTATAATCAGTGGACCAAGGAATAGGGACCAAGGTCTGTGGGGATCAGAGGGTTGTGTTCTGTCTGGCAGCTCTGCTTTCAAACAGAATGGATCTGCTGCTTCCCGAGGGTCCAGTGTGCCTGGCTTCTGAATCCTGATGCTTCAACTAGGCATCCCCAAATCTGTGTCCAGGCTCTGTAACACACAGCGAACCCTTCCCCACCCTGGCACACAAACACAATTAACCCTTGCTCACGCTGACGCACCCACTGCAATCTCAGCATTGTAGGTTCTCCAGGAAGTGAGCCTGTGTGTCTGTATATTTCAATGTTATCTTGGCTGCACCCAGCCACTGTTCCTACACCTTCATTCTCAGCAAACACACAAGTGGCAAATGGACAAGGCGTCGCTCCTAGCTTCAGTGCAGCCAGCACCGCTCAGTGCAGCCACCACCCCTCAGTGCAGCCACCACCCCTCAGTGCAGCCAGCACCCCTCAGTGCAGCCAGCACCACTCAGTGCAGCCAGCACCGCTCAGTGCAGCCAGCACCGCTCAGTGCAGCCAGCACCGCTCAGTGCAGTGCACAATGGAGCCTGCGGCAGAAGACTGTAAGGACACCTTGGGTGACCGAGGAAGAAGCAATGCTGATGCCTGCACAGGTGTCCTTAGCGGGGAGGGGCACTGGTAAGAAGTGGTGCTGGTCTCTGCTAGTGGGCAGGAAGCAAGCCACTAGGTGGGAAATCCTGTTGAAATGATTTGGGAATGCTTCTGCCACCGTTTCTACGGACATGGCGCATGCTGCTCCCATTAGCTGAGACGTAGGCTTTTTGTGTTTAGAGAACTCTGTCAGTTGGTTTCTCACTCTTCGGTTTGACGTTTATCCAACACCCCCTCCTACGTTCATTATAGCGCCAACAAAACAATAGATTGAGAATAGAAAATTAAAAAAAAATTGTTATGTCATTTCAAGTTAGCTACTCTCACTTATGGTGGCTTTACCCCCAGCTTCCTCTTGCAAATATTTTTATGAAAAACTTCAAATTAGGGGGAAAAAAGATATTCAAGTAATAATGAATTTTTTCTTTCTTGGTTGAAATGCAGACAAGGGCTTTCTCGTTGTTGGAAGTTCATATTAAAGCATCAACTAAAATGGTCTCACTAGGCAAAATATTGAATAGGAGAGAAATGACATGTCCACATACTTGTACTCCAGTAATACCGATACTTAAAGACCCCTGGCAGGTGAGATCTTTCACTCCCAGTGACTTTTTCTCCCATCTTGAAATGAGTGGCCTTTGCTAGACAATGAAAATCTGACTTCCTTGTTCAGCAGGCGACGCCTTATTGAAACACAGCTGATTGGGCACAGCGGGCGAGTAATGTCTCATACTGTTTAGCAATAGTGGGGTTGAACTTTGTTTAAGCAGCTACAGAATGGAGCGAAGTCTGCCGTTTGCCCAGGAGAAGACCCCACCCCAATATTCGGGTGTAAACATGGCTCTGTCAGTTTGTGTTCTTTGTCAATCTCAACACATTCACATACATTACTAAAAATATCTTTTCTCACATATTATTTGCTTTTTAACTTTGTTCATGGTTTCTATGAAGTATTTAATTGTTAAAGCTTTTGCAACATAGGTAGAATAAGCAAAAAAAATCTCTTCTTGTTATTTGTCTTATAATTTCATTTATGCTTTTAGAAAATAAGATGGAAATGTGCCCCTCAGTGTGTATTATATAACACATGCTCAATAAATATGTGTTGAATCTTGTAGACAAATACACTTTCCTTCATGTTTGCCTCCGTTGTTTATTTTATTTTAAAAATTATTTATTTTTATTTGAAAGGAAGATTTATAGAGAGAGGCCAGACAGATGTTCCATCTGCTGGTTCATTCCCCAAACGCCCACAGCAGCCGGAGTTTCCTCCAGGTTTCCCACGGGGGTACACGTGGGCTGTGTCTCGCTGCTCTCCCAGGCACAGTGGCAGGGAGCTGGGCTGGAAGTGGAGCAGCTGGACTCACTGGTGCTCCTGAGGGATGCCAGCCCTGCTGGCAGAGAATGGGCTTATGGGCCAGGGTGCTGGCTCCCTCCTGCTTTGTTTTTATGCTTAGAAAATCACTTCCATGTAGAGATAAAATCGTTTTTAAATTTAGAAATATTTTCAACATTTAATTAATTGAGATTTAAATTGTTTTAAATTTAGACATATTTTCAACATTTAATTAATTGAGATTTATTTTGATACTGTGAATTCTTTTTTTCTTCCTAAAACACCAATGACTGATTTCTGCAACAGTTGTTGAATAACTCTTCATTTCCCCACTTGTAAAAGTCCTGTATCTTTTATTAGTTTCACACACACACCTTTCTGATTTTAGATTTTGTCCCATTAATCATTTTGTTCACCCTTGTGTCAAAGGGCTATTTTAGTCAGTAAACATGGACTATCTGGCAGTCAGTTGTGACTTTTTAAAAATGCCGTTTGAGTTTATCTTGAGCAGTCTCATCCCCGGTCCGCCTTAGAGAGCATCTCTTACCCAGCCTGGATCTTGCTTCTGTATACACATATTTTGTACATTTGTTTTAGTTTATCTGAGATGTGTAGAGACAGAGACACAGACAGAAAGAGATCTCCCATGCACTGGCTCATTCCCTAAACTCCAGTATAGCCAGAGCGCAGCCAGTCTCCAGCCAGAGCTTCGGCCTTCTCACGTGAGTGGCCGAGACCCACGTACTTGAGTTATCGTCTGCCGCGTTACAGGGTGCACACCAGTGGGAAGCCGGAAGCAGAAGGGGAACTGGGGTGTAGACCTATGAAGCCAGCCCAAGAGGGCTCCATCAGACGCCTGGTCCGTGTTTCGAAATGGTGCAGGGTGCTGGGCCCACAGAATCCTGTTTCTAGGGGACTCTCCACAAACAGGTGTTGAGTGAACAAAAGAATGAATCATTGTCTGAATGGAGTCTTCACCTGTCACTTTTTATGTGTGTCTAAGTGTCCACTTTGCAGTAGGAAGGCAGGTTCCTGCAGGGGAAGGTCTCCCATTTTCTAACCTGATCTTTCTTTTTAATGCCCCTCTCTTTCATTCCTTCCCCCTCAAGCCTTTGACATGGGTTTGTGGAAGGAAAAAGTAAGCAAGGTTACTCCTGACCGTCTCTTAGCTCAGCGGTTTTTTGAGTTTCCAGCATTCTCTGTTCTTGTGATTGAATTTTTCTTCAAATGGAAATGACCGATACGCCAAGCAAACGAGCCTGTGATTCTTGCACAGCTTGCATGCCAGTCTTGTAGGGCAACCTGTAGTGCCTTTCCCCACCTGGCACAGCTCTGAGCCACAGTATCTGGCCCCTTGTGACCAATACTGCCTAGAGGTCAGAAACTGGAGCCGCAGAGCAGGGGACCTCCGGCACATCCCACAAAGGCTTGGCTGCCTCGTTTTCATCTGGCTTTTCCCTCTGCTATTCCTGCGTGTTTAAAGGTTCCTGGAAGCTGCCAGGCAGCTTGGAAGTGGAACTCCGTTCAGGAGCTAGGCAGTCCCCAGACAAGTAAGAAAGGATTTTTGGGTTAAAGAAAAAGGGGTCCATAGTCTTGTCCTTAGGATGATTAAAACTATATTATTGTTCTCATAGAACATTTTAAAATATGCCTCTTAGAATTGGGCACCATCTAGTTATAGGAATGAGAGCTCTGGCCACTCCAGAAAGTTCCATTCTCTAAGGTCCCTGTACTATTATTCCAGCCCACAGTTCCTCCCTTCCTGGCATTCCTTCCCACGGGGCCCCAGCAGAGACTGCTGTCTCCTGGTTGCCTCCATGTCTCCTCCCCAAGCCGGCCAGGGGCCCGGTACTTACCTGGCAATCCCAGCAGGGTGAAATAACCCCGGCACTCTGTGAAGCCTGAGCTCTCTCGGACGCAGGAGCGCCACAGCCCTTGGTAGTTGTACACGGCTGTTACGGGGTTGTTGTATAAGTCCTGGGTGCTCCACTGGTCCATGCAGGTGGCAGCAATAATGCCCGCAAACCCGATCAGTGAGACCACGAACCCCAGGCCCTGGCAGGCAGTCACGGCCATGGTGGAGTGCAGCGTTGACACACAGCAGTACCCAGCGAAGGGATAGCCACCTCTGAGGGGAGCGAGTATAGGGATGGAGTTTTCTCAGAGAGGTTGGTGCTCACGTCACAGGTGGGCCACGCACAAGAGGGGAGGGCTCACCCATGCCAACTGGGCTTGCCTTATTCCTTTATCTCCCCTAGTGAGATAATGGCCCCAACATGGTACCAAGAGCCATTTGTTTTCTGTCATGTGTACACTCACTGTTTACCTTCTCAGGGAGTTGCTTTCCTGATTAGCCAGGCTCCCGTTGTAGAGGGTAAAGCAGGGGCAGAGGTGGCTGCTGGGAAGCATTGCAGGATGGTCAGCCCCTGGGGCTGGACGACTTCCCCCGGGTGGCCCACCAGAGTGCGGGGCTCTCACATTGGCTGTCTCCTTGGCCAACAGTGTGGGCTGGGCTGGCCGTAAGGGTGATGAAGCACAGTGGATTCTCATTTATCTCTGCCAGTCACAGCACACGCAGGATCTGTAAGCACTGAGTCATCCCGTTGGGTCCCTGTGGGCCTCTGCTCACGGCATTCTCACCCCCAGTAGAGAGCCTCACTTCATGTGCCATGGCCCCTTTTACCACACACCTGTTAGAACGATAAAGCAGGGCTGATTCACGTGAAAACCAAGCTGACCCAACACTTTCTAAGTGCATCGCAGGCTACTCCCACTTCTGAACTGGGGCGGCGCTGGGCTTGGTGTATGGGAGACGGGGCATTTTAACCAGGGCAGTCAGCAAGTTGTAGCACAGATGGCAGGGAATATGTTTTGAAAGAGCAGTTGTCTACTGTGTGGGGGCAGGGAATGAGGACAGGGCCTTGTGTTCTTTTTTTTTTTTTTTTTTTTTTAAAGATTTATTTTTATTATTTTTTCATTGGAAAGGCGGATATACAGAGAGGAGAGACAGAGAGGAAGATCTTCCGTCCGATGATTCACTCCCCAAGTGAGCGCAACGGGCCGATACTATGCCGATCCGAAGCCAGGAGCCTCTTCCGGGTCTCCCACGCGGGTGCAGGTTCCCAAGGCTTTGGGCCGTCCTCGACTGCTTTCCCAGGCCACAAGCAGGGAGCTGGAAGGGAAGCGGGGCTGCCGGGATTAGAACCGGCGCCCATATGGGATCCCGGGCTTGCAAGGCGAGGACCTTTAACCACTTGCGCCACCGCGCCGGGCCCAGGGCCTTGTGTTCTTTACTGTCATCTGGGAAGATGCAATTTCAGGTTTTCACCTTCTGCCCGTGACCAGTTGCTGCCATGAGTGCTAATTTTGGCTTTGAGATAAACTGTAGTGAGCAGGCAGATTCACAAATGTGGAGTCCATTCCAAATGGGAGCCGAGTTGTTGTGGGTGAGGGAATGTACTACTAATGGGATTAATGTAGTGAGTCATTCATATCTACTTAACAGCTCAGACAAGGAAGGGTTAGGCTGGAAAAATCAGCTTTCCCAAGGAGAAAACAAGAAAGGTTGCTGGGCTTAGTCTGAGCTGATTCATGTGCAGAAAAAAAGTTTTCTGAGACTGTATTGCTACGAGCCTGTGTCACATGACTGGGATTTGACCCAGCCTCTGTCAAGTTCCTGGACTCCATCAGCAGGAAGTGGCAGTGCTCCCAGCAGGGGCTCAAGCCCCTCTTCAGGGACTTGCAGGGACAATGACGATACCTCACCGTGGCTGGGATGGGCTTTTTGCCTTGGAAGCCTTGCCAAACCTGAGCAGTGGTGAAGGTGCCGTTTCCGAGTGCTAGAACGTGAGTCCCGACTCTCCTTCTGATGCCGCTTCCTGCTGCTGCACAGTTTGGGAAGCAGCATGTGATGGCTCATGCACTTGGGTCCCTGCCACCTGCACTGGAGACCCAGATGGAGTCCTGGGTTCCAGGCTTCAGAAAGGCCCAGCACCTACTGTTGCGGGCATCTAGGGAACCAGCAGATGGAAGATCTCTCTGGCTCTCTGTCCATATCTCCCTTTTCAATTAGTATAAATACATGAATATGGCGTAAGTATTTGGCAGCCTGGTTGAAGTCACCATGAGTAATGTCTACCTCTCGTATCAGAATGTGGAGTCCCCAGTTACTGCATGCTTGATCCCACTTCCTGCTCACGCACTCTGGGAAGCAGGAGGTAAAGTCCTTGCCACTCACTTGGCTCCTGACTCTGGCCTGGCCCAGTCCTGGCAACCACAGGCATTTGGGGGCTGAGTCAGTACATGGAAAATTTCTCTATGTTTTTCAAATAAATTAAAAACAATAATGATAAATAAATAATTCAAAGATCTCACGTTCATAATCTGTGCTATACTAGTAAGTCATGCTCTCAGAAACAAATACCCCACTCTGATTTGTAGCATTTTCCACTTGTCATAGTGTAAATTTTCTCACCATGGCTGATTTCAAGCCAGCAATGTGAATGCGAAGCACTGAACACAAACTTGGGAAGAGACTCACAGGATTGGTTCCTCCAAGCTGACTTCAACACATTGTTAGTTATGAATAAAGGCAAGAGACTTAATCAACGGTTACAATGGATTTCCCAAGACAGTCAGATATCCTTAATTACACAAAAGATGGAAATAACATCATATATGAATAAACGTCATCATCAAAGAAGAACAAGATTTGACAACCTATTCCTCAGAATTCGCATAGGTTAAATACACAGACAACAAAATAAAAACTCCTTGGTCAGTGTAAGGGCACAATTTTGTCACCCACACCCCCCTTTCCCAACTTCTCTGGCCCTTAGGATACTCCCATAGTTGTAACATGAGATGTCTTCAAGAATTTAATGGAAAAGTATGCTATGAAATACTACGTATGGATTTCAACCATTTTTGAGTGCAAATTACCTTTGAATTTTGTTTTCCTTGAATTCTTGGAAGTGCCCTCATATGTCATATGGCGGAAATGATAAAATAGGGAAATAATCCTAGGTCTCCTGTGAGGCCTCGTGTAATCCCTGGAGCCCTAAAACGTACTAGAGGAGGGCAGGACAAGACGTGAGCGATCATCAGAGGTCCAAGATGTGTGTAGGCAGGAGGATTTGATGCGTGCACAGTTAGTGACTGGAAGATGAGTGAGACCATGTGCCAAGGGAGCAGGGAGGACAGTCCTACAGCTGCAGGAACTGAACTCTCCAATCGAGAAAGAGACTGAAAGAGGCCACAAGTCCCTAAGCCACCCACAAGCAAGGCAGGAGCTTGGATTTAGGGTGGGGAGAGCCTAGGCAGAGTTTCCACCCACATCAGGCCAGATGTCGTAGCTCGAGGAACTCGGAGATGATGCACGAGTGATGGCTGCCAAGTTCCTGGAAATTTATTCAGGCAGCAAGAGAAGACGAAGCAGAGGTGGCTGTCAGATTCAACAGTTCTGAAGCTGCATTCGCTAGCGGAATGTAAACCGAGGCATTGTGAGATGGGAAACATGAAGGGCAGTGAGGGGGAAGAGGAGCGTGACAGACTCCACATTTCTCTCCTGGGAGCTCCAGAGAACATAAGAAAGACAGTATGTGATGGCTGATTGGCTAAAGGTTTCCTGGAATCTGTGGAGAGTAAGGGTAAGATGATACAGCGACTTCTAAAAAAGGTAAATAACAATAAATCCACAGCTAGATGCGTGAAAGTGTAAAGAATAATGAAGGCAAGTAGAAGATTCATTTAAAAACCTGAAAGAAAGGAATTACGTCATTAGGGCAATGGAAATATGAAAATGATAGAATTTTCTCTTCAAAGATTGATGATAAAACAGCTACTAATTTCAAGAGATAGGACAAATTACAAATTGAGAGAAAAATAGCAAAAGGCATCTCTGATAAAATATTCTTATAATATTCTTATCTAATATGTTCTAAGAACTTAAAAAACCTTGCCGATAAGAAAGTGACAACCTGGTTAAAAAGTGGAAGTATCAGTAAGATGAATCTGCCGATGAAAGGTAAAAAAGGCATCTGAATTAGAAAAGGGGCGGCAGTTCCTGTTTGCTCCACGTGAGTCTACATGTGGGATACCCCAGCCTCCACAAAAGACGCTGTGAGAACCAACAAAGGAGTTCAGTAATGAAACAGAATAAAAACAGACACACGCCAATCAGCTGTGTCGCAGCATCAAAATCTCCTTGACATTTGCTCTTGCATTTTTTTAATATGACACGAAAAACTCAGGCAACAAAAGCAAAAATAGACAAACGGAATTACATCAAACTAGAAACTTATGCATGCATAGGAAACAGTCCAACAAATGAAAAGATAACTTACGGATTGGGAGAAAATATCTAGATTATGTATGCTATAAAGGGCTGATAGCCAAAAGAAATGAGAATTCATAAACTTAGTATGAAAAAACAAACTGAAAATGCCCTGCTTTTAAAAATGAACAAAGAATTCAAATGTATTTAAATTTTTTTTTAACAAAAAAGGTATAGAAATGGCCATGTGGTTTATATAAAATGTTTAACATTGGCCTGACGCAGTAGCCTAGTGGCTAAAGTCCTCACCTCATGCACACTGGAATCCCATATGGGTGCCAGTTCATGTCCCAGCAGCCCCACTTTCCATCCAGCTCCCTTCCTGTGGCCTGAGAAAGCAGTTAAGAACAGCCCAAAGCCTTGGGACCCTACACCCACGTGGGAGACCTGGAAGAGCTCCTGGCTCCTGGCTTCAGATCAGATCAGCTCTGGCCTACGGGTCCACTTGCAGAGTGAATCATCAGATGGAAGATCTTCCTCTCTGTATCTCCTCCTCTCTGTATATCTGATTTTCCAAAAAAAAAAAAAAGTTTAAATCTTTTTAAAAAGTGCAACATCATTAATCACTGGGAAATAATTAAAACCTTAATGGAGTATCACTTCACATCTGCTAGGAAGGCTGTAAAAAAGGAAGAAGATAAGTTTGGTTAGAGTGTGAGATCATAACTTGGTGATTAAGTTTCAGCCCTTTATTTGAAAGATGGTGCTAGAGAAAGAGAGAGAGAGAGAGAGAGAGAGAGAGATCTTTCATTTACAGGTTCGCTTCACAAATGTTCACAGTAGCCAGAGCCATGCTGGTCCGAAGCCAGGACGCAGGGACCAGGAGCCAGAAGCTTCTACGTCTCCCCTGTGCATGTGAGGGCACAAGTACCTGACCGATCTGCTGCTTTCCCATGTGCATTGGCAGGGAGCTGCATCAAGTGGAACAGTCAGGACTTGCATCTGGGATTCCAGCTCTATAGCAGGTGGCTTCATGTGTTAAGTGACAGTCCCAGCCCACATCAGGGGCTTCTGAGGCTGGACTTGGGAAGGCGGGACTCTGATTTGAATGTGTCTCAGTGACTGGGTGGCTGACTCCTTTAGCCCTGTCTCGCTGGATGAGCCTCCCGAGCACACTGTAGACCCGTGTCTGGGAGAACATGCGTGTGTCCACATTGTCAGATTGTCTGAGGTCGAGGATGCTTTGGAGTTTGCAAGAATTTTTTTTTCTAAATCTACAAGTCAAGGGCAAAATAATCTCAGTATATATGATACATATCAAGATTTTCAAGTCCTAACTTTAACAGTATTGTGAAATTTTACTTCATTTTTCATCAATTTGGGCCTCTGTTCTTCAGAGAAGCAGATGTTTCTTAGTCATAGTGTAAAGACACTGTGAAAAATAACAGGTTGAGCACCATTGTGCTCACAGTTCAGAGCTGAGTGTGGACTCCGAGAAAGCAGACTCAAGTTTCCGAAAGCGAGAGAGCCTACCTGCTCTTACTAGCTGAAATGTTCACCCTAGGTCCTGGAGGAGAAACTCAACGTGTGTGGTCACAAGATCAGGTCACCCAGACAAGTATGACTCAGAGAAATGCCCACTGAGCCGAGTTTCAGCCTGAGGAGGGCGTTCCAAGGACAAAATGCAGCCCAGTGTGACTCACTTCCACTTGGTTTGGCTTGTGGGAGTAGTAAGATAAAGTTCTGCTGACTATGGGCAGGAGCTGTGGGGATCTGGGGGTACAGGCTTGTGGGGGCTTGGGGGTGCTACTGGGTGAGGAGGGCATAGGGAGACCCGGGGCCTTGCATCCAGGCAGGCAGAGCCAGTCTGGGGGTTTCCCCACTAGCATGGTCCTTGGATTGACCAGGGAAGTGGGTGAAGAGATATGTGAAAGGAAAGATTGCTGAGGAAATGTGTTACAGGTGAAGAATGGCTTTGAGGGACTCCCATAGACAAGACTGCTGTACTTGCAGGTAAGCGAGGGGGCTGAGACTGAGAGGCTTGGAGAGGGAAGCCATGGCACCTTCCTGGGTCAGACTGATGCATCGGCCCATGAGGGAGATCCTAGCTGGGCTAGTTAGCATGGGCCACAGCTGACCACCACTTACTGGCTACTACTAAAGCTAGGGCTGGGAGCCTGCCTAGCAGGGCTAGATCCCAGTACCACTAGTAAGAGCTGGAACAGGGGAAGGGTAATTTAGACTGGGCCATGGCATTAACTAGCAGGTGAGAGAACTAGGTCAGGGGGAAAATTCTGTGGGGAGTATGTGAACCCACTCCTGTGGAACTACAATATCCACTTGTTTGCATACGAGCTGAGGGTGGTAAGGGATTGAGCTAGGCATGGCCACGGAACCCTCCAACTCTCATGGGTACTGGAGTTGGGAACAGGCTGAGTAGGTTTAGGCTGAAAAACCCACAGGCATACTCAAAAGTAGGGTGTGGGTGTAGGCCAGGCTGCAATATCCACCAGCTTATATAAAGGCCAGAATGGAGATGGCAGACCATGCTGAGTAAGAGTCTAGTACCTGTTGGCATGTATGAGATCTGGATTTGAGAGTGGGCCTGGTGGGGGAACTTGGAAAACTCCTCTGGTGGGCCGTAGCTCCTTCTGGTGAGCATGTGATTCAGACCTAGGGTGTTGGTCAGCTCCACTCGTTAGCAAATGTGTGGGTTGGTTCTGAAAAGGGGCAGGCCAGGCAGAGCCAGACCAATCTTAACTTTCTGGCATGCTCAGGAGCCAGGCTGGAATGTAACACATCCACCAGGTTATATGAGCCAGGTACAGGAGCAGACTGGGTAGGGCTAGGCTGCAGTACCCACTAATGAGAGTTTGGAACTGGGGGAGGGCCAGGGCAGGTCAGGCTGCAGCGTCTGATTGCAAAGGCCACTAGACTACCGTGCCAGGCCCAGTTTCATTCTCTTTAATGGCTGAGTAATAGTCCATGGAATCGCTCTCTCAATGTCTTTTGATGGGCATATGGGTTGTTTGCATGTCTTTGCTATTGCAGATCCCCTTCTGATATGCAGAGTTCATTTCCTTTGGATATGCTCCACTAGATTTGTGCTTGATCTTGCTCAGTTTATTGAGGAGTGTGAGAGAGATCATGCTGGACCCAAATGTAGGACGTTAGGAGGAACCTTTATTGTCCAAGGGAGAGGAAGAGAGAGAATCTTCCATCTGTTGGATCATCCCCCAGAAAGTCCCCAGTAGCCAGGTTTGGGCCAGGTCAGACAGGAGCCA
Organism: Ochotona curzoniae; assembly: GCF_017591425.1. NCBI lineage: Eukaryota > Metazoa > Chordata > Mammalia > Lagomorpha > Ochotonidae > Ochotona > Ochotona curzoniae. The sequence goes on from NW_024465035.1 coordinate 1,991,742, forward strand.
CAGAGTCTCTCGTGTGGATGGCAGGAACTCAGTACAAGAATCATTATCTGCTTGACTCTCCTGGTGCCCACAGGCAGGAGCCCGAATGGAAAGCAGAGTGGGCTGGGACTTGAACCAAGCATTCCTGATACAGCATGCTGGCAGGCAATCCAAAGGATGACTTAATTCTGCATCAAAGGACACTATCAAGAAGGTTAAAAGAAACATATAAAATGTGGTACTGTGAGAAATCACTTTTCCGAACAATCGGAGGGGCTGGCGCTGTGGTGTAGCAGGTTGGACCACCACCTGTGGTGTCAGTATCCCGTATGAGTGCTGATTCAACTCCGGGTGTTCAATTTCCAATCCAGCACCTGCTGTTACATGTGGAAATGCTTGGGCCCCAACCGCCCGTGAGTTCCAGGTTCCTGTTTTGGGCTGGTCCAGCCCCCAGCTATTATAGCCATTTGAGGAGTGACTCAGCAGACGGACGATCTCTCTTGTGCGCGCTTGCTATCTCTCCCCTTGCTCTGTAATCCCGTCTTTCAAAGAAGTAAATGAAAAAAATATATATATATTTCTTTTTTAAAGTGGAAACTTGAAATGAAAATTTTCCTTGGGAAAAAGCAGTAAGCTAAAGGAAAGCGTATTGCCAGGGGTCCAGGGGTTCTGGAAAGATTTCTACATGGGGGGCTTCCAGAAGAAGGCCACGATGCAGCAGAAGTCACTTGATTAGTTGAACCCAAACAAATCTCATCGTGAGATGGACTTGACTTTAGTTACCGAGTGTCCGGCGTGAGATGAGTGGAAGTGCCCTCTGCGTGCCGTGGGGAGGTGACAGCAGCACACACCTTATCTGAGCCCACGTTCAGTATCAAGGGGCAGCAGGCCTGTTTCCTGCTCTCAGCAATCAAGAGAGGGAGGCCAGAGAGCAAACAGGGCGGGGAGGCCTGGTTTCTGTTTGTGTAGCTGCCGGCCTGCTGGCCTCCGTGCAGCCGCCCAGGTGTCAGCACCCATTGTCTGCTTTGGTTCCATGGAGCTGAATATATACCCATAGTTTTTGAGTCAGGGGGAACATTAAGGCTCCAACATGAGTTTTCTTTCAAAAAGTTTTTCTTCAACTGACAGTGTTCAGGGCCTGGCACAATGGCCTAGTGGCTAAAGTCCTTGCCTTGCACACACCGGGATCCCATATGGGTGCCAGTTTGTGTCCCAGCTGCTCCACCTCCCATCCAGCTCCCTGCTGGGGGCCTGGAAGAGCAGTGGAGGATGGCTGTGGACAAGCCACACTGTGGCTTGAGGACTCTCAGGCCTTCAGGGAGCTGAGACTGGTTCTGTCCTTCACTCAATGCTTGCGGGGGTCATCAGAGTCCTGTCCTAGACTTCTGCCATTTCCTGTTGCTCTTCTGATCTCAGTATCTCTGCTCCTGGCCCACACCATTGCACCCACACCTGTAATCTAGATTCTTCCTCCATCGCACAGTGTCAGCCCATACAGAGCATCTCCGAGTGGAGGAGTAACAAGGGCTGGCAGTGCTGGACCCTGACATGCATCAGGCAGTAAGAACAGCCCTGCTCTTGCCTACTTCTGTCTTTGTAATGGAGCCAGCTCATGGCAAAGACAGGGAGGCACTGAGAGATTCGGTACAACTTAAGAGCAGTGTTTACTTAAGCATTCACTGATTTAAAGAATGAGCAAACACCCTAACACTGCTACAAGGGGCTGGGGATGCAATGATGAAAAATACAGAGGTATTGTTGGACCCCCCTCCCAGAGCTTGCATCCAGGGGGTAGGAAACAGAATACTAAGTGAGTATTGGAAGTTGCACGTCATGTTTCAACTACCTGAGTCCCTGCCACCCAATGGGAGATCCAGCTTGGGATCCTGGCTCAGTCCTGCTTGTCTCAGGCTCCAGGGCACGAACCAGAGGGTTGATTTCCCTCTCTATGTCTCCATCTCTGTTCTTTCCAAATAAAATGAAGAAAATAAAAAACTTTAAAAAATTAAAAAAGAAAACTAAACAGGTGAATCAATGTAATGAGCGTACTTTCGAAAATTATTAACGACTTAAAAAAAAATTCAGGCTGCATTTTACACTTTCACCACATTTCCACTCCAACTAGCCACATTTCCAATGCTCAGCCAGGGAACCTGGGGTGAAAGATGCTGGCTGTCCCGGCGAGGGGACACGGTCGCATTTGCACCAGTCTAGATCTCTCCGTGGGTTTGTGTTTGACTTGGGCAAGGTTCAGGAGTTGCCCATGGATTGCCTCCAGGGCTCAGCATGAGCAAGCAGCGACTGCCACGAGAGGGAGCCAGCCGCTCGGGAGAAGGGCGCCCACCCAGCGACCTGCCCTCTTCCCAGGGCGGACACTGCCAGGCGCCTGTCCAGTGGCTCCGTGCTTGTCTCTCCTTGGTGGGTGTTGACCTGCTGTCCTTAGGTCCTGCCTTGCTTAGCAGCATGGGAAGATAACGAAGCCGGGGACCAGGAGGCCAGCAGCTTGGCCACTGCTCCAGGCTCTGCAGCTCGTCGCACAACCGTGCTCAGGTTCTTAAACAAGCGCCTGCATCCCCTATGGACTCCATTTCTGCTCCAGCTCCCTGCTTATGACCTGGGAAAGCAGTGGAAGAGGGCCCAAAGCCTTGGGACCATGTGCGCACCAGGGAGACCCAGAAGAAGAAGGAGGAGGAGGAAAAGAAAGAGGGTGTGCTCTGTGTGTGCTGATGTGCCCAATCTGCAGCGATGCCAGGCAGGTCAGGAGATGCTTTCCCACAGGCCCCGGTGGGGAGCGATGAGCATCCCCGTGGAGAAGGAAGTCCAGTGTGGCTTTGCCAACGACCAGTCAGGAGGCCTCCTCGGTGGTGTTTCAGCAGGGCAGTTGTCCCTAAAGTCCCCACGGAGCCCTGGGGAATCTCCAACGCTCACCTGGGGTGCGGGCCCGCAACAAGGAGGTGTTGCAGCAATTAAAGATTTTTCTCCCCTGGCCCTGGGGTGTACTTATCGTCCAGCCGGTGTTCCGGTCGGTGCTTCCTCCTGCCAAGCGGCACAAGAGGGTTTGCTGGTCCCTCACGGCCTTATCCCAGAGTGGGAGAAAGGCGCAAACAGACCAAGCCCAAACAAGACAAGGGGCTTCCAGCTGCTCGCAGGGGGCAGACAGGAGTTAGAGTCAGCCTCGTCTCAAAGAACCATGCGGTGTGTCCTGTCCAAGCTGTGACTTTGAAGAAGGACGGGGCCTTTTGTCCCCCAGGGCCAGGAGGAGGGAGACTGGGCGGCTTGGACACTGCCCTGTTGGACTTGGGGAGCGTTGACGAAGTGCTCCCATTTGTTGGTTGAGCGACTGCATCAGTCATTCATTCACAGGCACAAGGTCTAAATTGCAGAACCAATTAACAGCACTAATAGCCCTTGCCTGAATTAATCTTTGAGACAAAAGGAAGGAGAAGTAAAAGTGCTATTAGCAAATCAAGCTGTACCATCCCTGCTTTATTGCAGAAACCTCAGTGTCTGTGTGTGCCCATTGTGTGCTGACTGCAATTACAGCCAGCCCTCATTTAAAAATGATTAAGTGGTTATAATTATTTTTCAATTAAAACTTATATCTTCCATTTATGCAACAGTTCAGACTTCAATTAAACTTCCTTTTAAAAGTGTGCCACTCAACCCAGAGATTCTTGTTGCTTCTTTTGCCAGCAAAGTCTCAACTCAACCCAAATGGGATTTTAATTTTCACCTTCAGAACCGGTTCTGTTAAGTTTAGTGATAAAATTTGGTGGTCAAATTGGCAGTGTTTGCTGGAAGTGCCTACATCTTGGATGTGAGGAGGTGGCAGTCCTGGGCTCTTCCAGCCTCTTCCCTGAGCCATTTGGGGTGGGAAGAGTGCTCTGGTCTTTGAAAGGACTATCCCTGGAAGAGACACTGGAAGTTCAGGACCTAGAACAGCACTCCTGGCTGTGCCCTGGGGATGGAACAAGTCCCAGTGAGAGCAGTGTGATGTTCTGGACAGTTACGTTTATCTAAGAGTGCAAGCAGGCCTGTGGGCTCAAACCCAAGATGGTTGCACTCTATGGAGACACTTGGACCGACCTTGGCTCCAAGCCCATCTTCATCCATAGCTCTGAGCCAGAAATGTGTTATTTCGATTCCATAGCCAAACCCTCCTTCATCTCGCCATCTCACCACATACTTTTTTTCTCTTCTTGTGGCTCCGTCCGTTGGCCATCGTTGCCATCGTGTTGCCCCAAGGTTGTTTGATTTTTTGTCTTTACTGCTCCCTGGGAACCTTGGGTCCTATTTGGAACTTGTGAGACCCTGTGTCTACAGCCAGCACAGATCCACACAGCTAAATTTGCACTCACCTTTCCACTCATGGATCACACCTGGGATGGGATCCAGCATTTGGTGGTGGAGCTCGGGTTCAGGTGCTGCCTTCCTGCTGTGCTGGCTCTGTGGGGCTGGTGGCCACGTGGAGCACGGAAGGTCCAGCACCATCTTCCTGCTGTGCTGGCTCTGTGGGGCTGGTGGCCATGTGAAGCACAGAGGCCCAGTGGCCACACGCAGAACGGAAGGTCCAGCATCTTCCTGCAGATCGCTGCTCTGATTTATCTTCATGTTGGTCATTCTGATCTTCAGCCAGAGTGAAGTTCTGGCTTGTTTAGATGCTTTTGTGCTTGTAGGTCCCGCAGGAATTCAGTAGCAAGTAGGGTAGTTTGTGGAATCGTAGTGGAGGAAAGTGTCGCTTCCCCCGCTCCTCCACAGATGGGAAAGCTGCAGAATTCACTTTCCTTGCGCCCAGTTAGGAACCTCCTCTGCCCCGGGGGTCCTGTTCTCTCGCTATACTGGGCTTTGTTACATGCTGAGGGTCAGCTTTTGGCTTCTTCTTTCCAGGCAAAATGACAACAATGCCAGCTCTGTGGGACCAGGGGAAGGGAAGGCTTTAAGTACCACTGCCTGAGGGTTGTAGGCTTCTGGGATAATTCTGTTAATGGGTCAGAGCCTAGGGCCTTTGGCATTTGCATACTGTGAATGACAAAGAAAGATGGAAAGCGGAAAGGAATTAGCCTGTTGCAGCCATTAGGGAAACGTGAGTCAGCTGGTCCTCTGGTAAGATGCTTTGGGAAGAAGACGTGTACTGTTTGATGCAAGAATAATATGAAATTATTGTGGAATGTACTAAATCGTATTTCCTTTTCTTGCATTTGCAGAAAAGAAACCTCTTTGTCGAATGTTTTTTAATCCAAACAGGTATCATAAGTTTGTAAAGCTGAATCAAAGCAGTCATTTAAAAAAGCTTAGGAGTTGCAGGTTTCTCCCTTAAAACCAGTCTTGTTCATCGGGGAGGAAAGGAATGCTAGAAATCTCGGATAAGCCATAGTGCTTTTCAGTTTGTGGTTGACCATAACGCGCGTTCTTGGGAGGGCCATCCTCCTGGGACATCATGTGTGCGAAAAAGGGCTGGGACCCTCTGGGACCTGGGTCCCAAGCCAGCTCTTAAGGGCCGCGTCCCGTTCCGGCTCTGGTTTGCTTTCATTCAAAAATCTTTGCTGTTTCAGAGAAAGAGGAAGGGAGGGAGACGGAGAGAGTGTGAGAGAGTTTTCACTTGCTGATTCACTCCCCAAATGGCTGCAAAGTTCAAAGCTGGGCCAGGTGGACCCTGGAGCTTCACCCGGGACTCAAGCTAACTTTTGTTGCTTTTCCGGGTGCCTGGACTTAGAGAGCTGGAATAGAAGTGGAGCAGCTGGGACTTGAACCAGGGCACCATATGGGATGCTGTCTTTCCAACAGTGGCTTAACCTGCTGTGCCTCAATGTGTTTTCATTGTAAATCTAACATTTTCACCATTGCATCACTTATGTTTTGGTAAATATGTTGTCTTAGGTTGAGTACATCATTTTCACTTTTTAGTAAGTTGGAAGTTATTCTTTTTTAAGGATTTATTTGCTCATTTATTTTTATTGGAAAGTCAGAGCGGAGGAGTGATAGAAAGGAAGATCTTCTGTTTGATGATTCACTCCCCTAGTGACCACAACAGCCAGAGCTGATCTGATCTGAAGCCAGGAGCCTGGAGCCTCCTCTGGGTCTCCCATACAGGTGCAGGGTCCCAAGGCTTTGGGCCGTCCTCCACTGCTTTCCCAGGCCGGAAGCAGGGAGCTGGATGGAAAGTGGGGCCTCTGGGACGTGAACTGGCACCCACATGGGATCCTGGCATGTGCAAGGTGAGGATTTTAGCCACTAGGCTGCAGTGTCGGGCCCAAGAAGTTATTTTTAGTTCTGAAAAAAATTGCACTTCCCCAGCTGTTTTTCTATATTTACCTAAATGTTCACATATTCTTCCTAATGTAACGTCTATTGTGATACACTGTATTAATAGAATTTTTGCATTCTGGGATTCTTCCCACCTCATCATGATATATGATATAGCTGAATTCAATCTGATGCTGTTTTCACCTAAGATCTTTCCCGTCTGGTTTTATAAATGAGATTGACCTTTAATTCCTTCCTTCCCTCCATCGAGCGTCCTAACTCCCCTCTGTGAGTTGATTTCCATCTGTCACTCTTCTCCTGAAGAGGTTGGTTGTTTGGTTCATTTGTATTGAGAATGTATCTTATGTGACCACGCCCAGGCCCTCTTCTACCGGGGGAGACTCAGCAGTGCTTCTGCCCAGCTCTGCACCCCCTGCCGTGGCGAGGGGCTTCACACAACTTCTTCAGGTTTTGCTTTACTCCAGCTTTCTAGTATTTTTTATTAGGTTTTTTTTTTTTCCCGAGAAATTTTCTAACATTGATATACCAGCATACTGATAAAAAATGATTTATAGTAACAAATTATGATTTTTAACTTTGTGTTTTTCTGTTCATAATTTTATGTACTGCTTTCTTTTTTTACTCTTGCTCAGTCTGGTTAATGCCTGATCTGCTTTTTGTCATTAAAGTAATTTTGTTCGTTTCTGCAGAAAATCAGCTTTTTGTTTTTAATGTCTACCACTAACGTCACTGTTTTGCTTCGTTCCCTTTTATATATTAAAAGACCTGTAATTTTGAAGGGACAACAGAGGCAGTTTATTTCCAATACGTCCATTATAAAGTGCATCTGTAATGGTCGTTTGCACTGAAAGGAGCGAGGGCTTCTCCAAGAACGGCTGAGTCCAGATCTGGGGCAGCAAAAACCACAAAATGCGCCCTGAACATCTGTCACAACAGATAACAAAGGCGTGATCAGCGACTGTCCTGGTTATAACAATAGGACTCGGATGCCTAATTAAAGGGTCCATTCTCCCTGGCCAGAGATGGGACTGCGTGACCACCAGAAAGGATAAAATCTGTAGGGAATTTAAATACAGCATGTATATTAAAACCTTGAGCTCATAATGATACTAAAAATATCCCTCCTGGTAATCTTTGATGTCAGGACATTCACTCATTATGCTGAAAGCCCTTTAGAAAAGGAGAGTGAATATTTTCCCTTCTTTTTCTATATAAACTATGCCTCAGGGTAAGGGAGCAGCCATGGAGAGAAAGCTGTTTTTAGGAGAATTTAGGTTGATTAATGGGGCATTGCACGGCCCGGAGCTCGGAGCTCGGAGCTCGTAGAGGCAGAGTGAGATGCATAATTGTTGTTAAAGTCTCCCGGCGGGAAGCCCCTCCTGAGGGGCTTTTGCCAAAAGTTCAAACTGATCAAATCATGTTGCAACATTTGTAGGGAAGGCAGGGAGCCAAGAGCCATGTTGAATGGCCCCTTGGAATGAAGCAGTAAAGTTCAGACTGCAGAAAATTCTGCAAGAAAAACACCAGGTTTGATAATCAAATAAGAGGGGGGGGGGGCGTGGAACATCTAGAGCAGAAAATACCTGAAAGACACATGGGCCAAACTTAACAGACTTGGTTAAGAATCCTGACTTAAGCAAACTGCACACAAATTATTAAGGGATTCTTGCTCATCCTTTTGGCTGTGGTGGTGGAATCACTATTTGGTTATACAAGAGAAGTATGTGCCTTTAAGAAAGACCTATAGAGGTATTCATGCATAAAATGGATGCTGTGTTTTGCCTCCCAGGAGTTTCTTCTGGGTCTCCCATGTGTGTGCAGGGTCCCAAGCTTTGGGCCGTCCTCGACTGCTTTCCCAGGCCACAGCAGGGAGCTGGAAGGGAAGGGCCGCTGGAACATGAACTGGCGCCATATGGGATGCAGGCATGTGCAAGGTGAGGACTTTAGCCCCTAGGCTACTGTGCCAGGTCCTAGGTGAGTCTTAAAAACTGTCTTTTGTTTCTTTATTTGTAGAATGATGATCCTATTAGCACCATCCTCGTCGAGTTGAAGACAGAATTCAGTCCTCAGTGCCCGTGACACATTCCCCAGAGCGCCTGGAATGCAGTGGGCCCTCGGTGTCAGCAACTCCTGCTGGTCTGGCTTGCATTGTTCCCTGCCTGCCGAATACCAGCTGCCGGCTTTCTCCCCACGGGTGAGGAGTTTTATGTTCTCATTGACCCCATCCCTAGAAACTGGCCAAGTGCCCCCTGGATGTCAGGTCGTGTATCAGGTAGAGAGGTCGAAGGGAACGGGAGACACAAAGTTCCTGTAAAGGAAGAACAAGTACGAAAGCGAGTTGGGATTCCAACCTTTCCCTGACTCAGCTGGGAGAATTCTGAAATCTTAGTGAGAACAGAGTCAGCCCACCCACACTTCAGACATTGAGCTTATGGTGCCACCTGCTTTAAGTTAGCCTGATATTTGTTCCATGTCCTAACTTTGCATAGTTTGCTCTTCTTGAGGTATCCTAACTGCGTGTGACAACAAACTTCGCTTCTTAACGCAGCTGAAACCCAGAGACTATCTCTGTATCATCTTCAGGAAGCAAGCTATTAGGACATCTTTTTAAAGATTAGTTTATTTTATGATACAGTTCCAAAGGCCCTGGGAATTCCCTTTTCTCCCAGTTTCCGCCTCCCCAATTTCCGCTATTTTATCGCAATAGTATGGTCCTTCAAAAACAGTCATAAGTGAATCATTCTGTTACTGAAGTGTACCCCATCAGGACACTTCTTAGGAGGGAAGCAAATCACGTTATCACCAGTAGAGGGCAGTAACAACTCATTGATCCAGTAGGTCTATCTTCCTCATGTAAGGATACATTGGGGATGATCTGCTAAAAGCAACAGTCACTCAACAGATGAGGGAACTCAGCCTCAGGGCGGAGAAAGGGCTTCCCCAAGGCCATTCGAGGGAGGAGTGGCGGGCTTGGGCCTGGAACCTGACTCCGGCTTAAGTCCACTGGCTAGGATCGCCACCATGGTGCAGCATCTGAAGGCTGGCTACCCATCCAAACTTTGGTGCTGTGTAACCAGGTGTGCAAGCAGTAGCATCAAGCTGGGCTAGTCTCACGTTGACCTGAAAGGGCCGCCGGTGGAGGAAATCTTAACCATTTAGGAGGAGAGGCAGCTCTCAGAGAACCACCTGTAAGGCCAGGCAGATTCCGGCACAGACCTAGAGTGATCGGAAATAATGCATTCCAGTGGACGTCATGGTAGGTCAAGGTTTGAATCCAGGCTTTGTCCGAGGTCTTGACCACTTGAGCACCATGATGAAAATTCAAGGCTAACACAAGATCACCTTAGACATCCAATGCAGTCTTTCTGACGTAGCACCATTTTCTACAGAATGGTTGTCTCTTAGCTATGGACAGCCCGGACTTGGTCAGTGCTTACGCTGGATTATGTAAATCAGGTAGGACTGGCTCTCAAGGGCAGCTATTCAAAAATGGCGGCAAGTTCAAAGATGAAGCACTTCTCTGTCGCTCTTGCAAGTCCGCAGAGGCCAGGGCTAGCACAGCACTGCTTCACGAAGTCTTCACAGAACTGGGCATTTTTATCCTGTTGCCCATGTGTGTGGTTTCAGTTCCCATGAGCGCTGTACACCCCAAGGAGACTGTCACAGAGTCTGATGTTCCGTTCAGTCTGAAGGAGTAAATGAAAAGGATAAAGATGGATACCAGTTATCTAGGAAGGAAGGCTAGGCGCCTGGAAGCACCACGTGAAACCTGTGTCCTCACTCCATCCATCTAGCGTCAGGTTCTTTAAAAGTGCTGAATTAGGGCCCGGCACAGTAGCCTAGTGGCTAAGGTCTTTGCCTTGAATGCGCCGGCATCCCATATGGGCACTGGTTCATATCCCAGCTGCTGCACTTCCTATCCAGCTCCCTGCTTGTGGCCTGGGAAAGCAAGGGAGGACGGCCCAAAGCCTTGGGACCCTGCACCCGTGTGGGAGACCTGGAGGAAGTTTCTGGCTCCTGGCTTTGGATCGGCTCAGCTTCAGCTGTTGCGGCTGCTTGGGGAGTGAATCAATGGATGGAAGATCTTCCTCTCTGTCCCTTCCTCATTGCTGTATATCTGACTTTCCAATAAAAATAAATAAATCTTGTTTCAAAAAGGTGCTGAATTGAAGATGCTGTATGAAGAAAGAAAATGGAAGAGATGACTTGATCTCTGAGACAGTTTGAGGGGTTTGGGGAAAAAGCAGACGCTGTTTAAGTGCTGAGAGCAAGAGAAGCCAGATGTAAAAGGCCATCTCCGGTTACGTACAAAAACTCCATGTTCTGCTGGAAGAACAGGAGAAAACCAAAGAGCAGGTGCAACAGTTAGTAAGCTCCGTGCCTGAACATCCGCCAGAGTGACTGTCCCGGCAGTAAGCGCGCTGCGCCGTGGCCTGGGACGCTGCCTGGGAAGCACCGGTGCGCTAACACATGTGAGGAAGATGCGTGGACGGATATCTGAGCATCTTGACTTCCCAGAGTTCTCTGACACTTCTGCAGCTGTGAGAGTGGCCCGGATCTCTCTGGTAAGTGCCAGAACCTTCTTCCCCCATTAGGCCTTAGAGGCAGGAGGCTCTATATCTGGAGAGTGTATATATTTTCAGTCGCAGAAAGGGCTGCCTGCTTGGAATGGCGTCCAGCCCTGCACTGGCATTTCATCCTGGGCTCTACGGTTTGTAGACTGTACCACTGACAACCAAGGTGATCAGAAAGTGGTTGTATAAAGTTTGCACGAAGCTTCAGCGAGGGAAAAAGGAACATGCTGCCTCCAAGTGGCGGATGAGAGAACTGCGCCTGGGGAGTGTGCAGTTCCGCGCGAGAAGGCTTGGTCTGCGTCTGCAGGATGGAGCAGTCTGGTACTCTGCGTGGCTACCGAGGTGCAAACAGGTGGGATGCTCATGGCTTGCCATTTTCCAAGTGTGTTTGAAAGTGGTGTTTTCGAATGGAATTTACATTTGAACCCTTATCTCTGCACTGTTGAGCTGCCTCATACATGACTTCATTCCGGGTGGTCACACCTCCTCAAACAGCTCAGGAACAGCGGTGGTGGCTGAAGAGGCTTGGCAGTATACCGAGTGTTCGTGCCTTCTGAGCACATACGGGGCGCCAGGCCCATCGCAGGTGCGCTTGGTCAGAGCACAGCTGTCATAAAGTGACTTTGTCAAGGCTGCGTCTTGGTGGCTCAGGGTTTTTTCTTGAGGGCCGATGCCAACACCCCTCCCTAAACTTCTGTGTGTTCCCCATCTTCCAGAAGTGGTTTCTAGATGATTGCCTGCCGTTCACAGAAATCTCTGGGCAATGGAATTGCCAGACTTGGCCACATTCTGGAATTTAGCTTAATTCCCCCCCCCCCCCAGGGGAGAATAAGGAAGACCAGTGTACTGAGTGCCAGTCCATCCAACTTTCTTACAACTGTCTGATGCAGTAACATTTGAATGATTGATTTCTTGATGCTGAGTGTTTTAATCACTTCCAAAACCATATTATTATAGATCATTTGCAGCAATGATTTCATTGGCACGAGCTAACTCTATACTGTTTAGAGCTAAGTAGGATTTATAAGCATAAACAGCATAAATTCTGTCCCAGTGTCATGTCCTATGGCATTCGTACGTGAGGTCATCAACGGCGGATGAAATCTGAACGGCAGACAGCCTGGAAAGCAAGCCCTGCTGGCTCACAAGGGGTCGCGCACAGCCCCACTCCTCACCTTCATGAACATAAATTAGAGTCGTATTAGCTATTGCAAAAATAACATGTGACAGGAAAATCAGCCAGTCCTTCAGAAGTAACGAACGCTGACGATCCTTCTCGATTAGATCTCACTGCATTCCTCGGTTATCGGCAGTACCCAGAGCGACTTGGCTACAGGGCAGTGGGCGCAGCTGCTGGGCCCTTCCTGGTGCACGGCCGTGTCTCACAGTCCGAGAGCCTGATGCTCAGGCAGCTAAGGTGGTCTTTTAAAAAATCTTACTTTATTTATGTACCATGAACAAAGTTCACGTGTTTCAGAGAACAGATTTGGGAGCGTAGAGCCGTTCTGCACTCTGCCATCCCTCCTGTCCCTGTCCCCCACCCGCCCGCCTCATTCCTTATTTCTTTTTAAAAAAACATGTTTACATTGGCACATTTTCATTTCACTGTTCAATCACAGGCTTAAATTTCAACAAATAACAAACAGAAAAAAGAAAAAAACTCTTGCCCTAAAAAACAAAACAAACCCTCCCATGTCCCTATACCCTGAGTACAGACACAAAGTGTAAACACCGATTCAATCCCAACATGCCAACCACTCGTGTAGATTATGGTTTTTCGTATTCTCTGTGTTAGTTGCCACAGACAGAGGCAAGCACCAGGTGTCTTTACAGGAAGAGTGCCCGGCCACAGTCCTTGCTGCATCCCGGGCAAGCAGCGCCCGTGTCTCCACGGCGAAGCCTCTCTCTTTGCCAAGTTCATCGAGAATCCCTCCACGACCCTCTGCGTGAATGATCCTACGTATTGGTTTTTCCCTAGTCACAAATGTGTATCCAAATCCTTGAGAAATGATGCTATTTGCCCACAAAGCCAAAACAAATCAAAAGCTCATCACATCCTCTGCTAATGTGTTTGACATAAATCGCATTTAAGCTGAACTGAGGTGTGATCACATAGCTGTTTGATAGCAGCCATTTGTGCACACTGCTCACTTACGCTCCGAGTTTATTACTGAAATTATTCTGTATTAAAAATGAATCTTCCCATGTTGAGAAATTAACTTGGTCTTAATGGGGAAAGTCTAGGGTCACAAAAATGATACAATTAATTCAGCCCTTCTATCTCCAAGCGTCTGTGTTGCAACAGCTTATGAAGTGCAATTACCATTATGGAACATCACAGCACTTGGAAAATTCAGTTAATTCTGTTGAGACAAATCTTTCAGAATTGAGTCTGGCTTTAGACTGAATTTGTGGCTTCTTTTGGAGCTTTGCTGTGATGTATACATAGGCGAGAAAGTTCTAGAAGCAGGATTAGGGTGGGAGAGCCTCATCCGGAAAAGAAAGGAAAATGGTTATGGATATAGGGGCTGTTTCTTAAACTCACTTGGATATCAGCTGCCTTGGAGATAATACTCCTCAGTATTTACATCTCTGATTCAGCTTGTAAGTCAGATGAACATGTGTTTGTTCTGGGTACGAAGGCTGAGCAAAATGAGGCATGGATGTGCTGCTCCCTTGTGCAAGATGAACTGACTGACGCCCAGCAAAGCAGAATCTGCCAGGGCACCCAGGGCGCGCATGAGGTGTGTCCAGCAATCGGTGTGTCTCCCTGGAAAGGGCTGGGCAGAGGGCAGATGCAATAACTGCTGGGCACTTGGGTGGGCTCGGGTATCTCAATGCAATCTTATTCATTTTTTCTTTTTTTTTTTTAGTCCACACTCCATTTCTTCCTTTTCCTGCCGCAATGGTGGGAACAATCAAACTGAAGGTAAAGATAAAGAAAGAAACATTTTTGGATCAGAGACTGGTGATGCAACATTAGAAGCAAAAGGATGTATTTGGGAGCTGGTCCTGGTACATGCACATGGAAATGGCCTTGGATATTGGGTTAGCTTAGTTCCTAAGGAGTATAGATGGTCTGCTAAGTTCTTAATTAGGAAATTGAGGTGGTGAGAACAGTGTTTTAAAGGACACCCCAATAGTAAGTGAACATAATTATGTCAGCTAATATTTCTCTATCAAGATACAGAGCCACCTACCTGTCCTAGATCTAAACCACACAACCTCCATGGACCCTAATTCACTAAAGACTTGGTTGCTGACGTAGGCACTGACTCTGAAAAGCTTGTTGTACTTGTACAACCTAGACAAAGCTATTTTCTATCCGATACCTGGGCTTGCACTGTTTCTCCTTCAGGGCCCAACAGCAGCACCTCCTTTACACGCTGCCCTGTCTTGCTCTGTGCACTGCTTTCCTCTGCCGCTGCTTGCAGGCACACATCACCCCCTCCCCTGTCTTCCCCTTCGTCCTCTGTGTCCCTCCACTCCTGGTTCTTCCTGGCTGGGGCACATGCCTGAGGACTGGTTGAGCCTTGTTCTTCCAGGTGGAAGGAAGACAGGTTGTTGCACATCTTGTTGGAAACCATTGTTCCTCTCTCATGCTTTCAGATTTGTATCATCCTGAGGGGAGGCCAGACTGTGATGGGGCAAGCTGAGAGGGATTGAACTGGGATGTTGGCAGCTGGGATGTTCTCTTCCCCAAATGCTGCGCTCCCTGGAAGGAGGACGAGGTAAGGCCGTTGAAGCTGCCTGCTGGAGCGAGCTGGAGTGCAGGGCTGGAGGAGACCTGTTGTTGCAGTCCTTCCTAACCCACACTTATGGCCCAGTCTAATCAAACACTCTTGATAACAGGACTGTAGAATCAAACCAAACCAAACCAAGGTCTCTGTTGACGCACCAAATAAAGGGGAAAGATGCTGTTCTGTGCCACCCTTAACTGGTCTGGATCTTGTCCAGGATGGACACGACATGGCGGTGATGGCCCCAGATGGGGTCTAGGCAGCTTCTTGGACTCCTGCTTCCAGAAACTTAACATCAGGCAGGTGCAGGGTGGACGCAAGGCTCATTTCCTCCGAGTGCTTGTCTTCTTAGAAAGGTTATCCTAAAATCTGGTACAAGTTTCTTGTTGGCTGATTTGTCCCTAAAGCCCACCTCGCAGAAGCAAGGGTCTCACTCGCTCTGCTGTCTTATCTTAGTTATCTTAGTAAGCTTGATAAAAGCTTGGGACTAAAATATTCTTGTGTAAGTATTTGATGTGGATTTACTACAAGTCTGACCTTGTTACTTCAACTTCTTGTTTAAAATACTCAATCCATCCTTGTTCTCCTATCTCCTGAAGTGTAATAATAATCATGAATATTGTTTTTATAAAGTACAAATATAATTCCATAGGAAGGAAGACAAAGAGGAGACTTATTTTTGAGTTGGAAAGTCCAAGAATCCTCATGTGCTGTGAATGGAAGGATTGAAGAACATGAGCAAAGGTATGATTACATATAGATCCTTAACTGGAAACTGGCAACAGTCTCATTGCTCATATATATATATATATATATATTTTTTTTTAAGGTCACATCTAAGTCAGGATGCCTCTGAGATGATGTAGTGCTCCAAACCAGGGAAAGCTCATCTAGATTCCCAAGGTCTGTCTAGACCCACGGGAGATGCTGAGCAATTTTCTCTTTGAGCTTTTTGCACTTTCTGGAGCATCTCGGAGAGTTACAAAACACATCGCCCATCAACTGCCTTAAGCCCAGAAGGCCACGGTAGAACCCGTAGCAGTTTGCTGACTGCTGAATCTCCTTCAATGAAAACTCCACCTGCCTGCTGCTTCCCTCCTGCACAGGAGGAGGCTCTGCAAATGCTTCCGTTTTGATCCCACAGAGCCATCAAACACATTATACTCCTGGCCTGTCATTTCTAAGGATTTCCCTGCCCTGTGTTCAAACCTGCTAATTAGCATGAGCTTTCTCCAGCAAGCACAGATCCCCCTCTTTTCTGCCTCTTTTCTCCTGCTCTACCTTTCGTGGCTTCTGAAAGCAAGGCCAGGTCGCTTGCTTCTGTTGCCAGCATTCAGACGAAACGTTCAGATGAATACACGCGTGTGTGTGCACACAAAGGCATGAAAGCCCAGTCTTAATCAGAAGTGTTTTGTTTTCCTTGGGTTTTTAACTTTAAATGGAGCTCACACTCCCCCTCTTAGGAGAGCCTCCTGGACTGTTTTATTTCTCTGTGTCCATGCTTTCATGGTGTGGTATAATAGCTTTTGTTTCAGAAGTACAGGGCAAGAGGACTCTGAATGCCAGAGGTCTGCATTATATCCATAACGGTAGATTTGGATGGCAAAGCTGAGGTTCGGGGAGGTGAGAGCAAATGGTTTCGCATTGGGGAGCCCGAGTCCTTCTCACTACGTGGGCACAATGGATGTCACTCTCAGCACAGAACAGGCGCTGGCGGCAGAAACACCGACACACTCACTCAAGTCCCACACAACGAGCCCCACACCGCAACCTTGCCCAACACAGTGCCCTCTGATTCTCGGTGTGATTGTTACCAAACAGAAAGGACGTTGTCTCCTGGGCATCCATTGAGCGTTGTGTTAACACTTTTTCCCTTTGTTTGTTTGTTTGTTTCTTTCTTTCTTTCTCTCTCGCTTTCTTTCTTTCTTTCTTTCTTTCTTTCTTTCTTTCTTTCTTTCTTTCTTTCTTTCTTTCTTTCTTCCTTCCTTCCTTTTTCTTTCTTTCTTTCTTTCTTTCTTTCTTTCTTTCTTTCTTTCTTTCTTTCTTTCTTTCTTTCTTTCTTTCTTCTTTCCTTCCTTCCTTTTTCTTTCTTTCTTTCTTTCTTTCTTTCTTTCTTTCTTTCTTTCTTTCTTTCTTTCTTTCTTTCTTTCTTTCTTTCTTTCTTTCTTCCTTCCTTCCTTTTTCTTTCTTTCTTTCTTTCTTTCTTTCTTTCTTTCTAAAAGAGAAATCTTTTGTTCCCATTCTGTTCTTTATTCTTTTCTTCCAAGTGAATGAACTGAAATGAATGTCAGCCTTGGTTCCAGATTCAGGAAATCTGATGGAGAACTTGAGATGGGTGGGTGGAAGAGAGTGGCTGGAGGCACCGCATGAAGGAAGCTCTGAGTCGCTGCACACCTTTAACCAGGTAACTGATGTTGGGAGGGGGAAAAACCAACACATTGTTGGGGACTCAAGGCAGGGCCCAACCAAAGCGGTTGTTCCTCTCTCGGTTGAGAATCGAAGTCCTGAAATTCTCCCATTGTCCCTGCAGGGACAGCTCAATACCACCAGGCTTTTTCAACATGTCAAGTCTCAATTGCTTATTTTTAAAAAGGTACTCTCTTAAACCGTGTTTTCTTTTGTGTTCAGCGATGTTGTAAAAAACACTAAGCTTCCTGTTTCAGTTGCACCTAGGTTTTCTGGGGCTTGACCTGTTCAGGACAGTTCCTAGTCCGTTAGGTACACCTGAGCCATGGTCACGCACTCAAGAAAACTCTCTTATCTGGAGCCAAGCATTGCAGGAAGACCATGGGAAGGAACCCAATATTGTGGCCCTGGATTTTGGTGCCATTTGAGTTCCATTGCGGATCAGTTCAGTGCAACAGGTCACTGCTGTTGCAGGTCACTGCTGTTGTGCTCCTCCTGCCTGACACCCTCGCCTCAGAGGGAGCTGCTGGTACTTCTCTCCAGACCTGGTGTGCCGCTGTTGTCTTGAGAATTCTCCTTGGAGACGGTGAAAAGATGGGGATATTTCAGGTCAAAGTGAAGAGCCATGGAGAGGAATAAAGACAGAAGAACACCTAAGGCCACCAGGGCCAGAGGTCTCCCTTCTTTTCCCTGCCCGCTAAGAGACTCACCAAAACCTCAGGCCTGCAGCTGCCTTGGTGACCATGGCTGCACAGGCCCACGTGGCCTGCAGGGGCTGCTCTCTCAGAAGGCAGGTGACAAGGCAATCTGTAAGGAATGAGGAGCTGCAGTTCCATTCACGGTCCTGGGTGGTTTAGGGGATAATTCTCTAATTCAAGAGAACTTACCCAGTCCCCAGGAATCTGGGACTTTACTAGAAATTGGGGAATTAAGTGATGGGGAAACCGGCAGAATCCCCAGGTTCAGAGAGGCTGTCATTGGCCATGATCATCCGGGAGATTATTGGAGCAAGGATGATCCCTGGAGGGCCTGATGGATCTGACTGTAACAGCCCAGTGGTAGAGAGACAAGCAGATCCAACCTCCTGTGTAGCAGCTGTGTCTGTGACAGATTCTCTCTCGCCCGCTCTTTTTAAGATTTATTTTATTTTTATTTGAAAGGCAGAGTTACAGAGAGAAGACAGAGAGCTTTCATCTGTTGGTTTACTCCCCAGACAGCTGCAAAGGCAGGAGCTTAGCAAAGCTTCTTCCAGGTCTTGGGTGCAGAGACACTAGACTCAAGTCACGCTCCACTGCCTTCCCAGGCCACTGCTTTCCGAACTGGATTGGAAGTGGAGAAGATGGGTCACAAACCAGTGCCCTGTGGGCTGCAGGAACGGCCCATTTCGCCATGGTTCTGGTCCCTTGAAGATTTTGCAACTGTTTCCCAGGATTGTTGAAAGGATGGTGGCAGAGCCCCACAGCTCAGTGTGTGAATTTTAGGAGGGTCAATAAGTGTTATTGAATCACCATTAATAAACAGGATAGCAGAACCATCCATGATCATGTCTGGGGTACAATGCATTGTGTACCACCTGGCTGGCATCTGTTCCATCTGGAACCCCATGACCTCCCTTGCTGGCACCTGGCCGTTTCCAACTCCACTCCTGAGAAGATGCTATTCGTGACGATGCTGTCTACTGCCAACCTTCTAGAAATACGTTCCCCTTTAAAACCCATTAATTAGCTTCATATTTGAAGTCAAAATATTCTCATAAATTGCGAGAAAGTTTTAGATACTGAGTGTTGGCCAGAATGAAGCCATGTGTCAGCTCTAACCAAATGAGCCATCTTTTACTCAAGAAAAGTTGGTTACAGGATGAGGCATGCATTATCTTGGTTCTAAGTCCCTGGGACCATCAAAGTATCCCGGTGCTAAAGATACCGCTGTTTTAATGATTGCTGCTGAAGAGTATTTTTAAAAAGTGTGCTTTCAGACCTTAAGACTTATTGCTTGTATTTTCACAGCTTTCTTAAAGTAAAAAGGGGTGTTGTGGAAAATGATAAAATTTATCATTTATAGCGAAATATTAATGTAGCAGCAGGAGATTCGATGAGGCCATCTATCTATGAGCATTCAGACTTCAAAGGAAGCATAAACATGAAATTAATGGTTTGTCTAGTGTAAGAGACAAATAAATGCAAATGTGGGCTCATTAATATCAAGTGGGTGACTTCTTGGTTTATGGGGTTTGGATTGATTTTGTCAAAGGCCAATAGATTTATTTTAAAAAGTCTTTGAAATTTAGCATCCATACACCCATTATTGAGAGAAATAAAACTCCTGGCACTCTTGGACGACCTCTCTTCCTCCTCCTCTCACTCCCTCACCCCTCCTCGAGGTTGCTTTACTGAGATAAAGTTCTCACATTAGGACTTACTTTCATACTGAAATATGTCCCTTGTAGGAACGGCTATAAACGTCAGCATTTTCCGCAGCATTAGTTTATGGGCAGAGTGAATTTTAATGGCATCATCATCTCGTAGCAATCAATTGCGGTGCTTGGTTAAAAAAAAGCTCTGGGGTGTCCATTAAACGGGCTCTGCATCACTTTTAATGCTCCAAAATCTTGGAGTGTCCCTGTCTTTCCTGTCTGACTCTAGACGAAAGAGTTCCTCTTTGCCCTCGTGTACAATTAAATAGGTACAATTAAACAGGGTTATGTAACATTTAACTCTTTGACATGCAGAAAACTCATCTTTTCTTTCTCTTAACAAGTACACAGATCTGTTGACTGGGATACAAAGTGGGAAGCCAAGGTAGGCGCTCGGGGCCTTCTTGGCTTGTTTTAGATTGGCGGATGGCTCCACTGTGACTGTCAACTGCCCAGCTTGTTCCATTTTCCTACCTGCAGAACACAAGCTCTTCACAGCTTGGGTTCTGTGGGGTCTACATCTCCCCGGCCCTAATCCCAGTGCACGCTCCATATCTAAGCCTGTGAGTCACACACAGGAATGCGAAGTGGAGGGAGCAGGTGCATTACCCTGACCACATCAAGTGGCTTTCCGTTTTCTTCTGCTCAGTTTTTGCCTTGTGGAGATAGTGCGGATTACATGTACGTGTCTAATATTGTGTTCTGAATTGTTCAGTCTCACTCTACTCAGGTAGCTTGGCCTTTGTGGCATCCTGGAACACTTTCTGCAGAATCTTTGATTTCTTTAGGATCAATGTGATCAACCAGCTAATTTAGGGAAAGAGAATTCTCAGGACTGGTACTCATGTGATAACTCAACTGACTAATCCTCCATGTGCAAGCACCAGCATCCCATGTGGGTGCTGGCTTGTGTCCCAGCTGCTCTGTTTCCCATCCAGCTCCTTGTTTATATCCTGGAAAAGTAGGGGAAGATGGTCCAAAGCCTTCTTGTGGCCATTTGAGGAGTGAGTCAGCAGATGGAAGATCTTTTTCTTTCTATTTCTTCTGCTCCCTATGTCACATGTTCAAGTAAATAAAACTTCATTTAAAAAAGTTTTGGGAAAATACCTACTCTTTGTGCTTTGATAAAAATAGTGCTATCATTAGTAGAACATGGGACAAACTAAGAATTTTCCCTTTGTCAGCAAATGTTTTTGGACACAGGAGATAATGTTGACAATTTGACTAAGTGGATATTAGAAAAATCATTTGGTGTGGAGATGCTTCCTATATCTTTCAACAGCAGTGCAGCTGCTTACGGCATGACTCAGCTGATGGCATTTACAGCAGGAGACAGGTAAGGAGGACTTACATGCTTAATCACAATGACCTCATTCATGTTTTTGGTCCTTTGGATCCTGTTGCACTAGGACTCTGCTTCTAGAAGTGTGTATTTGCTGTCTGTTACCAAGACTTCTGTGTTGGGAGTCCTTTTCAGAGGGTGTCTGCCCGCACTCTTGTCTGGAGTGTTTCCCTGCACTGTCTTCCCATTCAGAGCTTCAGAGCTTACATTTAGGTCTTTGATCCATAATGAGTTGGTTTTGTATATTTTTATATATGATGGCCTGGGAGGGCAGTGGAGGACGGCATAAAGCCTTGGGAGGCTCCTGGCTTCAGCTCAGCTGTGTTGTGGCCATTTGCAGAGTGAGCCAGCAGATGGAAGATAATTCTCTCTTCTTTTGGGAGCTTCTTTTGGGTCTCCTGCGTGGGTGCAGGTCCCAAGGCTTTGGGCTGCCCTCAGCTGCTTTCTCAGGCCACAAGTAGGAAACTGGATGGGAAATAAAGTCCCTGGGATACAAACTGGCACCCATATGGGATCCTGGCACATGCAAGGCAAGGACTTTGGCCGCTAGGCTACCACGTCAGGCTCCAAACAGAGATTTTTTTTATTTATTTGATCATTTCCCAGAAGGTTTCAATGACGGGCTGGGCCAGGTTGAAGCCAGGAACCCCAAACTGCACCTGGGTCTCCCATATGGGCCCAAGCAATTGGCCATCTTCCACTGCTTTCCCAGGTACACTGCCAGGAGGCTGGATCAGAAGCTGAGCAGCTAAGACACCAATCAATGGTAATATGAGATGTTGGCATCCCCAGCCATGATGTCAGCTGCATCATTTTCAAAGTTTTGGCACATTTTTCTGAGATTGGCTGTTTTCTGAATTTATTATTTATTTTAATTATATTCAGAAGCT
Source organism: Ochotona curzoniae (assembly GCF_017591425.1). NCBI lineage: Eukaryota > Metazoa > Chordata > Mammalia > Lagomorpha > Ochotonidae > Ochotona > Ochotona curzoniae. The sequence continues at coordinate 2,013,350 of NW_024465035.1, forward strand.
GTCTTTCTCTTTGACCCTCAGTTTGTCAGTATGTTGAGTTTGTATAACCCCTTTGGCTTGAATAGCTGCACGTTTCTGAGCTCTAGTTCTTGACTGAGATGCCAACCAATAGCAATGAAATAAATTATTGTGATGTGAGTTGGAGAAGTAAGAGGAATGAGAAGCGGTCAGAGTCAGCACTGAGCTAAGAGAAACTGCCAAGTTTGGGAGGAATGCTGGGAAAATGAGGAGCAGGAACTACTGGAGGAGTTTGGGACCGGTGCTGTGGAGGCAGAGCATGTGTTTGGGGAGGCATCAGGGATTCTCTTTGAGTAAATATTAGTCATTCCCATGGCAGTTTTGGAAGCCACAATCCAATCACCCCCAAAAGAGTTATGAAATGCAATCCTGCCTCCAGCAACGTGACTGTCAGGGTATTTTGCAGACGGAACATGCCTCACTGGAAATAACTGAAGAGCTAAATAGAAGCACGGTCTCATTAGGTCTATCAGTGGGACACTGGTCTTTTTGATCTCTGTCTGCATGCTAAGGAAAGGCTAAGTGAGTCTCCTTTTCATCTCTTCCATCACACTTTAAAGGGCTGCTGTAATGTTCCCACCAACTGAATCATTTTCATTTCCAACTCTAATCAATTTGTGAATAAATATCCTTTGGAGATGTGAGCTACTTTAAATGATGGCTGCCTTTCCACCTTTAATCTATGACACTACAGTTCTCTTGAGAGAAAATAGCTCCTTGTGTCTTTGTCCCTCTTTGAGTTCATATATGCAGCACACCTCCTTTTTTTATTATTACATAATGATGGCTTTAGTAGGTGAATAAAAGGTTGCACAAGTTTTGCAAAAAAATGAGAGGCTATTCACCCTTGCTACCTTTAATCTCCTGCATTCTCTGCTAATGAGTGTAAATTATCAAAGCCATTTCTCCAAGTCTTTATATAGCACAATACCAGTGGCAGATCACCCTCAGGAAGGGCTCTTTGTAAATATTATAATTAGTAGTATTATCTTTAATCTTTTGTGGTGTGAAAATTAAGGACAACATGAAGCCTGAAACAAAGTTAAAAAAAACTGCCTATTTTGGTAAGTTTTCCGTGATTAAAATGAAGATTTCCAGCAAGTCTTCTTCTCTTTGAAAGATCTAGAAGATTCTCAAAGTATGAGAAATTCGGATAGACTTTGTTGGTGTTATTTCTTCTACAAATTGTTGAACTGCTTTGATCAGAGGAGCCCCAATTTGAGCCTCTGACTTAGGTTCAAAAGAGCCCAGCATATTCTGGAAAGGTCTGAATACATCAAACTAATTGCTCCTAATGAAGCATTTGCTTTTAGATTTGTTTTTTAAATCTATTCATGTCAAATTTCCTGCTTTGGGTTGGTAGACTGAATCAACACCGTGTCTCTATTCCCCATGAAATTTCTGGTAGCATACTAAACTGCAATAACAAAAATAAACAAAAATACCCATGACAACTTTGGGAAATGCTGTGGAGCACCACATTTGGACTAAATACTTTGAAAAACTCCTTAAAATTAAAAAAAAATTGGAGAAAAGTAATAAAAAATTCTGTGTTTTACAGATTCATATATTTAACACCATCCAAAGAGAAATCAGTTGGCCAATTTCCCCAGCTGAACACCAGAAAAACGGAAAGATCAGAGGAAGAGAGACTATTGCTAAGTCTTTGGGAGGCAGAAGGATGGTGTCTTTGTTTTAAATAGCAAACAACTCTATATGCCCTGTTGGTGGAACCAGATGTGTCTTGGCTTTTGTTATTGCATATTCATTAGATTTTATTGTTCAAAGTGATCATGGAAGAATCTGTCCAGCTTTGCAAGGAGATGTCATACTGGCCACATTCCAAGGAGATTAATAATCTTATCTCAAGCCACTTCTCCTTCTCGTAGGTGTGGGCTGCCAGGCAAGGCCACTGGTGTTCCCCTGTGTGTGAATTGCAAGGTGGTTCATGCCTCCAATATTTCTATTATAGAGCATTCTGTCTTTCATCTGGAAATTGCCTCTTACGAGTGTTATTCTCTCTTCTAAAAGACTTCATTGTTTCACGCCTATTCTACACTCCTCTGTGCTCAAGGTCGCCAGTTACTCCATTATTCAGGCAGACAATCTTTTCATAATTTTTTTCCAATCAGTCTCAGTTCAAGGACTTACATTCTCACTCTCCCCCATAAGTTTTGCCATTTCTTCTCATGAAAACATTCTCTCAAGCTTCCCTTTCTTCCGCAGTTTCTGTGTATTCAGCGTCCCCATGCGCTGCTGGGCGGAATGCAGGCAAGCCTTGTTATGGTGGGTTTTGTTTGGGGAAATTTTTTTTTCTTATTTCTTTAAATGCAGCAGCAATTAACTGAAGTTTATTAACTGATTTTGGAAAACTCACTCTTCTCATTTAACTCATAAGGATATAATTCTCCACTTTTTTTTTAAAAAAAAGATTTGTTTATTTTTTATTGGAAAGTCAGATATACAGAGAGGAGGAGAGACAGAGAGGAGATATACAGAGAGGAAGAGAGACAGAGATGAAGATCTTCCATCTGCTGATTCATTCACCAAGTGGCCACAACAGCTAGAGCTGAGCCAATCCGAAGCCAGGAGCCTCTCCTGGGCCTCCCATGTGGGTGCAGGATCCCAAGGCTTTGGGCTGTCCTTGACTGCCTTCCCAGGCCACAAGCAGGGAGCTGGATGGGAAGTAGAGCTTCTGAGATTAGAATCATGGCCCATATGGGATTGCAGGCATGTGCAGGGCTAGGACTTCAGCCGCTAGGCTACCGCACTGAGTCAGAACTCTCCACTTTCAAGGGGTAAGAGATAGAAGTTCCAAGTGTAGCCAAAATAGACAAAAGCAGAGGATGAGGTTAGCTGAACATGGGATTTCTGTGGGAAAAGTGCAATTTGGGGTCAAAGAACCAAAATAAAATTCAAGGTCATCAAAAATCTTGTTCAAATAAGAAATGTTTTATTATTTTGACAAGAAACTACACATATTGTTTCTAATCTTTTAAAAATGTTTATTTTTATTAGAAAGGCATATTTACAGGGAAAAGAAGACAGAAAGATCTTCCATCTATTGGTTCACTCCCCAAATGGCCACAATGGCCAGAGCTGAGCTGATCTAAAGCCAGGAGTCGGGAGTTTGGCCAGGTCTCCCATGTGGGTGCAGGGTCCCAAGGTTTTGGGCCATCCTTTGTGGCTTTCTCAGGCTGCAAACAGGGATCTAAATGGGAAGTGGAGCAGCCTGAATATGAACTGGCACCCATATAGGATGCTGGCACTTGTAGGCAGTTGAACTATTGTGCTGGTCCCAGAGCCCACATTTAATACGATACAGACAACTGTCGAGAGATGGGTTTATTTAATTCCAAAGTCAGTTATCTTCCAATGCTCTGCTGCCTCATGCCAGCATGTGCAAAGCTGGTCTTTAGTTTTGTGTCATCTAGAAGAAATTAGAATAGGTGGAGTATTTTGTAAAACAAATATTCGAGGCTTGAACCCCTTTGTTGCGCCCAGAAGGGTTATCTGACTTTCCCTTGTTGCTTGAAGCAGGGAAGTCTCTAGAGTCAGCTCGTAAAATAAGGGTTTACTGATCCTTCTTCTGTACGACTGCCATTTTCACATTCTCCCCAGGCCGTGGTCACTGTGACTGCAGCACATGTAGCCCTAACACACTTCTTTGCTGTATGAATCTACAATCACCTAGCCTCTCCAAGCTTCACTTTCTGTTCTTGGCAAGTGGACAGAAGAGACTGAAGCAAGACAGCATAACAGACACATTTCGACCTTCTTTCCTCCTTGCGAAACCTTAGAAATGTCAGAAAGGTACTTTGGAAGGCTCTAGCAGTTCTGGAAAAACAGAACAAGCAGTGTGAGCTGATCAGAAGGATCGGACGAAGGCAGAAATGCAGAAGGAGAAGCTGCAGTCCCAACACAACCTGAGAAGTGTGATGAGAGGCGAGACTCCGAAGGGGCTGGGAAGAAGCAGATGCTATGCCAAGTGTGTACACCTGGAGACGGTGAAGCGCAAGGGCATGACACCAGCAGACTCGGTGTTTACTGACAGCCAGCCTCCTGCAGAGACAGATGGCTTCTCACCATAATTCACATGGTGGAAGGGAAGAGCTTTGGGCACTTGAGCCTTCAGCCTTCTAAAAGACCTTGGTCCTGTTTCTGACGGTTTTTCTTTAGGACTAATCATCTCCCCAAAGCCTCACCTCCCAATATCATCACACTGGAGATCAGGTTTCAACATCTGGATTTTGGGGTGACACAAGCATTCAGAACAGGGCTGTCAGTACTGCTCCAAAAGCACAAAAGTGAAGCCAGCAGCAGAGCCCTGTGCACAGTGGGCACTCAGGCACAGAAGTCGTGAACGATGCTTCCTTCTTACCTAGGACACACAGTGCCCCAGAAATGAATGTCACAGATGTTTCAACTCCTGTGAATGTGCAGGCAAAGCCAGCAGCATCTGAAGCCAAGGGGTCCAGATGAAGCATCTGGAAAAGCAGTAATGCCAAGGAAGGAGTGAAGAGCCAGGCGAGAATCGAAGAGAGGATTTCCAGAACTAAGGTGTGGTTGAGAGCTTGGGGCAGGAACCCATCAGGTAGCGCCACTCACTCACCATGTTCTGGGTGAGGACAGGTCTCGTGTGGTTAAGGGGCTGGCGAGGCTGACGTGGTGCTCACAATGCTGCTAATCCAGAAGAACCCCCCAATCCTGTTTGCCCATCGGGGGTTACACATTTTTTCCAAAGGTTTGAGGTAAATAGGAAGGAGCCCTTTGTAATCTGGAGGTTGGAGGGAGACAGAGTCAGACTACATGGAACCAACAATCAGAGATGTGCTTACAGACTAGGTGCTGTGGCCCATCACTCTTGCTCCTAGTCCAGGCCTGTGCTGGCCTTCTGTGTGACATCTTTCTCTGGTCTTCATGACTCAGACCATTCTCTTGATATGAAAGGAAGTGGGAATAGGCGCATCTTGGCCCCATTGCCTAGCATCAAACTTGCACATTAAGTAATTCATTGAACACTGTGTCCTAGCTGACAAGTGCCCATGCCCAACCTTTAGAAGTCTTACACTGTCTTGAATGATTCTGGAACCTATCAACATTAGGTGTAGATTTTAATAAAGGATGTAAGCTTGGCAGCACATTTCAGTTGGTTTTGATCTACTAGAGTAATTGCTAAAAAGTACAGTATTTTTGCTGTAAGGACTTTCAAAATGGCCTTCGGTCTCGTATATATGGCAGAATGTATTGGAGACTGTGGTGGCTTGGGTCAGATCTAAAGCTGCTTCTCCACTGGAGAAGCCATTGGTGACCATAATCCCAGCACCAGAGTATTACATGTTGGGGTGTCTGGTGGCCCCACGATGATTTTATACCTGTTAGTTTCTCCTAGTCTGCCCCCTTCCAGCCTCTTCTCAGTCTGTGAAGGGACTCAAACAACTTAAATAGCTCCCTTTAATTTTTGCTTTCTCTTGTTGATGTGTAGGGCAACCCTAAGGCTCTTGCCACCTTCTTTGTAGTCCAGGGGTTGACCAGCAGAGGCCAAGACCGAGGGCACTACTTGACCATAGTGCTGAGGCTGGGAATTAGAAGACTGAAAGTCCATGGAGTTTGTCTATTTGTGAAGTTCTGTGATGAGTAAGCTTGAGTGAGAAGTTCTGTTTCTCCTTTCTCGTGTTATCTCTGCATTGCTTCTTCTTGTAATGAGTGGTCCCTTATGGAAGGACCGAGTCCTGGGGATGTGCTGAGTGGAAAGTGGCTGGCTTCAGTCATCCAAAGACCTCATTGAGAGTTACCCAGACTGGTTCAGATCACGGGGGAGACATTCATTGAACACACTGAAGATAAGAACTGTGGCTCCTACACTGTTTCCTCAAGACCTTCAAGTGTGATGGGCAGCTGATTGGGAACTCAGGGCCCTTGCTGCAACCCTCCTTTTCTCTTCTTTAGGGTCTTGGGGACTTTCAGACCAGCTTCTGGGACCGATGTTTCCCCTGTCTCTTCCTTTGGGTCTTGTGCAGACTCTCCTGGTGTTGCTGATCCAAGTGCCAATTACCATTCACATGAGTTTTCCCCCCTTTAATTCCAAGTTCTAGAAGAGCAGTATATTGGGCAGAATTCAAGTCCTTCTTGGAACTGTAGAGAGTAACCTTATTGAGAAACAAATCAGGGCAGAATAATCAGTGAAGGTGAGGTTCCGCTGGAACCGGGTGGGCCCTTCACCTGATATGGCTGGTGCCTTCTAAAAGAAGCAGCACCTGGATGTACACATGGGGAAGAGGAAGAAAGAAACCTAAGAAGGCTCTCAATGACAGGTGGCAGAGGCTGGAGTGATGGAGATACTTATAAAGGACAACATAGCCAGCAAACAGCGGAAACTATGAAAAGGCAAGGAAAGCCCTCCCTTCCTGCCTAGTGCCTTCAGCAGGAGTATGGTTCTGCTGACACTTTTATTTCAGACTTCTGGCCCCCAGAACTGCAAAATAATCCACTTCTCTTGGTCTAGGCCACTCAGGAATGCTGTGGCAGTGACCTGAAACAATCAACACACAGGCTGTGTGTTGTTTTTAGGTGCTGTGTTATAGCATAAGTGCTTAAAACAGGGTATGAGGTGAAGAGGTGGGTTGTTAATCTTTGCCAAAGATCAAACTTCTGTAGAGAAAGAATAAGAGAAATGTGATGGAAGAAGGAGCAAATCTAAAAAAGAAGGTAAAAAGATTGCACTGGGGGCTCCTGGGTCAGTAGCTGGGATGCCTGAGAATGGATGTAAGTGATACACACCTGAGAAGAGCCTCTCCAGCAAGAGAATGAAAACACGAATGGGTGAACTGGTGATATCAGACTTTGTTCATCTTCACAGCGCCTCTAATGGAAGGAGCAGTTGACACAGCCGAGTTAGCAAAGAGAATGGTGACATTCTCTTCCAACATATGTCTCAGCAACATGGCAGAAGCGGGTCAAAGACACACACACACACACACTGTGACTTGTAGAAAGTATGACAGTCTCTTTAGCTCCAGATATCGGGAGGCAAGCGCAGAGAAGCAGGTGGACCTTGGATGTGGAGACAGGTGGTGATGCTACATGCCCTGTGGTGCCTGCCGTTCTCCCTGGGGTGCCCTGGTTGGTGCCCTGCCCACGCAGAGTCAAGGAAGGAAAGTCTTTCCCATCACAGCGCTGCTACCCGACTCCTCCTTCTGGGAAAGCAGGCTGGCTTCCGCCGCAGCTGCTCCCCTTCCCTCCCGCATTGTTCTCCATTGGCCAGCCTTGTTTGCAGCACAAGGACATGAAGAAGACATTCTTCCCATTCTCTGACCATTGTCGCTAATTGAAATGGGAAACAAGACAAGGCTCCAGAAGAAAGGCTTATTATGGGCTGCCTTGTTGGAAGAAAATGAATCACCTAAGCAGATAGGTTTCCATGATCTCAGGCAAACCTCACTCTTTATTGTACCGCGATCCCGTCTAATTGTTCAAGAAATGTTCATCTGCTTCATAATGGAAGAGCCATAATGGAAGTGTTGTGAAATCACTGAAAAGTTTATTCAAGGCTGGCTCCTGAAAGGCCAGTCATAATGCACGGGCTTCAGGGGAGTTAATAGAATTGGCTCTCATTGAAATTGCATGGATAACAAATTTCCCTAACATGTATCCTTTTAAAAATGCCTGTTGATGGAAGGCTGGATCGGCATTTGGCAGATGCGAAGCACCAACAAAAGGGATGAATTCCCCAGCCCCGCAGTCGCACACTCCCCTCATGGCTGTGTCATCAGAAGCGCTGCTTCCCCTCTTGCAGCTGACTGAGGCCCAGAACCCCAGCCCTTCAAGGTCCCCACAAGACCAAGGCTATTGCACTCTCCCCAAAGTGGAAAACCACTGAGAAAACAGAGATGAGCATCCCATGAGCTGGAAGGAGGACACCCAGGAGGATGGATAGATAGAGAAAAAAAAGACTGTAGTGAAATTTCTTCTAGTAAATTCTGTTGGGATGGAGGAGTTGGAATCCATGTAAGAAAAAGAAATACAAAACAATACTGCAGATATGTGCACCCCTTGTGAGTCATACAGTTCTTGACAAAGACACACTTCTGCCTTCCAGAAGTGTATTAGCTTCATTCACAACTCCTGCTGCTATTGAAAATCAGTGGTCATTTTAGGTGCAAATCTAGAGGAAGTTACTATGAGTTTAAGGCAAGTGCAACAAATGGTCTCAGTGAGGCAGAACCATGCAAATTGGAGTTTTGGGAATTATTCTGGAGGATTCCTGCTCTACCCTACACCAATCCCACACTTACTCTTGCCTTCATCCAGGCTTACCCTGCCAGAAGCTTGTGACTGATTGGGAAGCTTCTCCTGGGTTTCTTCAATATTCCCAAATGCAGCATTCCACATTGGGCCCTCTGTAATCTTTATTCTTGCTTTTCTGTTTCTGTTCGCCTGTAATACAGGCACATTGCAGCACTAAAAAGGACAGACTCTTCTGAACACGCTGTGCCTGGTGGTGAGGGCTTCCCCTCCTGGCTGTGGTGAGGGCTTCCCCTCCTGGCTGTGGTGAGGGCTTCCCCTCCTGGCTGTGGGGAGGGTTTCCCCTCCTGGCTGTGGGGACTCCTCGCTGGGGGGAGCTCCTCCGGCTGTGGTGGGACTTCACCTCCTGGCTGTGGGGAGGGCTTCACCTCCTGGCTGTGGGGAGGACTTCCCCTCCTGGCTGTTTCCATCACCAGCGCGTGGTGGCAGTGACACCCCGCCAGGATCCAGAAATGGACATTAAGAAAGGTGCCACTTCCTCTTCGAATCTAGGGAGTGCTCTCCCTGAGGGGCCAGAGGCGCCTACTGCAGGGTCCAGAGGTGGGCGCTGTGGTTGACAGTCTCTGCTGAGCACCCTCTTGCGGCCATCTGTTCCGAGGCCTGCGGAGGTAAGTAAAGCTGTCTTGGACTGTCCAGGCCTGTCTGAGCGCCAATTGACTTCAGCAACCGACTTCAGCCAGTGCCGCACGAGCCGATGAATACTCCAACCGAACCATGCCTGAAACTCCAACCCCAAAACTACAGAATACGACGAACTGGATGCTGCTTTCAGCTACTGACGTTTGAATGATTTATTGCACAATAACAGAAGACCAGAAACAACGCCTGATAACAGCTTTTCCTTTCCCTCTGCTGGCAGTGAATCTGTTTGCTTCCAACACTGGTGCCTGGAATTCATCTCAAGTCACTCATACCATGAAACCCTGTTGGTGACTCTTATCATAGTTGGAAGCCTGGTAGTGATTTGAAGAAAAAAAAAATCTTTTCTTAGAAACACATTCCTGGTCCAAGAAAAACTTGGCCACACAATGGTCCGTGTGCACCTGCGTGTGTATGTGTGTGTATCTGCTTCTTGTTTGTGCAAGAAATACATGTCTCATTACCAGACTTCATTTTCTGCCCTTTCTTCTCTTTTGGTGGGCTATGGAAACCATCTCAAGGCGAAGGCCCGTGTACTGCCTTTGTTTTTCCCAGATTGTTTCGTTGGTACTCTCGCCTCGGTGATCAGAGTGGGTGTTTCCTGGGATGGTAGGCATTGTTCTTCCCGCCTGGTCTGGGCAGGATGCTGGCAGGGTCAGTTAGAAATGAAGCTTCTATTATCTGCGATCTGCCTCACCCTATAAGCCTGTCCGGCCCTACGCTGAGGCTCATCCAAGCATGAAGAAAACTAATTGTCCCCACTCTCTGCTCTGCTGCACACCAACCCTGCTTGTGCTTCTCCTGGCTCCCGACGTGGCAGAGAAAACTTGCCTAAGCTGAGGCAAAAGGAGACTGGTGCTAGGTATGCCTGCCTGGCAGGTAGAACTTGAGCACACACAGGTACTCAAATTCAGCTTCAAATCAGGGCTTCTCCTGTGCCTGCTGGTGCCAGGGATGGGCGGAGGGAGGGCAAGAAAGCGGATGGCTCCTCGTGGTCCCAGTGATTGCAATGGGCATAGGGAAAAGACTTGATTAATTTGCCTGATGAATTATGCATTGCCTCTCCGGACCGCCCTTTGCAGCTCCATGGCTTTATTATTCCCGTTGCTTGAATCTGGACAGCCTGCGCCTCACTTGTTTGCCTTGAAAGCTGTTGTCCTGCTTGAATCAGTGAAGCCTTTGCTGCTTGGTATTGTGACCACCTAACGAAGTGTCTCTCAGAAGTTGGTAGAATTGCCAAAATACGAAATGTATTAAATAATGATAATCAGAAACCATCCAAACATAGCTGGAATAATTTGTCAATAACATCCCCAAGGTTGATGTTGTGAGGAGGGGGGAATGCAGCTGTGTTTTCTAGTCTAGGACAAAGAGAAAACAGAACACAGAAGTGGTAATTACTTTGTTAGTTGTGTTTTGAGTTAACACCACATAAAAGACAGTCTCCTTCCATGAAGAAAGACGCCACAAGCGAAGTCACAGCCAGGAGATTAACTGGAATTTTCAAGGCCTGTGGATTGCAGACTTGATCTCCCAGTTGTTCAGCCCTCTGGGGTGTTAAAGTTTAGGGGTAACCGGGTCCCCTCTATCCCTCCTGAGTGCTTGATGCCTTTATCTTGGCCAAGCCCTGACTGTCACCACCATCTGGAGAGTGATGCTGTGGATGGAAGACTCTCTTGTGCTCCATCTTGCAAAAAACAATAAAACTAATAATAACAAATCTTAAAAAACACAAGTTTTTCCCTAGTTAGGATAATAACAAATAACGTTATTGTAGCCAATTTCTTGTAGTGTTCAAAGGAAGCTTGACAAAGTTAAGCCCTTTTCAAAATACTAGATTAAAAAAAAATACATCTTTTCAAAACAGCAAGAATGTTATTCAATAAAGAGCTTGAACATCTGTCCTCAAGGACTTGGAAACCTAACGAAGGCCTGGCAGAATGGCTCAGTTGCTAAATGTTCACCTCCAAGTGCCAGGATCCCACATGGGCGTTGCCTGCTCCACTTCCTTCCCAGCTCCATCTTGTGACATGGGAAAACAGTGAAGCATGGTTCAAAAAGCCTTGGGACCTTGAACTCACACGGGAGACCCAGAAACTCCTTCATCTGCTCAGTTCCTGCTGTTACAGTGTTTCAGGAAGTGAATCAGTGGACAGAAGATGTTTCTATGTCTTTCTTTCTCTCTGTAAATCGGATTTGCCTTTCAAAACAACAGCAAAGATAGACAGAAGAAAAATAAAGAGACCTGATGAAAAAACAAAATAAAACATCACAATAACCAATGAAAACAAATGACAAACAGCATCAGACAACACAAGAGGCGATGGATAGTGTTTTGATGGAAGGTTGTTAGCCACATTAACCAGAGGTGTGAGTCACAGGAATGCTGTCCGGAAGCAAGTTTGTCTCATTGTTGTTACCAACTGTCGAGTACGTGTTCAAACCAACAGCTCAATGTCATCTCTGTCCTTAAAGGTGGCCATGTTGCCAGTATCAGGCTATCCCTGTGTGTGCCTCGTAGCTTGAGGATCCTCTTGAGTCAGCCATTCTGGAATACCTTATCTCACTGGTTGCGTGTGAAATGAGGAATTGGATTAAATGTTCGCCAACGTGGAGAATGAGAAAACTCCAGTGTCTGACTTTAAATCCTGACTTCACCATCTACCAGCTATGTGATCTTGGACAGCTCATCCTATACCTTCCAAAGAACAGTCTTTCATCTGTAAAATGGGAAGAATGCAATTTACCCACAGATGTGCTGTGCGGACAGAATGGAAGGGCAATGAGCTTAACGTCATAGGGTGCAATTAACAAGCAACAAACATTAGTTTACTTAGGTTCTTCCCAATGCTAGCACTCCTCAATATGACCAGAGTGTGATGGGTCAGCCACACTGCTGACCACATATCATGTACTCAAAGATATGAAAGAGCAAGAGAAGTAAGGGCTTAAGGGCTGTTTCTATGGCCATGTGATGTGAGCAGCCCATTCTAGTCTACTAGAAAGGTAGTGACCAGGACAAACTGTTATTCCTTGGCTGGCGCTGCTGTCATCTGCCACTCCTGGTAGCCAGTGGCTTCTAGCCTTCCCAGCACTTTCTCCTTTGGGTTTGAATGATGAAGTTGAGAGTTTTATCTTCTCAACCAGATTGTGATGTCCTTGAGGACGGAGAACATGCTCTTTCATATTTAAAATCTGGGCTTATCAGAGCGTTCCCTCTGAAACCACACCGTCTCTAGTTATTTTTTCTTCTTTTTTCTTTTGGAGTTACTGGTGATTTTTGCAGTTACTGTTTCATTTTTAAAGCCTCTTGGGCCACATTTCTTTTCAAAGCATGACCCTATAGTCATAACAAACTTTTCTCAGGACATTCAGACATCCGGCTTCTCTGAGTCTAGGATGCTGCTTTGGGCGATGTAGTTGACGTGATGGGCCATTTTATTGCCACTTGTGATTGGCTTTTCTCCTACTCTTGTTTTGTCTACTATGAGAACCAAACCTTTGCCAGGGAGGCACGCTTAGAGTTTTTTCTTTGATGGAACAAGACTTCTCATTGAGCTCTGTGGCTTCCCAATCTTGCTGAGAATCTGAAAGTTTTGTGTGAGAGGCGATGTTGACAGATCATCTGAGCATCAGCTTGGGTCCATTGGTCCAGCTGGAGCTGAACTCAGCCCAGAGAGTTAGACAATGTTTGAGCAGTTGAGTCAAGAACTTGTGGCTGTGTTATTGAATTCCAGAAGATAATATGTTAAAAGGATCCTGTGAAGACCAACAGGAGTTAGGAAAAAAGAGATTTGGATCTCAGAAGGGCCGGAGCCCGTGTGAGGATACCAGGAGTTCTCAGAAGATAGGTTGGAATCATCTCTCCAGCAGCCACTGCTGTAATAATTGCTCGGCTCCAATGCTTCTCTCTCTAGAAATAGAAAGCTGCAGAGCTTTCCAATTCCAGCAAAGAGATCCATAGGCCCTGTGTGCATCTCGCATTGATCCACAGCCATCTTCTTTCATAGAACATTTGTGCAGTCACTGCTGCTTACCTCCTTTGTTGCAAGGGAGCGTTTGTGGGAAGGGGGATCTGTTGTGAACCTGGCAGCCACAGCTGGCATCTGCCATGGCAGATGTTCACCTCCTTGTCCCAAACTGACCAGCAGCTCCCAAGGTAGGGAAAATTCGATCCAAGACTCTGTGGGGATCACCCACTCTTTCATGTGGTAAAAAGTAACAGGATCAAAAGGGGGAAAATCACCAACCTGTCATTTCCTAGTATTTATGAGGCTATCTTCTTTTACATGCTTACCTAGCATTTTAAGTTCTGTTATTTAACAGGCTAGAAATTCATGAGGCCAAGTATTTATTGCAATACGCAAATTTTATGTACCTAAACTGCGCAGCTGGGAGTAGGTATTTTCTTAAAACATAGTGCAACCCTCAAGGGAAAGATTCTAAATCAGAACTCTCCAGGGACTTTGACCTAATAAAAGGACTCAGGAGGAACTCGGCCCTGAGATGCCACCAGATCAAGGACACAGGGCAGGAGAAGGGACTCGCTCACGTAGCCTTTCCCTCTCTTCTGTGGGCATTTACTCCACGGAGGACAAATGCCAGGGTCATGAGCTATCCAAAGGATCTAGATGCTGATGGAGCCCAGATAAATGAGCCACAACAGCAGGGACACACAGCATGTGAGACCCGAGAAGAGCTGTATGAAGCCATGGGAGGAACAAGGAACAGTGCTCCAGGCAGAAGGAACTGGACATCCCAAGGTCCTCAGGTAAGGGAGAACGCAAAGCATCTTTCAAGGAGCTGTGTGAGTCTGAAATGATCAGAAGGCCATGGAAGAAGGAGCCAGCACAGGAACAGCACAGGTTAAACACAGTCCCGTGGGTACTGGGGAGTCACTGAAGACTTTAAATATAGAGACTATCTTTCAGGTGCAATGAGAAGGGTAGAAACTGGATCCTGGAGACCAGGCACAGGATATACTGGTAGAAGTCTCCAGAAGACCTAATGGATCAGAAATTGCTTTTGAGAGCTTGGCCCTCTGAGATGTGGGAGGTGTTCTCTGTGGGTCAGGGTTGGGGGCTGGAGACTCCTCACAGGCACCTCAAGACTCCTAGACTGAGGGCCTACGCCATGACTCAATTGGCTCGTCCTCCACCTGCAAGTGCCGGCATCCCATATGGGTGCTGGTCTGTGTCCTGGCTGCTCCACTTTCCATCTACCTCCTTGCTTGTGATCTGGGAGAGCAGTGAAAAACGACCCCAAAAGCCTAGGGACCCTGCACCTGTGTGGAAGATCTGGCTCCTGGCTTTGGATTAGCTCAGCTCCGGCTGTTGCAGCCACTTGGGGAGTGAACCAGCGAATGGAAGATCTTTCTTTCTGTCTCTTTTTCTGTCTGTAAATATGCCTTTCCAATAAAAATAAATGAATAAATCTTTTAAAAAAGACTCCTAGATTGACACAGGACAGATCAACGGAAACTCAACCCAGGCATGATATTTTTAAGCACCTTTGTCAATCATGTGCTGGTCTCAAGGTGCTGGTCACATGCAGGGTGAGGGGGTGTCCAGCACTGACAGAGCTGCCAGGCTCTGGTTCAGAACTCTGTGCTGATCAGTGCGCAGCAGCCCTCCATCACCTCTGAGATGCTCAACTTCTGCTCTGGTTCCTGTCTTTCCCCCTGCTCTGCTTGGTTGTACTGAAGAGTAACTGATTTATGTTTTAAATTATTGTTTAAAGGCAGAGAGATATGTAGAGGTAGAATGTGGAGGGGAGAGATATTGAAAGAGAGAGAGAAAAACCGAGAGAGAATCTCCTGTCTACTGTTTCACTTTCCAAATATGTGCAACAGCCAGGGCTGGCCCGGAGTGAAGCCAGGGTTATCCACATAGCTGGCAGGTACCCAGTACTCAGTGCATCCCACACTGCCTCCCAAGATGTGTCTTAGCAAGAAGCTAGCACTGGGAAAAGAGCTGGGAGTTGAAACTAGGAGCTTGGCATGGATTGCCCCTAGTGACATCTGAACTGTTGCTCCAAATGTTCACCCCGGAGCACGTGACTGATTGTGCAGTTCATTTGCCATATGTTTGTTTGAAGGGAGTGTTTTCTTCCTTAATTGACCATGGTGTCCTTTGAATATTTATTTAGCAATATGGCTAAAACTCCACCTAAGGACATTTGAGGAAATAGTTAATGAACCAGATACAATTTTTTTTTTTATTTTCAGAAAGATCCAAGACATATTTATTGAGGTTCTGCCTTGTGTCAGGCTCTGGGCTGTGTTTCCGTAACTGTAATGAATGCCTGCCCTCAAGGAGCTCACCAGGTGGCATCTGGGCTTGGGGGTCTTGGCCATCAGATGCCTGGGTGTCAAGGAAGGAGCAGCTACCTGATGAGACAATGACAAGAATGTGATGGTCTGTTTCTTCCTGGTACCATGAACTAAAGGACTCGTGAGAACAAGAGAGAGCAGGGATGGAGATGAGGAGAGAGTTTTGGAGTGAGGCACCCCTGGAAATGAATTGACTGGGTGAACTGGCGGAAAATATTTCAGACAGAGGGACTAGCATGTCTACAAACAGAGGGTAAATGCAACTTGGAGTTACTGTAGGATGAACTCCCATGGAGTCCTGAAAAGCTCATCTGTAAATCTATACCCAGCAATGCGGACAGATCTCGGTAAACAAGACTGTGCTTAGGAGTCAAGCGGCAGAATCCTGTGGTGCATTGCACATATTCGTATGTACTTCTGTGTTGTGTGTAGATGTGGACATTGAAGTAACTCTAGACAGGAGACATCACATTTCTCGGGGAGTGCAGAGGATGGAAGGCGAAGATGAAGGGATCTTATGTATTACGGGTACTGTTCCCACTTGTTTTACTTTTAATTTTTTTTAAAAGATTTTATTTTTATTGGAAAGTCAGATATGCAGAGAATAGGAGAGACAGAGAAGATCTTTCATCCATTGATTCATTCCCCCAAGCAGCCTCAATGGCCAGTGCTGAGCCAATCTGAAGCCAGGAGCCAGGAGCTTCTTCTGGGTCTCCCAGGCGAGTTCAGGATCCCAAGGCTTTGCACAGTCTTCTAGTGCTTTCCCAGGCTACAAGCTGGGAGCTGGATGGGAAGTGGGGCAGCTGGAGCATGAACTGGCACCCATATAGGATCCCATCACATACAAAGTGAGGACATAGATACTAGGCTAACATGTTTGTTTTATTTTTAAAAAACCAATGTGTCTTTATTTGAAAGAATTACAGAGAGAAAGGCACACACACACATACAAACACACAAAGAGAGAGAGAGAGAATGTTCCAGCACTGGCCACAATGGATGGAGCTGAGCCGATCCAGAGCCAGGAGCCTGGAGACTCTTCTGGGTCTTTCATGTGGGGTGCTGGGTCCCAAACACCTGAGTCATCCTCCTTTGCCTTCCCAGGCCATAAGTAGGAAGCTGAATCGGAAATGGAACAACTGGGACTAAAGTTAGTGCCCCTGTGGGATGCCAGTGCTTCAGACAGAGCATTAACCTGCGGGGCACTAACCTGCACTCGTGTTCCTATTTCCTAAAAGGAGAAAGCACCTAAGTCTTATTGAGGGTAGGAGAAAGCTAGAATCCGAGGTAAACATTAATCAGTACAACTGACAGAGATGGCGTCTGTGAACCCAGGGGTGGGAGGGGCGGGGGAAACGTCCCGGAGGAGGCAAACACCCCCACATTCCCCTCCACCCCCGCTGAAGG
Source organism: Ochotona curzoniae (assembly GCF_017591425.1). Lineage (NCBI taxonomy): Eukaryota > Metazoa > Chordata > Mammalia > Lagomorpha > Ochotonidae > Ochotona > Ochotona curzoniae. The sequence continues at coordinate 2,030,049 of NW_024465035.1, forward strand.
AGGGGTCAGACGTGGTCTAGCAGGGATGCAGTGGACAGCACAGGGTAGGGGATTGCAAGGTAGGTAAGGGGGAAAGAGACAGCTGGCCTGGCACAACTGTGTGTATGAGGGGGGAGCTTGGGAGGGGTGGTCAGGGAGAAAGACTGGTCAGTCCCTTGTCAGTGGGATCAGAGTCCAGGGCCTTGAGAGACAGGTAGGAAGGCCAAGGCAAACCCAGAGGCTGCAGCTGTGGCACAGCGACCGTGACTGGGCGGAGGGTGCGAGTCCCTGTGGGTGCAGCAGGATAGGGTCCAGATGGCACTGCCAACGTTTCCGGTGCAGGCCGGAAGCGCCTCCCCAGCTTCTCGGCGTGCTTGGCTCGGGCTGTGAGCACTGCGCAGAGAGGCAGGCGGGCTCGACGAAGAATGACACTCTCAAGGAGGCCTGCTTGCTTGAAAACTTCCTTATTAATTTAAATACCCCGGCTTTCTGCTAACACTAAGAGGAGATTATAATATTCCAGCGGGACTTCCTTTGCCTCATCTGAAACGAAACCTGACAGAAGGATTACAAAACTGAACACGCAACAGTACAAGAAACATTAATTACCTCCCATTCTTTCCTCTCGCTCACTCAAACAACTATTTAGACAAACAAAGCGGTGGAGAGGAGCAGGGGGCAGGACAGAGGCATGCATGCTCTGTTAATCCTCGCCGCTTTGATGCATCTGCAAAAGGCTCCTCTGACGTCTGAGCACGAGGTTCGGAGGCACACTTGGCGCATGGCTGCCCCAGGTAACCTGCTGCGGTTCACCCCTGCCGTCAGGCAGCCTCGGCGGAGATAGGATCCTCCTACGGGAGGGTAATGACCTAGTTTGGGGTCCTAGGCTCCTCTCATGGAGCCCAGGCTCATAGGGAATTCGCCCGCTCCAGCCCGTGCCTGCGTTTATAACAATTTCGTGAATGAAGAGCAGATCTGGGAAAGCCAGGGGAAGGGCCAGGAGAAGAGAATTTGGGCCGTGGAACTGCTTACACTGGGTTTTGAATAGTCCGCCCCAAAAGCAACTAGCCCCATTTAATCTGCTTCTGCAAAAATAGCCTAGACCCAACAGGAAATTTTCTTTTGTTTTTAGATTTTAATGCCATATTTTATCTCTGTTCCTTCATCCCACCCTCCATTAGATGTTCTTTATTTAGCAATCCATGGCAGGGCCCTTATGTTACTAAGAAACCCTGTTTTCTTAGTAAAAACTTAAGAATGCCTGCCAGAGCAGCGTGAAGTCCCTGGTGCTGTTTGCTAAACGGTCACATGCCTGAACACACTCCTAAGTCGGGCACCTGCATAGGTAACGCCTGACTGTGAGGCACAGGGTGTTTCCCACCCTCTCCGTCTCCTCTCACCTCCGTCTTCCCTCAGGATGGCAGGAGCTCTGCAGCTTGCAGTTGCACCGTGGTCCTGGATCCTGCACCTGTCCCATCCTGATCAGCTGAGTGGGCGAGTTGATGATCTCTGGGTTCCCAAGTGAGAAACCCGTTTCAGACTCCTGACACAAACGTGGCTGTTGCAGACATGCCAGCAGTGAATCGATGGGTGGAATATCTCTGTCTCTCCTCCCTCTGTGCCATTCTGCCTTTCAAATACATAAATAAGTAAATCTAAAAAAAAAAAAAAAACCAAAACACAAAACTAATGACGTGAACTCATGGTGATGCCAACACATCCTTGTCTTACTTTATGTCATTCTGTGACTCTTGATGACCTGAAGTCAAATCCAGCTCTCTGAGCAGGGCTCATAAGAACCTGTAGGCTTTTCACCTTGCCTGAATTTTGTGGATTTATTTCTCGCCACACTAACCTAAGGTGCAGTTAGTCATCAGGCACACTGGTGAACCTGGAGTCTTGCTCCTGTACTTGGATGACATACCTCATTGCTGTCTGTTCCCTTTCTTCTCTCAACCACTGCCCCCGAAGAGAGAGCTGTTTACACCCCTGGTGTCTCTCCCTGCACCCTTCCCACACCCGTTAACTGCACCTGCGTCCAGGTCAGGATTTATTAGAACAGAGGGCTCTAGGAGTTCATGGGCGTATAGCTGGTATGGAGGCTGGTGGTATTCAGCTGGAGATCTCAGGTTCTAGTATATAGCAAGCAGGTGCTTGTTAGATGACACACCTCTGACCACATGTCAGCAACTCTCTTTTAACATGTGACTAATGTTGAGGCATGACTGGTCAATATGGGAGCTATTGGGATGCAGTGCTGAAAGCACTTTCCCCCTTCCTTTCCTCTGCCTCATCACCATCTTCACAGGCAGTGGAAATAGACAGTGTGGTGGGCTGAGTTCCCCCTTGTGATGCCAACACACAATAAGAACACCAGTTCAAGCCCAGCTGTTTCAGATCCAATGCAGCGCCCCAATAATGGGCCTGAGAAGGTAGGTGAAGATGGTCCAAGCACTTGAGCTCCTGCCACTGACACGGGAAACAGGATGGAGCCCCTGGTTCCTGACTTTGACCTGGCCGAGATCTGGCAGATGTGTATCAAACTGGGGCGTGAACCAGTGGATGAAAGTTTCTTTCTCTCTCTCAAATACATAAAATCTTTTAAAAAGCAGAAGAACAAGTGGGTGCTGAATGGTGAGGTTCACTTGCTTTGTCGCTTGGCGCATCCCTGGGAATGCCAGTATTGCTAGACCGTGTGTCATGCTGAAGGACAGAAGCTGCTTGCAGTGTTGGAGGTTTTTGTTCTTGTGCCACTAGGCATCCTTGCCTGATGCTTCTGCATTGCTTGCCTAGCCCAGTCCTTGGAGACATGCACCTTCTGCCTATCTGAAGAGGTGCACCCTTGCTTGTTCCTATTCAAAGCCATAAAGTGAATTGGGATGAGCTATCAGCTGCCCATCGCACTTAATCTGTCTGTGTTAAAAATCTGTGCTTTTGAAAGGAATATGGGAGCTGTTGGGATACAGTCTGCAAGAACCAGAGCTGCTTTATTATACAATCCACACTGGTTTCCCATCCCACCTCTTTTTATTGAACTGGTTACTCAGTCATACTAAACATGGAATAAAGTGAAATAAATAAATATATAAAACTCAGAGGGCGCTGAGTCTTTTCACTGTCAAGCTGGCTCGAATGTTCTCAAAGTTTATCAGAGAGCTTGGTTGCCCTGGTGAAAATAGCATTGTGCACTGAAACAGAAAATAAGATGTCATGGCAAGCTAAACATCTTCACTTTCTGGACAAATATCAGAGTCGACTGGAGCATAGAAAAGGGCCTGGGGAGCGGTCAGAGGAGACATTCTGGCTTCCCCGTCCATGTTTTAGGGTCCTCTGGGGCTCAGGTGAGCAGGTAGGCGAAGTTTGCCAACACCCAGCTCCTACTGAGGGCTCTGACAAATTCTGGCCAGCTCAGGTCCATGCCGCAGCATCTCCTGAGAGTGAAGATGTTTAGCTTGCCGTGACATCTTATTTTCTGTGCTACTGCACAGTGTTATTTTAACCAGGCCACACTCCTCCCTCATAAACTCACTGGAACTTGATATCTGCAAGTGACTCCCATGAAAATGAATGCGAGTAAAATCACCTGTGTGTGAGGAGAAGGAGAGAGGAGAGGAAGGAAATGAGAAATAAAAGTCACAGATCCAGATTCTCATTATTGAATCTGGTTTCAATCCCAAGTTCAAAATGGGTGGAACCTAAGTCAGGAACTGTTAGGAGGATTCAATAAAATACCCGGATCATGTCAAGCACCCCCAAAATATCAAATAACCTCCATAGAAGTTAGCTCTTGACAAAAAAAAATGTATTGACAAAAAGAAGAAAAGTAAAAATGAAAGATGTTTATAAACCGAATGTACTGCAGACGAATGACAAGAGAAATTCTTATTTGTATGAAAAGTTTGCATTTATGAAGCCAATTTCATTTAACCATCCAATAAGTACAAGCAGACATCCACCAAAGTCCAGATAACCGTTTTCCTGCCTGCTAACTCCTCGGCTCTACTTCCCTTACAGCAGCGGGGCTTGAGTGGCTTCGTCAGGAGCTTCCCTGAGGGCAGAGAGACCCAAGTGCCTGAGGGTTGTCAGAGAGCAACAAGCAACCAGGGGCTGTGGTGGATGCACCTGCCTTTCCTTCACTCTCACCTCTATTCCCTCTCTGGCTTTTCTGACAGCACATCTTTTTGCAAACATTCTTGTCTCAGACTCTGCTTCTTGGAAATTTGTCCTCCCAAGGGATGCCCTCAACATATGGGGGCATCCAACATATATTGCTAAAAGTAGTTTGGGAATCAAAACCCATTCTTTCTGATCTTTCCATAGAGAAACAAAGGGAAAGCCTGTTTTTTTTTTTGCTTGTTTGTTTGCTTTCCAAACACTATCTCTAAGGAAGCCCCATCATCAAGAAACAAAGAAAGCAGTGTTTGAGGAATTTCTGTCTTCAAGGGGGCGAAGTCATGTCCCTGAAAATGCTGGCGGTGTCAGCCAGCAGAGAGCACTCAGCTGCACTCATTATCCAGTGGAGCACTGAGTGTCTTGAGTGGATTTGGTCTGAATGTCTCCACTTCCAACCCAGGAGGAAGTCTGAATCGCACCCAACTTGCTGGGAAGGATCAGGCCGTGGCAGAGTTTGGTCCAAATCCCAGTCACAGGTGAGGAAATGCTTCTTTTGCGGGTCCTAGGTCTGTTTCATTATTCATGGTACCTGGATGATTGCACAGATAGGGTTAGGAAGGTCAGCGCAGCATTAATATGCTGATTCAGGAGATGGCGTGGGCTGGAGATGGACCTGTCACACCAGAGTGATTCTTATTGAGGGGGCTTGATTTGATATTAATATTAATTTCATGTTTCTTTCCATCTTCAAGGAATTTGTCCTACCAGATAGGGGAATACCTGAAAGCTAGTCCCATGTAAAGCAGCGATAGATGTTAGGTTTTATGATGGGGGTGGGGGAATTGGTAGTGAGGGGATGGAGGACAAGGATTGTCTAGAATCTTTATTAGTGTGAGGCTCTCCATGGGAAGGTATATGCAGAGCTTTTAGTAAGGATTAAGTTAACTTCTCATTCCTGCCCGTGTGTGTGGCTCCTCAGGTTTACCTGCTCAAAGGCACAGGAGTCCAAACTCAGGGAGAGACATGCCAGGACTATTGTCATGCCCACTTCCTGACCTTCAACCCATTGGTCTTCAGTCCGGCGGCACATTAGTATCACTTTGGAAAGTTTTAAAAAATCTTGTACACACCTACAGTTCAGCCTGGTCTCATTACTGAATGAGACTTTCTGAAAATAGGCCTGCATAGATCTATGTTAAAACTCTCCCCACATCATTTGAATCACACCCCACCAGGATATGCTGTCTTGGAAATCTCTTCAATGACACAAGGGGATGGAATCTTAAGCACCCTCCACAACCCTTTCCGACCTGTGCAGTGTCTCTGGAGCACTGTAGACCTCTGTGTGTGCCACTTTCCCAGTGTTCCACACTGGCAGAGGATGCTCAGCTGCAGACAAAACCCAATAGTGCCTGTAGACATCAGCCTGTCAGCCATTGCTGGGAGGGGACCCAGCATCTTCCTGAAGATGGGAATCTGCCATTGCTGGGAGGGGACCCAGCATCTTCCTGAAGATGGGAATCTGCCAACCTGAGCGTGAGTTCTGAGAGCCCACCCTCCAACTCCTCCTCCTTCGACAGCTGCCCTGACTCCCTCTGGGTCCCTAGGATGGACCAGGGTGAAGCTCCTCTGCCCTCAAGCACCCTGAGTGTGCAGAGATGTGATCCTCGTCTGTATATCCCACTCTCCGTGGGATACGGGGCCTCTCTTTCCCCCAGGTTACTCCTGGAACAAGCAACCTCATCTAATTCCCTTGGGATATCACACACACACACACACACACACACACACACACACACACACACAATCATCACTATGGTCTTTTCTCAGTGCTGTGCCCTGGAGAAAGGCTGGGGAGTGTGGTCCTGAAATACACTCCACCTGCTGAAACAGAAAAGCTGATAGAAAAAGAGACTCTATGAGCTGAGGAGAAAGAAGGCATAGTAGAGGGATAGCACATGCAAAGATTTTGTAAGTTACCAAGCACTGTAACTGTTCATGTCATAATGAGTGTACATGACCTCATTCACGGTGTGCATTTTGTTCTGTGCAACAGTAGCATGGGTTGCTTCCCATTTCAGCGCCCAGTGTGTGGGATTCAGCTTGTGCTTTTACAGATTTAGCTTACTGATGAATGTTTCGTTATTGCAGGGTTTTTTGATATAGTAAATAATCTTCCCATGAGCCTTCTTACAAGTGATTCTCTTTGTTTCGCTTTCTACCCCCTTTTTGTGGTACATGTGCACATTTCTGAGTGTGGTTAGACATGGAATCGCTAGACCAAAGAAGGCTCTCTTTTAATTTAAATAGGGCTAAATTTAGAGTCTTAAAGCATAGAAAGTCAACTTTGCTAATCTTATTTAGCACGATTTATGCAGTTTGTGTCAAGTTTATAAAGACTTTCCCTCTACAAAAAACTTCTTTCTGCTGCTTTTATCTCTTTAATGTTTAAATCTTTATGTCTTCTGGAATTCAAGTTAATATAAGGAAAGAAATAAGGCTCGGGTTTCTCCCCACAGATAGCTAACCAGTTGTCTCAACATATTTTATTTAAAGATTCACTCTTTCTCTTCCAGATTTGAAATGCTACTCCTTTCATGCTGAATGTTAGATCCGTTTTTTCTTCTTTCAATTTTCTGGTATGTTTCATTAATTCTTCTGTCTAATCCTATGCAGGTTTCAATGACTGTAGTTTGATTCTACTTTAATATGCTGTTGGAATAGTCCACATGACTCTTCCTTTTCAAAAATCTGGCTCTTTGTACTTATTAATTTTAAAAAATATGTTAATTTACTTGAAAGGCAGGATGATGGCGAGTGGACAGGAGACTCCCTCTGAAGGCTGTAAAGGCTCACGCTGTGCTAGGCCAAGGTCAGGAGCCAGGAACTCTGTCTTTAGCATGGTGGCAGTGTGTTGCTTTCCCAGTGCAATAGCCTGGAACTGGATTGGAAGCAGAATGGCTGAGTCTCAAAATGACACCCTGGTATGGGATACTAACGCCATTAGCAGAGACTCAAGTCTTTGAAACACAGCATTGTCCCCATACTTAATAATGTCATAGCTGAATGCTAGTTCATAAAGTTAAGCTTATAAAGTTTAGTTATAGCTAAACTTACACATTATTCTGTTGAAAAAGCAACACTGTAAGTATTTTGATTGAAGCATTGCTTAGGAAAAAGTAACTTCTTTCCTATTTAGTTGATTTTTTTGATGATGGTCTTTCACATTTACTTTTAAAGACATAAGAGTGAAGGATGATTTTAAGTAGAATATTTTCATTTTAATAGATTTTTTCTTGCTGGTTATTATTTGTACACAGGAAAATGTTTTAAAAAAATTTTTTTGAGAGAAAAGGGAGAGAGAGGGAAGTTGGAGGCAGGCAGTGGAAGAGGGGTTCTGAGTTTAGTGTATTTACTTTAGTGTCTGCCAGCAGATAGTAGCCACACAGTGGAATTCTTCTTTGGAGAAGGAGGAGGTATTACCTAATAGCTACAAGGCTAGGCTGTACAAAGGCAGGCTACCTGGGTTTGCCTTCGGCTCTGCTACTTACCCCCTATCAAGTTGTGGGGCATTATTTATCCACCCTAAGCCTCAGTTTTCTCACCAATGAAATGGAATCAATAATGTAGAGGTTTCAGAAAGACTGTCCATGTAAAGCTCTGAACAGATTGTTGCTCACCCCATGTGGACTGGTCCACAGCCAGTGTGCGGGTGACCTTGAGACAGCCTTGGTCAGATTGATCTGGGGTGGGGCTCCTGGAGTGATGATTGCTTCCCACCTCTGTGGGCCTGCTGCTCCCAAACACCCGGGCTGCTTGGTGGCCAGGATGCGGCTGGCGTTTTCTGATCCAGCTAATGAAGTAGGTCACAGCTTTTCCCTCACGCAAAGCTGTGGTGCTGCTTGTTCATGAACACATGAATACAGTAAGCAAATTAGAGAGAACAGGAAGGAATGGCCTGCGCTCCTTGTAGAGTAAGAGCTATTGATAGTTTCACTTGAAATAATTGTATCTGTTCTTGCGGTAAATAAGAGAAATCTTTTATTGGACTTCACGATAAATTTGAGACGTCAGGTGTCAGAAAGTAAAGGCTTTGTAGGAAGAAACTCAACATGGAGATGTTTTTGTTCTGAGCTGATTTTTAAAAATATGAATACAGGAGGCTGTCTGTTTCCATCTCAGAGCACACTATCATTGATCACCAAGCACCAGGATTCTAGGCGGCATGGGTTGAATTAATCGCTTGTGAAAGCACTTTCCAGTTCTTCACGATCATTGTGTGCCTTTTCTCAAGACTGATTTACTTATTTGAAAGAGAAAGTAACAGAGAGGTACACACACACACACACACACACAGAGAGAGAGAGAAAGGGAGATTCTCTATCCTGGTTCATTCCCCAGATGACCACAACAGTCAGGTCTGGGTTGATCTGAAGCCACATGCCAGAGTATCTTCCAGGTCTCCAATGTGGTACGAGGGTCCAAGGACTTGGGCCCTCCTCCATTGCTTTCCTAGGCACATCAGCATGGAGTTAGATTGGAAGTAGAGCAGCTGGGAATCAAACTGGAGCCCATTTGGGATGCTGGCACCATCACCATAGGCAGCAGCTTTACTCACTATGCCACAGTGCCAGCCCTGTGAATATTTACTATGCGTTTTTATTGTGATAAAACATACAGAATATAAAGCTTCCATTTACATAATTTTAAAACCAAAGTGAGTGTTTTATGCAGTGGTTAAGATGCTTTTGGGAATGCCCACATCTCAAATAAAATGTCCTTGGCTCCATGCTAAGCTCTGCTTCTGATCTAGCTTCCTGCCAAGGCACATCACAGGAGGCAGTAAGTGGTAGTTGGAGTAATTGGGTCCCTGCTGCCCAAGTAGGAGACCTAGGCTGAGTTTGTGGCTCTTGGGTTTGCCTGATAATGGGCCATGGCCTGGAACTCTGATCCAGACATCCCATGTAGATGGCAGAAATCCACTTGGGGCTGGATTGGAAATGAAGCAGCTGGGCTCAAACCAGTGTCCATATGAGATACCGGCATCTCAAGCAAGGGCCTATCCTGCTGCGACACCTTGATAGCCATACATGAATAAGTTTTGTGAACCCGTTGTTTATAAGGCCTTGTTCTAATGTGCTGCTCATCTAACAGAGAGTTAAAACGGCCTCAGACTCCATTTCTCAAAACTGGATCCATGGTTTTTTCCTTCTCTTCCAGTGTTTTCTGTCTCAGTGATTTATACCGGCTCTGCACTGTCCCAGACTGCAGCTTAACCCTTTATACCACGTTGCAACCCCTCACACCAGCTGTCTCTGGTTAAGGTTGATGTGCTCCCCCTCTGAGGTCTGCAGTATGGAATAGAAAATACAAGTGCACAGAGACAAAGAGATTGGTAGAGAAGGTATCAGTGCTGAGTAAGTTCAAGTCCAGTTTAGATGCTGGGAGGCAAATGGGGAGTCAGAGAGAAATTGTAGCCTGGAAAATGCACTGGACAGACTGCCTGTTTGCTATCGGAACTCTGAGGAGGGACCTGGAGGTGACTCTTAAGGGATAAAGCATGGGCTGAAGACAGAAAATTATTCTGAAAAAAGAGACTCCACCGGCCAATGCTGGTTACCCATCACCTACCACTTTGTCTGCATATTCCAGTGATAACATGTCTGCCCCGTCATACAGACTAAAGTTTCTCTCTAGATGGGTTAGGGGCGTCCCAGCCACCCTGCCTCCCTAGCGCGTTAGTAAACTCTAGCCTAGGATTCCGTTACACTCAATCATCTATTGTCACAAAGTATGGACAAGACTCATTAGATGACACCTAGCAGGAAGAAGATCAATCCTACGAAAAGAAGAAGAAATTCAAGCAAGATAATTCAGAGAATTGAAGAATAGACCAAAATTTAAAAAGCTAGTATCCAAATGGTTAATTGTTTGTCCTCAAAAACTTAACCCAATGACAAGAAGAGGAAATGTTAATTAGCCCAACCTGATCCATACACATTGTACATTTATTAAAACATCACACTGCACAACAAGTATGTAGAATAATGAAGGACTAACCCAAAAAAACCCATTTTTAAATGTTGACAGAAATGGAAATGCTAATTAACCTGCTTTAATCATTATACATTGAGTACATGGATTGAATTCTCACACTCTACCCTGTTAATATGTGCAATTAAAATAATAATAAGTTAAGAGATAACCACACATAAAAGAAACTGAGCAAGTGTGAACTCTTAAAAACTGAAAAAACTAATTGCCAAAACAAAAGATCCTGTAGATGTTATGTGGGAAACAGAGGAGCATTCCCGGGACAGAGGGAAAACGCAGAGGGCCTGAACACAGGAAACGTAGACAATCCAGGCCAAGGGCCCAGCATCGCAGCAGTAGTTGCTCTGAAATGCAGCCTGGAGAGATGCAAGGGGATTTTAGAATCCAAGGGAGTGTCCCAGAGTGAAGGAGAGCTTTAGAGACTCCTATTACAAACCCACCAAGTACCTAAAATAATGGATTTTACAAGGATTCACATCAGGACTTCTATTGCAGAATTTCAGAAGCCCTGAGATAAAAGACAACCCTAAAAGCTTCCAGTAGCAGAAGAAAAAGAACATGGACAAAGGAGTGAGAAGCAGAGTGGCACTGAACTGCTAAGAGCAGTGTGCGGTGCGCCTTCTCGGCTGGGCACACGGAGTTCATGCCCAGACACCACGAGGAGAAAACGATGTCGTTGCCACACCATGGTGCAGGTAACTGCCCGTCTTACGCATGTTTGAGGAAACTTGGTCAAACTAGAGCAGACATGGAACTGGCTGCAAGAGGAGCTGGAGTCCTCTCTGTCCCCCAGAGCAAGGAGGGACATTGCACGTGCCCTAGGCTCACGCAGCAATAGGGTATCCTGGAGAGATGACCCTGGGGAGGGGCAGGGAGGTTCCTATAGCACTGATTACATTGATGGTAGGAAGATGGCAGGACGTGAGGAAGGCAGCGAGAGATGACAGAGAAAGCAAAACTCCACCCCAGAGAGGAACAGTGAAGGACAGAATGATGTCACTATGTCAGAATGATGTACACTAGTGATTATGGCAAAGTGACTACATTAGGAGGATGTGGACAGATGAGAAGGGGACAGTCTAAGAGAGTTAAACAGCCATTAATCCAAACACTGTAATCGATAGATAATGTCGACAGTGGATAAATCAGGAAATAATGGCAGAGGCACATTATCTGGAAATGTAAAATAACCAATAGAAGAAACACCTTAAAGAACTTCAAAATGCTGGCATCAGGGGAACAGGGCTGGGGGAGGGAAGGGCTAGGAGAAAGGGCTGTGCTTCCCTTTTTGGATAAAGTTCAATTTTTAAAATATGTGCATCTATTACATTGGTGAAAACCAAGGAAATAATAAAAATCAACTCAAGCTGGGGTACGAGAAAAGCAATATGCGAATGACACACAGAAGCCAGTTTATTTGTGATTAAGACAACGAGGTGACATCATCGTAGACAATTTTTTAAAAATTCAAATCTGATGACAAATGAAAAATGTCTTCCTTGGAAAAGCAGATGAGCCCGCACCCCATTGGAATGAACTTCTTTCTGCTTCCAGAAGAAAATTCATTGCTCATTAGGAGATTACATATAGGGTGTCTATCAGACTACAACCTGAGTTGTTAAACTTAAAATTTAACAGTTTTAAAACTTTACAAAGACCATGAAAAGCCTTTATAACGCTGTAAATCCCAACCTGGGAGGAGGCATGACGTCCATACAAATTCCGGTTTCCTTCCACTTGAAGTAACTCAGCATGTAAATCCTTAGGAATCAAGATGAATCCTAAAAGTGAAATACTTTCTCCTTTGTAGAGAAAGCAGTGCTGTCGCGTGTGGGTCAGCAAGTCAAGGATTCTGAATTCCACTCGGCCTGCACAAACACCTCCAAAGGGCAGCCCTGTTCAAGAAGGTGTGCGACTGGGAGGCAGCAAGGTACACGTTGCCCCTGGCCAGTGTGAGTCCCTCGGCTCTAGAACACCATGGACACACTGGGGTGTATGGCTTGGGCCACCGTAACCAAATGCCAATGACCAAAAATCTGATTTTATTGCTCATGGTTCTGGAGAGTGGAAACCAAGGTCAACGTGCTGGCAGGTATGATTTCTGCCAAGGTCAGTCTCTTTCCCATGCAGCAGCTGGCTCCAACACGACGTCTTCTCTGTGCAGAAACTCCCCGCATCCACTTTCCTGTGATTACTGGGTGCTAGCTTTACCGACACAAGGCTACATACAGCCTGTGCCCTCGCTTACACTTCATCCCTGCCTCCAAATACAGTCACTTTGGTGGTTAGGATTTCAATACAAGAGTCCAGGGGACAGAATTCAATCCCTAAAAACACGGAATAGGAGGGGGCAAAGAGCTCTTCACTGGGAGTTCTATTTAACTGGTGGGGAATCAAATGCCCCAGGGCACCCCTTCCAGAGCTTCCTGCTGAAGCATGCCCAGAGCTGTCACCAGACAAGTTTAGTTTAGAGGCCCTTGTAGAATTTGGGATAGAGGCCATGTGGAGGCTGTGGAGGTAAGAAGCAGCAGGAAGGTTTGAGCTAGGAATCTGTAAGTGGAACTTTACAGCATAACTCAGAGGCCAGTGAGAGCACCCCAGCAGGACAGCAGCAGCAGAAGGCAAGAATTCTTCCCCAGCTGGCCTCCCCAAATTCCCAGGCTCCCTTTGACATATGTGAGCAGTAGTACTGGTCAGGAGAGGCTGAGGGACTTGAGTGATTATGCAGGGAATAAAGACTTGCCAAATTGCTTTAAACTCAGCCCATCTCCATCCTGGCTTTCACCACGCTTGACATGTACGTGTAACTGAGCTTGTAAATAACCCTGCTTGGAGGCAGAGCTGGGAATTACGCCCCTCTAGACAGCTATTCAGAGGCTGAGAGAATAGGGCCCACTTGCTATAATGCTATGCATTAAAAAGCACTTATGCTGCTAAAACCAGCATTAGAATTGCACATAAACATTGCTGTCATGTTCTCAATGGGACTCTGGAGTCCAAGTGGGACTCTGAGTGTGCGAGGGGGAGAAGAGCCATCTCGGGCAGTCTGATGATCCCTCCCCCATGGCTACCTGAGCAACACCGCCTCATTCCTGGAGAATCCCCTCTGCAAACAGGGAGAAAAATGAGCTGATTTCCAAGCCAAGATTAAACTGGGTCCACACTGCGAGGAGATGATGGGACTGTGGGAGAAGAGAAATGAAACCAAGCAGAGAAAGTGTATCTATCTGAAAGCGGCAGCAGGGGCCAGCAAGGTATGATGGGAAGTCACACAGCTCTGGGCACCATGCCCAGCATGGGGCGATTCAGGAATGAGGGAGGGAGTGAATAAGTGAGTGAGTGAGTGAGAAGCCCACATATTCACAAACTCCAGAGTCAATAATCCTTTACTCACTTCATTTCTATTTGGGAACCAAATAAACCTGCTGGGGTTATACATAGATAGGTTAGCACATACCATGTATTTGTGTTGTCCACACAGTGCCTCTGTCCCGCTCTGGCATTCGGCCCCTAATGTGATCTGAAGTCTAGAGCTATCCATGACTGAACGGAAGGAAGTGAGTTGAGATGAAGTCATCATGAAGAATATTTCCGCTAGATCAGAGTTAGGGTTCGTCAGCCATTCTGCTCATGGTCAACTCTCCAATGTACTTGGTTCTGAAAGAAATGAGAGGAGGTGCTTCCAAAGCCAGCAGGTCCAGGTGAAGGAAGAAAGCAAGGTCTTGGCTAACACCACAGCCCTTATCTCACAGCACAAATTCTGAATAAGACAGCTAGACATGTTCTCCGCATGCCCAATTATGTCAGAGTAACTGGCTAAATCAAACCAGAAATCAAAGAGCAGAAGAGCCTTGGAGAGCTCTGGCCAGTATCTCCAGGGCAGATACAGGGTGACATGTGTCCTGTTGCTGCCACGCTGGTTGGGAGAATTGTTGTAGACCACCTAAGCTAGATCTGTTCACCCCGAGTGCAGAAGTCCAGTCACTTAAAGTGAAAACTAAAGGCTTGATGGAATCCAATGTGAACTGTTTGGCTGCACTCCTGCTGTGTAGTTGCAGATGTCATGTGCTGTCCGGCTGTCCTGCTCAGGCCACAGAAATGGCACAGCCCACACAGTGCTCCTGGCATGGGGCAGTAAGACGGGCATTCCCTAGGGTTTTGCTATTGCTTGTGTTCGACTATCCCTGGAAGGTCTTGAATCATTTACCTTATTTTTGCAAATCAGCGATTTTCTAATTCTGGGAGTCTCTGTACTACTAACTGTGTTTTGAATGTTACAAGAGCATTCTCTCACCAACTGGAACTGGTTACAAAGGTGGATAATACTAATTGTCTTCAATTCATAGCAATTTTTAGAAGTCAGGAGCTTGTATGATGGCCTGCTTCACTGAATTACTGTTTTTAAAAGATATATTTAGGTATTTATTTACATATCAGAGTTACACAGAGTGAGAGAGAGAGAGAGAGAAAGACACACAGAGAGATCCTGCACTCACTGGCTTACTCCCCAGATGGCATCAACAGCTGGATCTGAGCCAACCCAAAGCCAGGAACCAGGAGCTTCATTTGGGTCTCCTATGTGGGTGGCAGGGGCCCAAATACTTGGCCCCATCTTCCAGTGTTTTCCCAGGCCACTAACAGGGAGCTGGATGAGAAGTGTGCTGGAACTCAGCAGCGGCCATGTGGTGTGCTACTTAACCTGCTAGCACTAGCCCCCTGCTGTGCTTTCTATTGGGCGTTGTTCTAGAACCATGGGTTTTTGCATATTCAGTTGGCTGTTGTCATTGGTCTTGCGCTTAAGCTGCTCCAACATTCTGGCTCTCCATGCATCTCTCTTCTCTAGGTTTTGAGAGGAGAAATCCACTCAAGCATGGTTTTCTGGTGCATGCAGTTACATTTCCAGCCCAAAGCTGGGTTCTGGGAACAAGCCAGAAGGAAGATGGGTTTCGTTGTCAGCTGGCAAAGGGCTCCTCTTCTTGCTATAGAGGTAATGAGAGTCAAGGACAGTTGGGGAATGCCTAGAGAAGCATCCCTTCCTGGCCCAGGGTCAGTCCAGCAGGGGGGCTCATCAGGAGGGTGGGAAGATCCCAGCCACTGGCCTTAGGACACCAGCTGGGGCAGGGAGGGGTGGATCCTGCACAGAGAACTCACTTCAAAGCCAACTCACTTCAAAGCCTGCCACAGACGGGGCACCTTGGCAGGTCTGTCATGGAATTTTTTTGTGAGCATGAGTTTGGAGACAGCCCGAGGGTTTCCAGGACGGTGGTTCTGGGGTAGGTTGGGCAGGAACTGGAGCACCACTCCACCAGTAGCCTTAGCCTGGCAGAGAGGAGCTCTCCATGTGCTATCCATTGGTTCAGATAGAGATGTCCACCCTAGGGATGAGGTCAACCGTCTGCCTGGGAGTCTGCATGCAACAGTAAAGGCCAACCCAAGTTTCAGTCATTCCACTTCCGGTCTAACTTCCTGACAATGCACTCCAGAAGGAAGCAGATGATGGTGCCTGTGGGAGACCTGGAAGGGATTCTGGGGAGTGAACCAGTATATGAAAGGTTCTCTCTCTCTTTCTCTCCTCTTTCTTCACACTCCTCTTGAAGTCAGGAGGAGAAACAGCTTATTTTAGGCAGAGGACTCCAAACATGACATTGCAGTAGGCTTAGGATTACATAATAGACCATACCTCCAAACAACATAGCTTTGTGTCTAGCAGATAACAGAGTGGGTTCATGCGAAAGACTATCTTTCATCAGTATTGGTCTTTGTCAGTATGTGTCATATTGGACAAATTACTTCACCTCCTTTTGATCCAGTTTCCTCATTTGTAAAATGAGGACCCAGAACAGTACCAACCCCACAGGGTGTTGTGAGGATCAAGATAATTCTGTGGGCAGCACTGTGGTGAAGAGGGTAAAGGCATTGCCTGTGACACCAGCATCCCATGTGAGCGACAACGGGTGTCTTGTTGCTCCATTTCCAATCCAGCTTGTTGCTAATATTCCTGGGAAAGCAGTGGAGGTTGATTCAGGTGTTTGGGCCCCAGGACCCATGTGGGAGACCTAGAAGGAGCTCCTGGCTCCTGGCTTTAGCTCAGTGCAGTCATGATTGTTGCTATTATTTGGGGAGGGACCCAGCAGATGGACGAGCACTCTACATGTCTCTGTGTGTCTGTCTCCTTGCCTCTCTGTAACTCTAAGTTTCAATTAAATAAATACATCTTTTTAACCCTGTGAAATAATGTCTATACAGTGTTTAATGCCAAGTCTCGCAGAGCCACTGTTGTGCAAGTGCCATCCGTGGGTATTCTGACTACAGGTGATGTTCAAATGCAATTGTCTGTGTTGGATGCTGTAGAGCATGTTACAACATCAGGACCAGGAAGGAGCCTTTGGAGTTGAGCAGACACCCTGAACAGACCCCAGAAGAGAGGAGGCTTCATTGCAGTGATGGGAAACGGAGGCAAGCATCTAGTTATGAGTAGAGAGGAAATTGAAATGTATCTGAAAACATTCGTCTGGTAATTTTAGCTGAAAAAAAGAAAGAAAAGAGAAAAGGCCCAGCCTGGTAGGTAGGAGCAAGAGCAAAGACAGGGGCTTTCTTTGTCGTTTTAAATAGAGGGGTCAGCTTTGCCTGTTTGGAGAAAAGAAGAACTCAGAACAGAAACAAAAATTTTAAATAATAGAGGAATGGCAAATGTGGGTTGAGGTTGTGTCTGACACAGACCCCTCTGTCATTCATTATAAAAATATCACTGAGCTAATGAAATAGTTTTCCCACTCAAATACCTGCATGGGTCTTTTATTAAAACGCAGCAAGGCAATCCACAAAGCCTGTGACTCTACAGTGGTAACTCGGCATCCCTGAAACTGCCTTCCTCCCTGGCGAGTAAAGAGAATCCACCATGAGTGCCTGACAGGCCAGAAATAACGCATGGAAAACATGAGCGACTGGGCATGGCTAATAAACAGCAAATACTATGCCTTTGAAAGATTCATTTACATTCAAATCCCGACTTTTAAAGGCATTATCTGGAAAATAGTGTACTTGTCATCAAATGTGCAGCTGAAATTTTATTTAAAGTTTTATAAAAGTTAATTTTTAAACATATATATTTGTTTACTTATAAGAGTTGTACAGAGACAAGGCACACAGAGAGATCGTCCATGTGTGCAATCCCTCCCAGTGGCTACAAAAGCCAGGGCCGAGCCGGGCCTGAGCCACATCCAGGATCTTCATGTGGTCCTTCCAAGTGGGTGGAAGGTGCACAAGTTCTTGGGCCACCTTCTGCTGCTTTCTTAGGCACGTTAGTAAGGAGGTGGATTGGAAGTGGAGCAGCTGGGACAAGAACCCCACGGGATGCCAGCGTCAAAGGCAGCAGCTTTACCCACTGTACCACAATACCGACAGTGTTTAATTTTTAATGCTATTACAGTGTGCTCTATATCAGGAGATGGGAGAGAGCAATCATAAGATCAAGTAACTTTGCCACTGTACAGGTCCTTTGGGCGTAAGATGCTCTGATTCAAACACAGCTCGAGTGTGTCCCCTGAGAGTTCACATGTTGGGAGCTTTGTCTTCACTGTGGAGAGGTTGGGAAGTTGGAAGAGGTTGGGATCTCTGAGAGACAGGGAGCAGCGGAGAGCCTCAGGTCATTGAGGAGGCTGACCTCAGACGGATAGAGGCTTTTCTATGAAGACAGAGTTGCTGTAAGAGCAAGCCTGACCCTCGTGTCATGCTCCAGCTTCTTGCCCTGAGATGGGAACTCCTTCTGTATTCCTTGTACATACTCCCTAACTGTGATGCCCTCCACCATGGAATCCTCCCCAGATGCCACACTGATCCACCTGCTTCATCTTAGACTTCCAGCTTCCAAACTGTGTTCAAACAACAACTTTTCTTCGTAACATTAGCCATCCTCAGCTATCTCATAATAAACAATTGAAGTAGGATGGCTTGGGCAGGAGCCCAAATTCTTAATGGAATGCTACCAGACCTGGGATGCTGCATGCCTGAAGTGTCTGAGTTGGATCACGTAGCCCTTGTCATTCCAATACCTGTTGAATAGCATTCTACAACACATGACCGCATTGTTGTATTGACTGATGTGGAACACGATTAGGTTTGTGGTAGGATTAGGATCCTATGATGCCACAGAGGGTCATTATAAACATCAACAATAACAGTCGTTCAGGAGAAAACTGAGAAGATTGGTTATTGCTATTGACTCCAGAATGTAACCTTTTTGTAAAGACTCATTTTTACATATTTCTTTTGAAAACAACTCTGGCTTGCAAGCGCAGTTTTTGGGGTTTGAATAATGTAGCTTTAGGGCTGCTCGAGTGCTGTTTATTGTTCTTGAGCCCCATGATGTTTCTGTTCCCTGCTGGACTCTTGAGCTCAGGAGCACCCTTGCTTGATGCCGTCAGCTACTCTCTTCCCTAAACTGCTATCTGGTAGCCTGCCCTGTTGTTGAATGAACACTGTTGCAATGAAAGAAAATTAAAATATCAGCATGACATTTCTGCTTACATGCTTAACTACGCAGCAATTATATATACTCCTTGTGAGATGTTTTGACATTTTTACAGGCGTGTACCGACAAGAGCTTATTTACATTTCAAAATAGAACTTCACTAGTGGAGAAGTCACATCAAGAAGACAGAATCTGAGATTTCTTCCTGCTAGTAACAGCTCTGCAAGGATCACACATCCTGCTTGAACAAATGGCTTTCTAAAGTAGAGCTCCAATGCACACAAGCTTTTTCTTCCCAAGAGGTTCTAACAGGCTTCCAGTTTGTGGTTGAGCCGGACAAGAAGGTTCATCAAAAAGAAAGTTTATAAGCTCTTTATAAAAAAAGTTGTATTATAAGATCAGTAATTTTTATTAACATATTTGTTAACTACATACTTTCTATGTCGATTCACATATTTCTTCAAACACTTTGGGCATTTGTCATTGCCAGCACTTGGAGAGTAAACAAGTGGATGGAAACTTTTTCTCTTGCTTTCTTGTGTTCTTTCAAGGAAATGAAAATAAGCACAAATAAAACTCTTTTTCAAAAATTATGGAATCAACATTATTGTACAGAAGGTAAGGCTGCTGCTGATAATACTGGCATCACCTAAGGGCACCAGTTCAAGTCCCAGACGCTCCATTTCTGATTCAGCTACCTGCTGATATGCCTGGGAAGGCAGTGGAAGATGACCCAGTGTTTGAAACTTTGCCAAATGTGTGGAAGACGCGGATGACATCTCAGTGTTCCTGCCTTGGGTCTGGCCCAGCCCTGGCCAGTGTGGTCACTTGGGAAGCAAATTAGAGGGTGGAAAACTTGTCTCCCTCTTTTTCTATGACTGCTTTTCAAATAATTAAGTAAATCTTCTTAAAAAGAATTCTGTATTTTTCTGTCCAAAATTCTATCTCTCAACTGGAAATATCTGTCTCTACAAACTTCAAGAGAATGTTAGTGAATTTCTGCCATGGATATATTTGACATAGTTGAAGAATTAGATCAAAGTAAACATTCTTTGCAGTGACTGCATGTACACATCATTTTCACAAAGGTAAATCAAGTCACAAAGCATGCCTGCCCACATGAGGCACAACGTGACCATAATATTTGCAGATTTTTATTAAACTTAATGCATTAATGATGCACGTTGTAATTTGACTGTTTGAAAAGTTCTCATCCAATAAGTTCTCCAAGATTATGCAAGATCTCAGAGGCACATTCCAAGGCATTTCAAATCCCTTGACATCTTTAGTTAACCCAGGAGACCCGTCCGTCTGGAAGTGAAAGGGGCTCTCATTTGTGCCTACCGTTGGCAAAAGTCAACTTCTCTTTGGCATAAGCTTCTAAATACCCACAAGGTGGCAGTATTGCCCAGAATGCTCATGCGACAACATCGGCCTGAGCGTATTGGACCACTCGGGGCAGAATCCGAATGAAGCCAAACACTGAATGTGCTGAAGGACCAAGAGGACATCACACACAAGCGCTGCAGAGGGAATGCAGAAAGCTTGGGGTGTAGGGACCTGAGTCAGCGTGCTGGTGGAGGTACTGTAAGCACAATGTAGACAGCATGGGGTGTAGGGATCTGAGTCAGCGTGCTGGTGGAGGTACTGTAAGCACAATGTAGACAGCATGGGGTGTAGGGATCTGAGTCAGCGTGCTGGTGGAGGTACTGTAAGCACAGGTGCTGCTCGCTAGAGAGGACCCTTTGTGGTTTCGAAGTGTGTTTCATTTTGGCTTATTTTCTTGTCCTTCGCCTAATGAGCATGCTGGGTCCAGAGACTTCGTTCAGGAAGTTACATCTAACCCGTATGTCCTCTTTAACTTGAAAGACTTGGTCACTGGAAGACAGTTTAAAAAATAAAGGCATAACTGGTAAAAAAAAAAAACAACAACAACAACAACAACAACAAAAAAACACACTCATGTTTGTCAAGACATGTTTCTGCTTCTTTCTTAAAATTTTCAATGTATGACATGCATAAATGTTAGCATAAATTAGCGATATTATTGCCTTGGATGCTGGCTGCACTGTTGGCCGTGATAGTTTAATCTTTAGTTCCTTTGTCTCCACATAGCTCCGGTTTGCACTGTTTGAATGTAGAGTGTGTTCATCGGGAACCAGTTGGTGCGAGCGGGTTCCCTGGGTTTTTGTTTTATTGGAATGCTGTTGTTAAAAAGCACTTTAAAAACATACATGATATGACATTATATTAAAAAATGAAAGAACTTAATATTATCAGTTAGAACCTCCTTTGCAAAAAACAAATTACAGGGAACTTTCACTGTATCTAGGCTTTGCACTAGTCAGAATATGAATAACAACCACCCTAAAGAATAATCCAATAGGAAAAAAACCTCAAAAGAGCCTTGTTCCAAAAAATCCACTTAAGTTCTTTTATTTGTACCATTCCCTCAAATCTTCAGTTAAAGTAATTTGACATCTTCCCAGAAAAAAATCCATATGCAAAAAATATTCTCTGTAGTATTTATTACTTCGATTTTGAAAAATTGGAATAATCAAATGTCAAACAGTATTTTATGTACACTTAGCAGCTGAATGAGATAGTAGACAGCATAACACATTAGAGACATTTTAAAAACATGAGTTTCATGAAGTATAGTAAAAGATAATAGCCTGAGGAGCAAGAAGCACCATGCCTGGTTGGCCGGGCCAGGACAATGGGGCTACTCCTCCAGACAGTGCCCGGCACCAAGACTGTGCTGGGCAGAGCTGGCACCAAGCCCGTGCTGGGCAGAACACACATTCTGGGTTCACTGCATCTCTATAGAGTGTCATCCGTGACTGTCCCACCAATCGACTCACTCTCGCTTGGCTGCAGAAGCAAGCTTGGTACCACGATGCTCACTGCAGTGGATTCCTTGTGACTTGCCACATGCCCTGGTGAGGCACAGGGCCCAGCTGTGCTTCTGGGTGCAATCTGCAGAATGGAAATAAACAGATTAGAACTGATCTCCCCTTTCGCATCTGGCACTGATTAGAATTGGTGGAACAAACGATGCTTTAAACAAGCTAGAGAACATCAACTCTTCCCAACGCCTAAACCAGATGATTCAAAGTGGGCAAGCCTCGGATTCCTCCATGCAGCACCCACTCCTCTCCTCCCACCAGCTAACAAACGTCTACCTACCGCCCCTTGCCATCAATGCTGACTGCAAACAACTTTTCATATTAGTCAATATCAGATACAGGGAGGCAAACAGATTGAATGATAAATCACATCACATATTCCATGGGCAAGTATTAATGACTTATGAATGGGGTGATAGATTTTTTTAGAGGTTTTTTGGGAGGAAATGGTGTCATGTTATTGCTACGTGGGTCCAAATAATTGATAGCTAATTGTTTTGTTTTGCTTTATTATTTTTTACAGATTCACTGTCAAGTAAGTGGATAAAGTTCTGGACTCCTATGAGTCACCGGAGTCCCAGTAGACGCAGGGAGAACAGCAGCACCAGCAGAACTGGCCCTGAGTCCGCAAATGCCTTTCAGATCAGCTTTTCACCGCGAGGCACAGACAGGCTCCTGCCAACAGGCCAGCTGGCATCACTTCACCAGCGGGAACAGTTAGCAAGGAGAAAATTGTGTGGCTGTCTACCAATGTCAGTTAGCAAGACTATAATTATGTTGTGAATTCCCTGCTATGTGAGTTAGAATAGATATTGTACATTACCTGAAAAAATTAATTATGTGTTTGTAACTGATTTGGTGGAAGTTACTGTTGAGTTATTAAAATAATCCTAGATGTCTAACTTTTATGTGTAGAATTATTGCTCTTGATGCTTATATTTTTGCATTGTCCTTTAAATGCTGGGTGTATTTCATCTTTGTCAAGTTTCAAGGTTTAGACAGAAAAGTGACAGAAGCATGGGTTGTGAGGGTCCCTGTGGCTTGACTGTGCCTGACTTCTTCATGGGGAGTGGACTGGGGCAAGGGGCTGAAGTTAGGGACGGAAGCCAGAAGAGGCTGCGGAATGAGCTGAGGAGGTTGTCTGCTACCATCAGTGCCATCTTGCTCCCAAGGGGGCCAAGCTTCAACTAGCAGCCAAGTTCCGAGCCAGCATCCAGAAAGAGAGAATTAAAACAAACCCTAGGACAGGCACCAATGTCCTACACTGACTTTCTTATTATTGCTGTGGTTTTGTACATGCGTGAGCTGCCTCATTCCTCCACAGCCAAAATCATTTCCGTCTTGTATTGTGCCTGTGGTGAATGAGTTGAAACTCCAGCCTTCAGTTTCAAGCCCTGTTTCTGCCCTGTGTGTGAGCCAGGACTGAATGCTGCGTGCTCAGTAAATCACCACCACGCTCTTACCACGCTCAAGGCCAAGAACGTAACCAGCATCCAGAGGTAATGAAAGAGTCCAAAGGTCTCGTTTCTTATTAGCAGCTTCAGCACAGAAAAGCTATGTGCCTTTGAAAGAAATGAGCAACGTTAATTCAGTATTACTCTGGAAATCAGATGCATTGGTGAGTGTTTCTGTGACTATGACTGGCACACAGCCTCCCCTTGCCAGCACCCATAGGATTTACTCCGGGCCTCAGCCGTCCCTCTCATGTTGACAAGTAGGCTAGTTCTAGTTTTCGAATCTTACTCCAAAGAAACAGATGTGCAGAGAGATGCTCTCAGCTTCTCCCCTAATAACCTTGTTGCTTTTTGGAAACTGTATTTGAAATGGAGCTCAGTGTTTCAAATAAACAAAAATCAATGAACAAACACAGAGATGAAGAACAAACTCGTGTTCGGCACTAAGCATCTGTCCAAGTTGACCAACTTTTTGTTGCAAATTTTCCTCCGACATAAAAGATTCAAAGTCAGTTGAAAATCCTGTTTTCCTCTTCCTGGCACCATTGTGTGTCATAATTCTGTATTTTATTTTAGAAGATTGTATAGACGTGAGCTCTCCTACGTCTTATAATTCTCTGGCTTGTATTTCTTCTCTGTGTCCTGCCTGGCCTCAATGCGTGCACCTTGGGGTTTGGCTAATTTATCTAAAGTTATCTCGCGTGTCTGTGTGGCAGTCCCTCCCACACACTATGCCATACCTGCCCATCCCTGTATTCCTGGACCTTGGATTATTTCATTTTACCTACACCTTCCTGGAGATGCTAAATTGGGCATCCCCGTTTACTTCTGCAGACACAGTCCCACAATGGGGTCCTTGCTCATGCCTGCAAAGTCCCATAACACTGGAAAAGAGTTCTTTGTGGATCGAGAGCAGAGTAAAGCTTACAGAGTCTCTCCCGCCTTCCTCCCTGCAGGAAATATAGGGAAAAAATGTGCTCTTTCGGAGTTACAACATGAAACTTCTGCCCTTCTTCCATAGTCTCTGTCTCTGTTTCGCTGTTTTTTTTTTTTTGCCATCCTAATGTTGCTAAAGAAAAACTAAATATACAAATTATCATAATAGATTTTTACCTTCCATCTTCTACAATATCTGCTTTAAACATGGAATTGCTCAAGTTATTCAACTTACCTCTTGTAGCGCCAACAAATTTGTGGATTTCATTCTTACCAGAACAGTAGAAATATGGTACAAAAGAATCTCATTGTTTTTGTTCCTTCTTGATTCGCACCCAGTTGACAAAAGCGTCACCTTCAACTTACCCAGAAGTAAAGTACTGAATGAGCTATGGGCTGGCTGGCTTATCTTGCCCTTTCCTTCCCTGCCAACATTTCCAGGGTAAGCAGTTGCCTAATTCAGGGAAGCAATAAAAGCGGGTGAGAAGAGACCACAGGGTACCTCGGTTGTCTGTTTTTTAGTTTGCCACCTTCTTTTTGCATTTGAGACAAGCTCTGATTCAGAAGAAAAGCATAGCTCCTGGGCAGTCAGCTCCCCATCTAACTCCTTTCAAGACAAAAATTACTCACCTTGTTCTTGCCCTGAGTCCCACTGAGACTGCACAGGTCAGTGACTCCAGCAGGAGTCTGTGCTCAGGGGCCATCCTAAATGCTCCACAGGAACCGGGCAGGAAGACACGGGGGACCCATCCCTTCTCACAGCATGCTCCCTCTGCTTACCAAACTTCACCCAAACACACAGGTTCAAACCAAAATGATCAGGAATTTGAAGGTGGCAAAATAGAGCAGACGCCAAGCACAGGGGCAGCAGGCATCTGTGCAGCTGGATGACACCCACTTGTGGTGTCACCCATTTTTTTGGTACAAATGCCTGGAAGTGGTTGGACATATGGTCAGTTCAACATTTTAATGTCACCAAGATGATTTTCATGATAGCTGTACAGATTGACACTGATAATAATTACAGGAAAATATTTCTAGGTGCCCATATTCTCCTCATACACTAATGATATACAGGCATTATTTAATTTGTGCCAGTTTGTGTTATTGTTATTGCTGTCTGTGGTGGTAAACAACTTCTCATTTGTTTGTTTATGCTGATGATGTGGGTTTCTTTTCTGTGGACTTCTTGTTCTATGACTGATTGAGTTGTATGTATTTAAGTATTGGTTCATGGATGTGTTTGGCTTATTTCTTACATTCTCAATACTATTTTTGAATATTGTATATTTTGCTAGTACCTTTGTTTGGGTGAATTCTCATTTTTCAACTTTGTAAGTGTTTTCTGTTATACAAAAATTTAAATGTTGTGGTAGTCAAGTTTGTTAGACTTTTCCATGATTATTTCTTCTTTTTTTTGTGTGTCTTCCCTACTATAAGATGACAAAGGTTATTTTCCTGTATAATTTTAAAGATTTTTTTAATGTTTAATTTTTAGATATCTAAACCATTTGGAATTTGTTTTCTGTATGGAGTGAGGCAAAAATTTAACTTAGGTTTAGTTCTAAATGGAAAGACGGCTGCCTCAACACCATTTAGTCTTCTTAATGTATTTACTTTATTTGTTTGAAATGGAGAGGGAGAAACAGATTTTCGGTGTGTTGGCTCACTTCCCCAGTGCCCGCAAAGTTAGGGTGGGGCCAGGCTGAAAGCAGGTGTCAGAAGCCCAATTCTGGTCTAACACTTGGTGGTGGGATCCAAGTATTTGAGCCAGCTTACCGAGCATACAGTCTCATCTCAGAACGTTGGACTCTGGAGCAGAACCAGGACTTGAGCCAAGCAATTCCAATATGGGAAGTGGGCATCCAGAAGCATGCTGTCAACACAATTTATTGAGCGGTCTATCACCTTTCTTGGGCTATTTTACAGATTCCTACATGGTTCACAATCTGCCGTGAATCCCACTTCCTCAGCAGAGCTTTTCATGAGTCTTGATATCTGGTGGAGTGGGCACTTTTAAGGAATGCATTCTCTAATAAAAACGCAGGAATAGCAACACAAAACAAACGAATTCTCTTGCTTTTTGGAATGTGCTTAGAAATTCTTAAACCTTCATAGCATGAAAACCCAGTGACTTTGAAATCAGACCGACTTGAGTTCTTATCCCAGGCTTGTCATTTTCTGGCTGTTTGAACTTGGGGCATGTTTCTTAACCTCTGAGGCTAGACTCTCTAATCTGTAAAATGGGGATAATAAGATCTATGACCTAAAGCTATTGAGAGGATTAAGTGAGTTAAGTGCCCAGCACAAGCTAAACACTCAGGAAATATTACTTTTCTTCCCCTTTCCTGTCCTTGAAAAGAGTCATGTGTTTCTTGCTTATTCTGTTTACTTTGTGGACGTTACAAAAGGCAACCAGAGCTTGCTTAAAGGCAAAACAAAATCCATCCTAGCCTGAAGATTTGAGGCAGTCCCTTTTCTGAAACCCAAATGACTACCTGGGCCGCTGGAAAAGCACAAGCTAAGAGGATGTCCTGAAGTAGTTTAGCAAGTCGGCTGATGCTGTACTTACTAATTAAATGATACGAACAGATCATAATAAACCCAGAGCCGATGAGTCCCACCACCCTGCCCAAATTACACAAACTCAGCTCTCTTGATAAGCGCTGCGAAGATCAAAAGGGCCAGAAATCAATAGGATTAAGAGTTTGAAATGCTAACGCTTACCCACAGTGTGTCCAGGACCTCCAACTCTGGCATGGCTCAGACCAACATCATTTCCTCAGACGGAGAGGAATGCTTTAAACGAATACACCTTGAAACCTGGGATGGAGGTGAGAACGTGCTTGAAATTTCATTACGTCCAGGTAAGAAACCTAAATTGAAGTGACTGTTCCGGAAGATCAAAGG
The DNA here is from genome assembly GCF_017591425.1 of Ochotona curzoniae. Taxonomy (NCBI): domain Eukaryota; kingdom Metazoa; phylum Chordata; class Mammalia; order Lagomorpha; family Ochotonidae; genus Ochotona; species Ochotona curzoniae. Next base: position 2,056,874 of record NW_024465035.1, read on the forward strand.
GGACAATGTGCATCAAGAATAAATACACAACTAATCTTACTGCAGCAAATGGTGGAAGTGAATGGGCCTAATGAAGCAGGTAGCCAGGCCCTCTCCAGAAGCTGCTCCCAGGCAGGTCAAGCTCTGGAGAGGCGCAGACTGTGAGTGAGTGTCGGACAGGTCTCATGGAACTGAGAAGCCCAGCTGGGAGGGGAACGCAGGTGGATGCCATGAAGAAAGGAAGACTAGCCATGTCTCCTTGAGACCATCACCATGTACGTACCCCCCACCTCCCAAGAGGATGCACAACACAAGAGCCGTTAGGACCTAGACAGACTTGGGAACAGACTTGTGTTCAAGCCCTGGCTCTGGGGACTTGCTAGCTGTGTGACCTGAGGCAAGCCTTGGATTCTTCATGACCTAGTAGGAGAAATAATTTCATTGTAGGGGTGGACATTTGGCCAACAGGTTATCATGCTAAGAAGAATGCCCACATCCCGAATCATAGTGCCTGGATTCAAATCTCTAGTTCAACTCTTGATTCCAGATTCCTGCTAATGTGCACCTAGGGAGAGCAACAGGTGATGGCTCAGGAGCTGTGTCCCTGCCACCCCTGTGGGAGACCTGGATCGAGCTGCTGGCTCCTGAATGACAACCTGACTCAGCCTGTGCTGTTGTGGGCATTAGGGGAGTAAACTAGTGGATGGATACTCTTCTCTGTCTCTCTGCATCTCAATTAAACAAACAAATAAAAATTTAAAAAATATATATATTGCAATCTGAAAGTGTTGTTGGAAGCAAACTGGAATATTGCTTGGAATTCTCAATAGAAGAAAGGCTGTACTAGCATTTCATGTATGCTTTGGTGGATCTGGTGGGGGAGCAGCCCTAGTTTTGCTCCTTCCTACAGCTGCACCAAGCCTCCTATTTCCAAGTTTTCTCAATGTCCACAGTGAGTCACTCATCTTCCGCTCCCCACCTCTCAACAAAGCCACCCCATGCTCGGCTCATCTCTACCACTATGTTGTAAGGGTGTGGAGGCGTGTCCGCCGAGAGCACAGTGTCCCCTCTGAGTTTGCCAACAGGATGTTTGGGTGTAGCATTCCAGACCAGGGAACAGGGTCTTCCCGGGCGTAGAGGGAGGACCCTGGAGTCTGTATTTCACCCTTCTTGTCAGTGTGTCTGCATCGCCACCCATCATCTGGGAGCTGAAACACAGAATCCCAGATCGAGGGACTCAAAAGTTGCACTAGATAAAATACTCAGGTGCAGCTGACAGATACAATATAGGGAAACCAAGTTAAATTTGAATTTCAGTTAAATAAAGAAACAAATTTTAATGTGTCTCCTTAGCATACTTTTGTTTGCTAAATTCGGCAAGTCTGTCTTTGGTGGTTTTCCTGCACGCTAAAACCTGAGATGCACATGTCTAGATCAGCCTGACTTACGCATGCTCAGATTGCTGGGTCCTGCCCCACAGAAGGTCTGATTGCACATGCTGGGACAAGGGCCCGAGAAGGTGCATTTCTGACAAGATCCTAGTTGACAGTGAGGTACACACCCAAAGGGCCAGAGGTCCCTGCAAGGACTGGATGCCCAGGTCAGTCTACCAAACTTCTCTGCACTCCCTAAGCTTGGCAAGATGAGGGCTGAGCTCCTCAACATTCACATCTATGAAGAGGCTGCTTTCCAGGACAGCAATGGATGACTGGAGCCCCAGGGTCTCCTTCTGACTTTGTCCACTGCCATCCAGATTCTGACTTACGATGATTTTCCCACTGCATGGAGGGGAAGGAGCAGAGGGCTGGGGCCAGTCTGGATTCATGAGATACCCCAGGGTCAGATTTGGGCTGGGTGGAGACCAAGTGGGAGCTTGAGTGGGAACTTGGTGGGTGGCAGGAGTCGCAATGGGGGCAAAAGGGCTGTGGGGCAACATGCCATCTTAGAGAATCTCTTTATGTACGTTTGATTCCGTAAGATACTATGTTGAGGGGATCTGTCACCCGTAGTCTGTAGTGATACACTTCGCTAGGATGGTGTACGTTCTTACCGAACACTTACTCCCTCTCGTCTATTCCTTCTTCCATACAGATGGAACTAAAGGGTCCTTGGCTGAGTTAGATCCTGGCCTTCTACGTCATCGTTACACGAGGACAGCTGTTGTCTGCAGGGGAGAGGCATCCCTGGACAACCGAATGAAGAATGGGCTGATTGACCTACATACTTTGGTATCATTCTAAACAATCAGAATGTCCTTCTGAGCTTGGATGCTTTACTTTATCAGACTTGGTTATGTTATAAGTGAGCATGCCCTATACGGCATTTTTGCTGCACAGTCCTGCACTGCTTAACACATGTAGAGATCCATGCAATCTCGACGGTGCCCAGAACGCAAGCTAGTTCCCTCATCGAACCAACACTTCCTGCTGCTATCCCTTGGTGACCGGTCCCTTCGGGGTCCCCAGCATCCTGGGATCTGCTCTCCATCACTACACACTTGCCTTTTTCACAAGGTCAAAGTATGCTGACTGGAAGTGCCACATTTGCCTTCCTTTATATTTTTAAATAGAAACAACACTCTTTTTTAAAATTTAATATAAAGTATTGGGTCTAAGACAATGAAAAGGCCCATTTGTGAACCACGTCATGGGTTGCCACGCTCCAGGCCCCCACACACTTCTCTGCTCTTTAAAAGCTGTTCTCTTGCAGAACTCCTCCTTGCACCGACCCTTCCCGACCTCCTTGTCCTCTACCTCTGCCACTTCCCACACTCTGTACTCTCGCCACCATCTCAGGACACCCGTTCTGAGCCTGAAGCTGAGCAGGTGAAGTAAGTAAAAGCAAACAGGTGACAGGGAGAAATGCCCCGAGCTGTGCCAAGCTTGGCCTCTGAGGACATTCCCAGCTGCCTTAGGGTAGGAGCTCATCTTCCCCCAAGGAACTGGAGTCAGAACGGAGGGAGAGCAGGCAGCAGAAGCCGCTGACATAGGGCAGGCAGTCAGCAGGATGCTGAGTGACAGGATTGTTAGTGCTCATTGTTAAAGGAGTTGACATTCGCTCCTCCATCCCGGAGTGCAAAGCCACCCCTCAGAAGTGAAGTAACCCAGTCGCTGAAACAACAGGCTAGACTATTCAGTGTCTCATCCCAGTTGTGGCACAGGCAAACCACAGAATCACGACTACACAAGGACAGACACCAATGACCTTGTTCAGCCACGGCCTCCATGTGTGACCTTGAGTGTGCTATTTTCTTTCCCAAGTTATTGTCTGTTCTTACTTTGTTCTGATCTGAAAACATGAGGCTCAGTTCAATGTTCTCAAATGTTTCAGCTTTACATTTATAACCTCCTAGGTCCATACAGATTGCAGCTTCAGGATCGAATTCTTGGAAGCCGTCTCTCTGCTCCAAGCCAGAAGCTGTAAGCTGCCTGCCTGCTCTGAGCCGGAAGCTGTAAGCTGCTCTGGAATATTCCTGAGTTTTACAGGTGGTAAGTGACAGAAAACCAGATGGTGCTCACTGAAGCACAATCAATTTCAGAACAGAAATAATATTCATTCCCATCCCTGAGGGAAGAAGAGTCATCTCAGAATCTGGGCTCATCCCCTCTGGACTGGGAGTGCCAGCAGGTGCCCAAAGGTGACCAGCACTCCATGACTGTGGGCTGAGGAGGAGAAGGGAGGAGACGCAGGCATCTGACATGAAGAGACAGGAGCGAAAATTAGTCCAACAGGAAAGCAGTGTAAGCTGGGAGACCTCAGGAGGGTCAGAGCTACAGACCAGTTTCGGATGAGGAATTTAGGGGAAGGACAAAAACATGGCTCTTGAAGAGCAGCTAGAGCTTCCAAGAGACACACAGATTAGCACCAATCTATAAGAACATTCTTGACTTGTCATGTGCTCTTGCCTCCCAGGAGGCTGACTTGTTTCACTGACTTTTTAAAAACAAAGATTTAGTTTACTTACTTAAAGGGTAGAGTAATGGAGAGAAAGGGATGGATAGGTAGATAGATAGGTAGATAAATAGATAGATAGATAGATAGAGCGATCTTCCATTGACCGTCTCACTGTCCCAATGACTGCAACCGCCTTGGGCTGGGCAGGCTGAATCCAGGAGTCTGGAACTCTGTCTGGGTTTCCCATGTCATTGGCAAGGGCCTGAGCATTTGGACTTCTTCCAGTACTTTCCCAGGTACAGTAACAAGGAGCTAGATCAGAAACAAAGCATTTGGGACTCCAAGAAACAAAGCATTTGGGACGCCAAGAAACAAAGCATTTGGGACGCCAAGAAACAAAGCATTTGGGACTTACATGGTACAGTAGCACTGCAGGCAATGGCTTCTCCTGGATGCCGCAATGCTGGGTCCTCTGCTGCTTTGGTTGGATGCTACCATGGAACCTCGGTTAGCAGTAAAAAATATTAGGCCTCAGGATGATGCTGGAAACAACCGCAGACTTTTAAATGCCATAGATTGGGAACTGAGCTCCTAAGGTTATGAGAGGTGCTCCAGGTTAAACCCAGCAGCAGGGAAGGCAGGCAGAGGGACAGACCTGGGTTCTTTGACACTGGGAACTTGCCGGCGATGGGACTCTTCATGGCTAGGGGCCTGGCCTTCCCTTCAGCTCCCTCCCATTTAGCCATCTTGTCTTTCCAATTCCCAGTTTTTTAAAAAAAATTCCACGTTCTGTTTTGTACACTGTAGTTCTCAGAGTGAAGACATTCTGAATAAGGGAGATTAGTGTTAGCATTTAAACTTTACTAGAGAAAAACGCTGGGTTTTTTCAGTTGCCTTTCCTTTAGAGAAAGTGTGCTAATTGCCTCAAAGCTTTTTCAGCTTCTGAGACAAAAATGGTGCCAGAAGATTGCCTACCTGACTTGGGTGCCCTCCTCCCGGCCAGAAGGTGCGATGCTACACAACTCAGTCCTCATCTTCCTCAGTGGCAGAGTGAGGACTTGAGCTCAGTGCTCCCTAAGTCATGTGAGGAAATTTATGACTGCTCCGGCAGGAAATGTTTAACTTCAATTAATATTATACAAAACATGCCACAAAAAATCATGTATGTTTCATCTACACTATTGCTTAGGATGAGTTTGAAATTGAAAAAAAATAAAAGGAGATGGATCAACTTCATATATAAAGTACTTATTAAAAATTTCATAGGTAGATATGACTACATCTGAGAAGATGATGCTGCAAAAAGGCAATGTGGCCAGTCGTAACCTTGAGTCTCTTATCAAAGGGCAGGACCAGATAACACGTAGTTATCTCTTCCTGTCTACCCCATTAGTCGGCCCTCCCAGTCTCCTCTAGCGCTCCTGACTAGCCAGTGAGAGGCCTGCCCAACACATCCATCCGTTGTTCTGCAGTTCTTTGTTATAAAACTGTGCTTCACACACACAACTTCGTTATCAATTGCAGTTCACATGCAAAAACTTTATAAGGCCCATAGCATTCCAAATCCCCCCTGAAAATGTTTGCAGAATTACCTAATCTTGTCCGCAGGTCTCTGGTACTCAGTTCCCCTGTGCTTGCTGCTCTGGCCTCCCAGGTTCAAGTTTTCTATGACTTCTCAGGAACCATTCATCCATGGGTGAATGTCGAAAACTGGAAGAAGGAGTGGTTGAGCATATTTCGGACAAGTTCTATGGAAGTTGTGTTTGACTTTACCAAGAGGTTTTGGAATATCCTGCTATCCCCTTAAACAAATATTTTTATGAGCAACTTTAAAATTATTTATAGCAGGCTTTGATTCTTCCAGAAAAATGTAATAAATGCAAACTGAAATTAGCGGGGAAAAGCAAAAACCATTCAGTATACCATGTTTATGTGCAAAATCTCAGTGCAAGATGAATAAGCAAGAAACACACTCATCCACCCTTCAGAAAAAAAACACAGAAGCTGAGAGGTCAGGGAACTGACCGGGCAAACAGACTGACTAAATTCCACTGTGAGCTAGAGAATGGGAAACGGGACCTTCAGGAAGGTCTCTTCTTTAGCTTCCTAACACATCATTCCTCCCACAGCCGTGCTGTTTGGTAAAGGCAGTCTCCTCTGAAGCGAAAACCAGGAACTGGGTGTGGAGGGGCTGGGGCGGAAATCTGCTGGACCCTGCAGAAAATCTGCATCTGTGGATGTGTTGCTCCATGTCTGGGTGGTTTGGAATAATCCTGGCAACACCATGGCTTTGCCTGCAAAGCTTAGAAGTGGCGTGGGACCAACCATGAAGAGGACACTCGGCAACTGGAGATGCTGACCATTCTCAAAGGGAAGGTAGTTCAGCTCCTCTGCCTTTCCCCAAGCGCTTTCCCTGCCTTTCTTGGTCTCTTCCTCAGCTGCGAGTTGTGTGGGCTCCCTCTCCCTTGTCTTCCTTACCTCCAGCTTGTCCTTGAGTTTAGTGACAGTGGGTAGGCACAGAGCTAGTGAGGACTGTGCGTGTCTGGTCTCAGTGTGGAAGGGGTGACAGCAGCACCTGCCTCCTGGTGCGCTGGGGAGAATGCATAAGGGGCTGGGGTATCTCAGACACTTGCCAACCTTCCTTGTACCAAGAGCTCAGTGAACATCCACCTAACAAACCTTGTATTTCCCTCTCTGCAATCCCTGGAAGATGGATACAGATCTTGAATCCTGGGAAGAGATACAATCAGTTAGAACACATTCTAAAAACAAAGTTTAATCAAATCATGAACTGAGATGGCTGCTAAGCACTGTGAATCATGTTGCTTTTTCTCAGTCTTTGGTTTCAAGAATCAAAATCCTATCCATTTGCCTTCAGTAAACAATTTTGCCTGCTGATCCAGGCAGTCAATGCCCATGGGAGTAAAACCCAGCATGCCCTGACCTCTTTGCATCTAAATCAAGGACTTCCTCAAGTGAAGGGTCAGATTCTTGGTTCTCACTCCTGTGCCAGCAAGCACCCCAGTGGATCCAGAGTCTGCCAGCTTGTTAGGATCCAGTTTCAGCTCCTGTGTTTTTCTCTTAGCAAGACAGTCAAAGCTTTTGATATTGGCCTCTCTTATCAACGGAAAGAGTATATTAGTGAACTTGATATCAATTATAGAGGACAAAAGACCAACTATTAGAGCTGTCATGATTAACTGGTGGTGGCATATCACCCCCTCCACTAGCTCTGTCCAAGTTCGCTTCACTAATAGTCAGGAAAACCTTTGGCAAAGGATGCCTGGGTCCTGACTGACATTGGGAAATGAACTGCCATCCCGAAAGGAAGGAATCAGTGACGGATTGGCATGCATGGGGCAAGGCCTTTTCCACAAGCTTCTCCCTTAGTCATTGAAAGACTACATATTAATATCTAGTTGAAATCCAGAAGATGATCAGAAAACAGCAATTAATACACATCCCTTTTGGTCTCAACCTTCCAAAATTTGTTCTTTCTGCGTTTATCACACTTTTGAGCACTTTCCGCTTACCATGAGTGATGCTACAATGATGATTTTATTTTGGATAGTGGTTTGTTACAAATGAGATTTGTTTGTTTCTCTCCATGTTGTCCCAGATACGGATGTGTTCCTTCTCCCACTGGGTTTGATTTAAAATGTCCATCGCTAGAGGATAGTAGATAAAATTCAATTTCTATTTCCATGAGAAAAAAAAATGGAGGACTGGAAGACATCCCTGTACAGCATCCTCTGTGAGTTGACACAGAATGGCAAGAGGATGTGTGCCAAAAGGCAGATGCTGAGCCCCACCTGCACCAACAAGTGGCTGCTGCAAAGTCATCCACAAGGCTTGGATTCAGACGTATCACCAAAACTTCCCTTCTAATAGTAAAAGACAAAAAACAAAACAAAACAAAACAAAAAAAAAACAACCCTCCCCCCAAAAAAAACCCAGATCCATTTCCATTACCACTCATTCCACCTGATGACTGTGGGATACATTTCCAAGATATTGGTGGAGCTTCTTCAGTCATTTGCAAAGGAGCTAAGGTGTTTCATCTCAACAGAAGATTGACTGATCATCTGATCCAGTTCCTCCCTTACCTAACAAGTGGGCCATGAACGCTGCTGTGATTGTGTGATAGAATTTGAGTCTCACCGACTGTATGGTGATGAGTGGTCTAAACCCCAGGTATCACCTGCACCTGCTATAGTAACAGGAAGGGAGTCATCTCTTTGTGCCCGGATTAGCTCAGAGCTCAATCCACAGACAGATAACCTCTCACTATAAACTCAAACTGTATATAGACAGGGAGAAGGTCAGCTCACCTCTTATCCTGGTGATAAGCCTTGGGCCTCCAGCTTTTTGTTGTTTTGTTTTTCCTTGTTAGTTTGGTTCAGCAAAGGCATCCTTCTCATTAGGTAGAATTATCACCGACATGGAAGTGCCCAGGAGGCAAGACAATGATAAACAGTTCTAGAAACTCTTCGTGGCATCCTCCCATGCACTTACTCTAAACGAGTCTACAGAGTTCAAAGCAAGAAACACACAGAAGAAATTCCAACTTCCGGCCAGATGGCTGCAACTTAGGGCCTTACACCCTATCAGATGAAAAATACGCTGGTAAGACAGTGCATTGTCACGGTGGAGGGATGCGAATCCAGGGTAAGAAACAGACAAGACGAAGAAAGACATTGGTAGTCAGAGATCTGCAAAGGAAACTTCCCATCCATCGGTAGTGTTCATGTTTGAAAAAGGAGAACTAAACAAGAGGAGAAAAAGGAATTGGGAGGAGGAACAATAAGGTAGGAGAAGTGGATGCAAGAATGAACCTTTATTCCAAAGAAGCTTCATCCTGTGGGAATGCATCGGTGTTTAAACAGCCCACCTGCTTTTCTTATTCATGCAACGCAGCATGGGAGGACGGCTGGCCTCACCCTGTAGGTGTCCACTTCCTGCAGTGGACATCATCCACATAAGCAGTGATATCACGCCTATGCAGAAAGGGCTTGCTGTGTTGGTCACCATTTTTATTCCAAAAAAAAAGTAAAACCTATTCTTACGTACTCTTCTTACGTACATTGGTAGTCAGAGATCTACAAAGGAAACTTCCCCTTTAGAAGTTGCGACCCTCCCACCCCGCCCCTGAAGATGGCCACTTCTCACATATGCGAAATTAGCCACAGCCCATCTGGATGCTCTTTCCCTTGTCTGAGCTGAAAATCCTCGGGAAAAAATGTTTCGGTGTTTGTATTTCTACTGGTAACACCAGTGAATATTAAAAAACACACACACAAATTATTGCCTCAGCAATTGACTATATACCAGGATTTGTTCTTTGCTACGTTTTTTATATTACAAGTGAAAGGTTTTCAGCTGATACGTGTCTTTCTAATGTATGCATATTTCAACTAATTATAACTGTGTATGTTCTGCCTGTATCAAGCTGGATACAGACACACTGCAGGAGATGTGAGAACAGCTAAAATTTGGCCCTAAAATCATATCCAACAACAGCATTTAACAACAACAAGAAGAAGATCTTTTTCCAACTTTGCCTATTTCATCTCAATCTCATATTATCTTAAAGAAAGAAAACGTCATTGCATATGCTAGCCAAGTGTGTTGGTAGGGGAACGTCCAACAGAGCCAGAATGGGCAAGGAGTGGGAAAGTGGAGTGACGGATGGATGGGTAAATGAATATAAATGAACTGACACCTTTACAGCAAAATAACATTTCTTTTCTTTTTTTATTCTATAGATCAGTGGGTTTTGTATCTGTAATTCTTTCATATCAGCAAAAAGGAAATAAACTCTCATGTAAATCATTTCCCCCCCATCTGCACCATATTAAAGCCATGCCTTTTTTTTCTTTTAAGCAGACTCTTTTTGCCCTATTTGCTTATCAGTTCATCCACCATTACATTTTAAATGAAATTGCGAGACCCTTGTCCCTCCCCCAAATTTCAGTCTGATGCAGGGAAGGAGGAAGCCGAGTTCCCTTGCTTTAGAATAGTGACCCAGATTCAATTACAGATAGACCCAGAAGAGAAAACTGACACGCCACAATTTTCTTAGCGGTCTTGAAAAAATTAGAAATCCCAAAACAATACTTAATGTCAGAGAATCTGTTTATTTCCAACTTCTTTGCCTCCACTGCGCTGCTGTGGTTAGTGTAATTTTTCCTGATCTGACCTCACAATAGGCTTACCATCAGGTCTTCTGAGGATATTTTTGAGTTTGGCTTCAAAGGGGAGGAGGTATCAACATTGAATATACAAACGGATTCCGGACAAGAGGAAAAAAGCCAAACACACAGCAAGCACACCTCCCTTTAATAACGCATTTAAAAAGCAAACAAATGGCATCACAAAAGTATGCCACTTCAAGTTGCATTGCAGACAAAGCAGGGGACAGAGAGGCAGGTCGTCTGTGTATTTTTCTGCTTTCCCAACTGCTGCAGAAAGACGTGGCCGAAAGAAACAGCAAGAAGGAAGAGCTCTGATTCTGCTCATCGACTTTTACCATGAAATTAAGCTTATAAATGACCTAACCGGGTGGCTTGGTATATTAAATTTTTAAAAAGAGCAATGATTCTCTCTGCTTTTTCCCTCCCTCTCTGATCTCGGTCTGAAAGGAGTCGCAGAGAGATAAGAGATGGGATTCGGTGGGCGCTGCTCTGCTGGCCCTGCTTGCCGCGAGGGGAAGCAGTAGCCCTCCACGTTTTTCGCTTGGAGTTCACAGTGAGCGGTCTTCGCGGGGGCGCCTTCCCCGCCGCCTCCACTACCCCTCGCACAAAGAAACCAGCCAAAGTCGCCCATCCCCAAACCAAACCTCTTCAGAGCTCGGACAGCCTGAGGACCTGGCTGGCTCTAGGCGCAGGTGCGCACATCTCGAACCCTCACGGAAGTGGGCTCGCGTCTACGCGGATATCCCGATATCCAAAAACAAGAGGTACATCCAACGTGAAAGTCCGAGTGCTAGGTACAGAAAAGCTGCTGGAGTGCAGACTCGGTTCTCAAACACCGCCGAAGGCTGGACTTTTCCCCCCAAGAGATTGGTTTAGGTTGTGGGAAAAGCGGGCTCCTCGGGGCGGGTGGGGGTGGGAGGGATGCACGCCTGGCCCTCGGGGAGGGTCCCCTGGGCCCTACGGGAGGCGTCTGGCCCCTGGGTTGTTGGCGGAGGATTGTTTCATTTCAAAGTGAAAATCTGCAGGCTTTGGGAAACGATATTCAAAAAAGTATATAATCTCCATATGCCGCTCAATGGAGGATCCTCATAATTTACAGTGGTAGATAAGGCTAGAGGGTGTAATAAAAAATCTGAAGCCCTCCCCTTCCCCCCTCGCCGCCTCCCCAGAATTGCACCTTGGGCAGCGGAGCAGAATCCAGGATGTGAACTTCTCCCGACATATGTTTCCCGCAGATAAGTAAACAATCTGGACGTGAAATGGAAATGGTAATTAATGCAGTAACGCTGTTACACCTCGAGTGTGCAAATCCCATTGACTCTCCGCGCCACGGGGGTGCCGGGTGAACGGGGACCAGCGGCGAGCGCCCGGGCCGCCCTCCCTCCCTCTCCAGCTCCGCGGGAGGGGCGCGGGGCGGAGGAGGCCGCGGGGGCTCGCCGGGCGGCGGACAGTCCGGCGCTGCGCCTGCAGCCCGCCTGGCAGGTGCACCGCGCTGGCTCCCGCACCCACACAGCTCCACCCACTTCCTTCAGTTCTGTCCACGGCGCTGGCGCCTGCTGGGCCTCCGAGGGTCGTAGGTGTGGAGTGTCCTTAATGTACCCCAGACAGCTAGAGCTTTCCACTAGGGCGCCACGGCCTGCGGGGGATCCTCTCGCCAGCCCAACTTTGGTGCGGCCGTCGGGTCTGGCATTTGGTCTCCTCCCTTCTCCGGTCAAGTGCAGCTGCCGTACAGGGTGGCAAAGTTTTCCCGAAGTCTCCTCCTATCCTAGCCTGGTAAATACTGGTTGCGTACTAGTCGCTTCTCTCTGGCCCAAGTGGAAAACTGGAAACGCGAGCTAACCCTTTAAGTAGCGCAATTCCTCCACTTTGTAGCAAAGAGAAAACGTGGGGACGCTTCCCAACTCCGAACAAAAAGTTTTTCAGGGGTCAGGGAGGCAGCAGAGGACAAGGGTTTCCGCCAAGAGGTTGGAGAATCCGGGCAGGCAGTCCGGGGACGTCGGGATCCGCCGAACCTTGCCGCTTTGGGAGAGCACAACCCCCTTACCCTGGCTCCCGGGGTTGGATGCCAGTCTGTGCGTGACAGCAGCGCCAGACGTAGGGTCAACTAGGAGCAGGTAGCTGGGCCCCTTCTGGCTCCTTTCAGACCCTCCTCTCCTGGTGAGGGAGGGCACAGGGAGGAGCGAGCGGGAGGAGTGCGAGGGAGATGCCCAGTTTGCAGTTCCACGACCTCGGTCCAGCGTTTCTAGCGCCCCCACCCTCACCCGCTCCCAACTGCATTCTTTTCTTAATTGCTCTGCTGCGGCCAAGTGCCTGCTCTTCGGGTTCCCGGCCAAGGCCAAACATCGCCAGGAAAGGCGCCAGGAGCGCTCCCAACGCAGAGTGGGCTAGAGTCAGGCGGCACCCGGGCAGGACCACGGATCAGGGCAAACAAAGTCCCTCGCGGGGGAGGGAAGAATCGAGCCCAACGGACTTCTTTGTTCTTATTCCCAGGTGCACAGCCCACTCAGCAAATAAAGGAATTCGTTCTTGAGGGGGAATCTTAGGAATGGCGGCATGATGGCTCAGGTTCGCAAAACTTGCTAGTCACTGTCCACTTGCATAATGATGAGGCGCCTGAGCCGGAGAGGAGCCGGAGGGAAGGCAAGGGCAGGTCTGACGCACTGGCCAAGTTGCGAGGGCCCGGGGCAGTCACCCCCAGAGAAGCTGGGGCAGTGGGAGCCGCTTGGCCAGCTGCGTTTGCCGGAGCACCTCGGGCCCTGCCCCGACCCAAAGGCAGCCTCCACCGGAGGCGGGAGTTGTGGAACTCCAGTTCTCACGGTGCAGGTGTTGCCCCCAGCCCCGAGCTCACAAGTCAGCGCGATCTACACAAAGTAAGCGGGCCTCCGCGCCTTTCAAACCAGAGGTTCTAAGGCCACTGGTACCGGAAAAGCTAGGGGAAACTTCTTGGAGTTAGTCGCACCGCTGGGAAGGGTTCAAAGACCGCGGAAGCTCCCTGAGGGACGCCAGGAGAGGACGGAGGCCGTGGAGCCCCGCAGACGCGGCCAGTGCACACCTGTGCCAAGGCTTAGGAAAGAAACTGGCATTAAGACGCACGCCCCGCCACCCGCGCCGCACCCCGTGGCTCCGGGCTGTCATCCGGCGAGCGTGCGGGCGTGCTCGCTCTCCGCGTTTCTGGGAAAAACGCCCCGCAGAGGGGCTGAGGGCGGGGACCAGCAAGGCTTTTATTGGGCTCCACTGTTTTGTCCCCCACCTTCTAAGAAACAACGGTCTCGCTTGTAGCAGGATTAGACCTTTGGGGGGGGGGGTGCTGCTTCGGGGATGCGCAGGCTGCGCGCTGGGGCAACGGAGTGCTCCCCGGCTGCGGGACGCGGGCCCAGCGCCCAGGGGACGGTGCAGCGACCCTGAGCCGGTCCCGGAGGGCCCGCGCGCCCGACGGCCGCAGTCTGTGCGGTGCCACTCGGGGCTGCTCTCGCTCGCGCTCCGGAGAAGCGGCTCTTCCCGATTGCGCGCGGGCGGGGCGCTCCTCTCCCTACAGGTTTGCTTTAATGATTTTCTCGAGAGAAAGAGACAGTTGTGAGCAAACAGGTTTGACAGGGGCTGCTCCCCCCCCCCCACACACACACCCTCGGGGGAGTTCTTTTTGTCTGCGCCTGACTTCAAAGTCGGTAATCGGCCCCTGTCGGAGGCGTGACGGGGATTGGGCTGTGGGCTAGGGCGAGTCGCGGCCGGGCACCTCGCCGGACTCTGAGGCCTGCGGGAGCCGAGCAGGGGACCAGGGGGCGAGGTGTGTTGGGCAGAAGGGGTCTGCGGCTTGACACGCCCCACGCTGGACCTCAGCTCTGTGCGGGATGGAAAGAGGGCCGAGTCACCTGCGGGCTGCGCCCGTGAGCCTCCCGGCGACAAGGCACCCCAGCTTCGCAGAGCTCCCCTCGGAGCCCCGGGGCCGGGCGCAGTCCGGAATCCAGGTTTCCGTTTTTCAGTTGCCTCGGCCGCCGCAGGCCTTTGCGGTTCAGACCCGCCCGATGCCCCCTTTCAGCCTAACTCTACTTTGGAGTTGGCGGGTTACCCTGGTGAGGCCTGGTGCGCGCGGGGATCTTTCCCGGGCTGGGCGAGCTGGGCTCGGCGGGGGAGACACTCAGACCCCTCTAAGCTTCATCTCAGGAGACGTTAAGGGACACAGAGCTATGAGGGAGATCAGAGCGCCTGACAGCACTGTCAGTTGGGGTTATATCAGACAGCGAACCCGCGGCGCCTCCGCCCCAGACCTCCTTTGCTTCCTAGGGGGCGGGAGGAGGGGCCTTCCCTTTGCGCCGGGAGCCCCCCACCCACCCCCGACTGCATGGCCACCAGAGGCAAGTCACTTCCTAATTGTCTCGATTTGTAAGAGGGTTTTGTGATGCTAAGTAAGCGTGGCGCAGGCCTCCTGGCCTCCCCCGCACCTCCCCCAGCCCGTCTTTGTTTACCTTCGCCTGATCGCTCATTTATTTATCTATCTATTATTTATAGGCGTCCCCTCCTATTCAGCGCCCGTGTATGTTAATTGTGTTATACCATTTAATTCTAACATCGGTCTCAAAAGAGCTCTTAATGAGAAAAGCATATACAACACGGATCACTTTGCCATTCAGCTCAGCCAGATGGACAACTAACTTTCTTTTTTTAATAATGAAAATCTCTTTGACAAAGGGGCTCGGATGAATGGGCTCCAAATAGCACCTCAAACACTACTAATTGTTTTGAGGACAATATGTTAATCCGCCGGCTCCGGCTTGGGTGCTTCCCTCGCACCTCGAACCACCCATTCCCCTGGCACCGCGTGGCCCCCACCCCAACAGCAGCAGAAAGCTCGCAAGCCCCTAGGCTGCCCCACCCCACGCGCGCCCTATGGAGGCCGGAGAGAAAAACAGGCGTCCTGCGGGAAGACCCGCGTGAGCGAGGCGGTGGTGGCGAGGCAAGGAGGGTGGGGCGCATCCTTGGATCTGAGAACAAGTTCCAAAGAGTCGCGCTGGCATCAAAGGGACCCTTCTCGCGAAACAGTAACCCTGACAGCCGGGGAAGCTTCGGGCTCTTCCCGGGCGTGATCAGCGCCAAAGACAGAGTTAGTAAATTCTTAAGGTTCCTTTCTTTCTTTCTCTCTTCCTTCCTTCCTTCCTTCCTTCCTTCCTTCCTTCCTTCCTTCCTTCCTTCCTTCCTTCCTTCCTTTCTTTCTTTCTTTCTTTCTTTCTTTCTTTCTTTCTTTCTTTCTTTCTTTCTTTCTTTCTTTCTTTCTTTCTTTCCTTCTCTCTTTCTTTCCTTCTCTCTTTCTTTCCTTCTCTCTTTCTTTCTCTCTTTCTTTCTTTCTTTCTTTCTTGAAAAGCTCCTTGCCTTGGCAAGTCAATATCAGCCTCCTCCTCCTCCATTTGCTCCCGCGGGGTCTTAGTAAAAAACAAACAAACAAACAAACAAACAAAAACCAAATCTCTGACAGGGACCTAGGTCACGTCATTTTGCATTTCTTAGCCTTTCACTTTCTAACTCAGCAACTAGTGTCCAGATTGCTCATAGGAGCCTCTCCAGAGGGCTAAAGGACCAGCACACGATCCCACCCGCCCCCTCCCGCTCCTTGAACTTAAACATTCCCCGCAGGCAGCGGTGCTCCACGCGCAAGCTGCGGGCTCCCAGGGGCATTGGCGCTTCTCCCCTTTGGAATTGGGTTTAGAAAAGTTAACACACCCGGGCTCCGGTTGGAGTGAGCTTTGTTTTGATTTATTTGCTCCTGAAATGGTCTGACCCTTTGGTGAAGAACTGGGGAAGGAGGGATGCCCCTTTTTGGGGGGCACTAAAGGCCAAAGCCCGACAGGTCTCAGCCTCTGGGCCACTCTGCAGCCTCCGCTGGCACAAGCTGCCAGTGGTGAGCGCTCAGCTTCTCCGAGACCCTGGGACTGACTCCCTGCCTAGACCTGGCTTGCTGACTTCAGATTTTATGCACATCAAAGGTTACTTTTTGCAATGACAGATTGTCTTTATTCAAAACGCCTTTGTTCAACAAATGAACAGAATGAAGAGGTGAAATCCTTGCAGGTACATTTCCAAGACATCGTCAAAAACAGGTGTGATCATTTAGGATGTTTTTTTAGCGTTTTTCTTTAAGTTCACTTTCTACTTCTCCTGATTTCATAACCCGACATTCTGTCTAAAAAGTAAACTTAGTTCTCTAGGTGCACGGTTTGACACAAAGTAAATAACCATATGGGTCCTTTTTGCTTTTCCCTTCAAAGAAGCAAACACCATCATAGCATGGTTTCAGATAGAAATGGTTCCCTTGCTGTAGTTTTGAACTTTCAAGTCTTTGCCCCCCCGCCCCCAAACGAGAAGCATAAATGGCATCTGATTGTGTCTAATGGCAAAACACAGGGACATGGCCAATTCTTTGTTTCTTCAGGGGGCAGAAGCCCAATAAAATAAAAAATATATATGCATATTCTAGATATAATATCAGGATTTGGGAGTTCGGCGTCCAGTGCCCATCCGAGGAGAGTGAAGGGGACATAGAGAAAGCGAAATTGCCTACATCTTTGTCCAAAGAGGGTGCAGCCAGAGGTTTGGGGAGAGTCAGGATAGGGCTGGCGCACTGTCATTAAGAGCTGTAAGTTTCTGCACCTGTCTGCGCCTCAGGCGGGGAGGACGCCCCTCCCATCACTCCTGAAGAAGAGAGAGGCAGAGTCGGGGCCAGGGTG
This sequence comes from Ochotona curzoniae, assembly GCF_017591425.1. NCBI lineage: Eukaryota > Metazoa > Chordata > Mammalia > Lagomorpha > Ochotonidae > Ochotona > Ochotona curzoniae. The sequence continues at coordinate 2,073,657 of NW_024465035.1, forward strand.
AGGGGGACCGGCAGGACTGGGCCAGAGACTGCTGCAGGCCAGGGCTAGGTGCAGAGGCCGGGGTGCCAACCCCCACTTCCAGGCCACCCTTCTGGTCCGGGAGGAGGGCCCCCCGCCTGGCTGGGGTGTTACATGGCTGTGGCGTGGGCTGACGAGTAAGGGTCTATGCCAGTCTTGGTCATGCCTGGGAAGAGGATGTAGGCGACAGGGGGCTGCAGGGTGGAGGCCGACCAGGCGGTACAGTTACAGGGCACCACGTAGCCAGGGTTGGTGGGGGACGGGTGCGTGTGCGTGTGCTGGCTGGGGCAGCTGAGGCCGCCGAAGGCGCCGTTCTGGTAGCCCAGGGTGGACGCGTAGGGCAGCGCGCCGGTGGCCAAGGTGTGCGGCACTTCGCCCATCTTCTGGATGGCGCTCGAGCTAAACTGCGCGGGGTCCAGCAGGGAGTAGGGCGCCGAGGCCGGCGGCAAGAAGGCCCGTGCTTTCTCGGGCGCACTCAGGAGGCCGTCGGAGGCCCCCACGGGCAGGCCGGCCGCCTTGAGCGGGTCCGTGTCGCCCAGGTAGGGCAGGGGGAAGACATACCTGTCCTTCTTGAGCAGGTTCTTGGGTTTGCGTCGCGGTCGGTACTTGTAGTCGGGGTGCTCCTTCATGTGCTGCGCGCGGAGTCGCTTGGCTTCGTCGATGTACGGCCGTTTTTCTGCCTCGGATAGAAGCTTCCATTCGGCGCCCAGGCGTTTGCTGATCTCCGAGTTGTGCATCTTGGGGTTCTCCTGGGCCATCTTGCGCCGCTGGCCCCGGGACCAGACCATGAAAGCGTTCATGGGCCGCTTGATGTGGTCTGAAGGTTTGGACATGGTCCCGGCGGCTTAGGCGGGCGGGGTGGGTAGTGCAGGGGCTCTGAGGCCGAGTCTGGCCGTCTGTCTGTCCGTCCGTCCTGGCCCGGGGCGCTGCGCCCCACGCCTAGGCGCCGCTGAAGGGAAGCCGGAGACGAGAGCTGACCCCGGACACAAAGTTCAGCTGATCATGCCAGCCAGTCCCGGCACCCAGGCAGCCCCGGGGGGCGAATGAGGGGCAGACGGGCGGGGGCGGGAGGAAGCAGGGCGGTCAGCCAGCGACTGCGGGCACCAGAGGCTGGGCTCAGTCCCCCATTCACCGGAGTCTCCGGGATTAAGGTAGCCAGGTAATTTTCTGGCGAGGGCAGCAGGCTCCTCCTTCTCCCCTGCTCCACCTGCGCCTTCTTTGCGTCCCCGGTCCCCTCTCGCGTCTCTGGCCGTGGCTCCCCCACCCTCCCGTGGCTTTTCCGGAGCTGCCTCGCCTAGCGCTGCACCTGGCTGAGAAGGCAGGGATGGTGAACGCGAGCCAAAAGCGGGGAAGTTCAAAGGCGAGGTGGGCCCGGACGGCGAGCACTCTGACATAAGCGCGGGGCGGTGACTCCCCAACCTGGGCGCCAATCAGCAGCAGAGGAGGCGAGGGGGTGCACCTGCCAACGCGCGGGTGGAGGAGAGAGGGAGCGAGACTAGTAGGGGGGCGGGGAGAGGTGTGAGGGAGAGATCCCGAGAAGCCGAGAACCCAGCCGCTAACTCGGGGTGCCGGTTGGGGCTTATTGTCTCTGGCCCGGTTTATAAAACTCTGGGCGCCGCTCGTTCTTTCCGCGCAGTTGTGTGAGGGAGAATTAGTGCTTCAAATTCTAAGTTCCGGGGAGGAAACAGAAAAAGGGAGTGAGCCTAGAGCCCCTGTTGGTAAATAGGACCTCCTGGCCACGAATGCAAGGACAGCCGGTCCTCCCTGGCCAGAGACTCTTGGAAGAGCCAAAGAATACGGTTGACTCGGGGTAGAAGGTGAAAATAAACTTTGTGCTCTAGCCCCAGGGTGGTCCTTGACAACCTACCCTGGGGACCGGGTCTCTGCTTCTGCCCCTGGACGCGGAGCCCGGGTGTAGCTCTGCGCCCCGGGAGTCGATGCCCAGGCACCTCGCGTCTGCTTGGGCTCAGGTGCGTCTTTCTAAAGGGGCGTTCTTAAGAACGATCTGCTCCCCGCTCTTCTGAAGGAGGTGAAGAGGGTTTTTGCTCTGAGCCCTCCCACTTTTCTCCCCACCATTGTCCAAACAGGTAGGAGAGCCTGGAAGGATGCGGACCCTGGGGGCCTTTCCTTCGCCGCTTCTGCTGCGGTGCTGCAACGGTCTCCGGCTGTCTCAGCCAGGCTGGGCTCCTCCCCGGCGTCTCTTCCCACCCGGCGGGGCTGCGAGATTCGTTTCTCGAGTCAGATGAGCATTCTTCGAGTAAAGAGGACGAAATGACCCGCAGAGCCAACCTGCGCGCCTGTTTCCTTTGAATAATTGCCTGCCCGATGTGAAACGCCCTTGGGGGAAATATTTATTAAATGGAAACCATTGTCCCAGGCGCGGAGGGACTTGCGAGTGTTCCAGGTTTATTGGCTTTTGCACCAGCCTCTCTCGGGAGGACGGGCCAGAGACGGGTACCGGGCTTGGTTGGTCTGGAGAGGGGGAGGCAGACAGGAGGCAGGAGCGAGGAAGGAGGGTCTTTCTCTAGCATGTGTGGGTTTGAAGGACTTGATTTCTTCTTCCTGCTATTAGACGTGTGAAACTTTTTACCCTCAGCACAGCTCTTCGGACAGGTGGGCACTAATCCCATTTTATAGACTGGGCAACTGAGACTGAGAGGTTATGCGATTTGCCAAAAGTGACCTGGCTGGTGGGAGGCGCTGACGCCAGGTGTGCATAGGATTCGAAATCTCCCAAATCACTTCCACCCCTCGCGGCACCACATGTGAGAAATGTGTCTGTGGTGCAGCCACGCGCGGAACCCTAGACGAGTTTACTGCAGAGTAAATAAACGGGGCGGCCGGTGAAATCCCAGGTTCCGGTGAGCACACGGGCTTGCTTCAGCACATCCTCCCCGCTAAGGGCGCCACCCCGGCACGGGATGCTGGGCAGGCGAAAGCCTTTGCGTTCCTCCTCCTCCTCACGCAGCTCCAGAAGCCGCTATCTGGCTTTCCTTGCTTGTTTTCTCTGCGGTTTCGTTCCATTTAGGGTTTCACGAAGCGGAAACACTTTCCTGCCCCGTTGGGGGAAGGCTTTGCCAAGTCGCAGGAAACCTTTACTGGACTTGCCGCAGCGCTGCGCTCAGAGCTTGTCAGCTTCAGAGCTCCAGGGGCCACGCGACTCTCTCCGTCCGGCAATCCACACGGTTTTAGGAACGCACACAGAATATTCCTATCTACAGAGAGCTGGAGCATGGAGCAGGGACGCACCAGTTTCCCACCTTGGAACCCTTGGGTTAAGGCACACCCATCTCTCAGAAACTGAGATCTGGCACCGTGTCCCAGACCTTTCTGTGAGTTCAGCATTCAGCCTGCTCACACACCCTCCTTCAATTCTCTTGCTTCTTCCTCCTGTTCACCAAGCTCTTCTTCAGCCTCTTGCCCTCTGCCCTAGGGTACAATCCAAGAGCTACCCAATCCGGCACTGATTATTGAAAAGGGTGCACAATGGTGGCATGCCAGTTGGTGGGCAGAGCACCATCTTATCTGCAGGGCATCTGGGGCCCCTGGCTGCGTGGTCAGGCTGCAATGACTCTGGTGATGCCAGCCTTTCGCACCCCATGTCACCCCCCTCCTGCAGGGCCACACCTTGGCCTTGAAACCAGAACTTGGCACTAAGAGGGTCTTAACATCTCAGCCTCCTGGGTGAATCGCTCAACCACACCCACCTGTGTCTGTTCTGGGAGCCAAGCATTTATTCAAGATTCCTCAACTGGACGGGGGTGTTGCTTGGGGAAAGGCTGGAAGGGCACAGGGCCAGCCTGCTAATGACTGCAGCCTTTATATCTAATGGCTCTTGGGCTGCACTGTGTCTCCAATGTATGCCTTCCAACTGAGCCTTGGCCACGGGGCAGCACGTTCCAGACAGGTGACCTCTGGGGAGAACCAGCAGCGTCTGCTCCAAGTCAACAGGTATTAAGACAGAGGTTCCCTAAAGACTCTTCCTGCTCTGGTCACAGCAGATCTCAGGCTGCCATTCCACTCCAGGTGGAGACATCCCTGGAATGAGGTCTTCCTGCTCTCCCATTCCATTTGTTTCTTGACTCAGTTGCTCTTGACACGACTGAGGGTGGCTCCACTAGAGGTCCCAAGCCCCCAACAAGGTGGATCCTGTCAGCAAACCCTTGCTGTACAGAAAGGGGTCCTGGGTGTGCTCTCCCTGCCTTCTGCTTCCTTACACAGAGCCCAGGAGCTAGCAGGTGCACCCTCACCCTTTGAGCCTTTGCAGTCACTACTTTCCTCCTTTTGTCCCAGCCCCTTTGTAAGTTCCTCAGGGGTTAGTTGAGGGCATCAACACTTCTTTGATTCCTGGGCTGCACTAGGACTCTGTCAGCGTGGTATGGTGCAGCTCACAATTTCTTCGCAGTCAGGCAGGACTCAGGAGGCAGCTTCAAGCTCCACCAGGGTGGGGCTGCTAAATGTGCATCTTTGGGTGCCCAATGGCCACAAAACTCCAAGCTCAGAGAAAACGCTCAATGGTGTTTTCCTGCTGCACAGATCCAGGCAAATGTTCCCCACAGACCTTCTCCACCTTGCAGCTGCGGGGACTTGCAACTGCGGGGGTGGAGATTGGGGACCTGGATGCTGGCACCTGCCTGCCTGGCCTTCGTGCTCCGTTCTGCCCGCCACCCCATCATCTCTGGTGAGTAGAGCTGGTGGCTCCAGGTGTATGGTACCAAGAGAAGGCGGAGTGGTCAGAAAAAGGCACGCATCTTGCTGCTTGGAGAAGGCCATTGAAGGTGGAAAGAACAAGAGCAGCTGACGAGGCGTGGTGAGACATGGAGGCTTTAGGAAGAAGGCAGAAGCTCTCCCAGTGGCACACACTTGGTGGCATCAGTCCTTAGTGGTTATTGTGACCCTTCTGAGTTTGTGGGTAGACACTGAATTCAAAGGGGGCAGGTTCTGGGGAGCTCAGAATAGCCTGATTCCTTTTCTCAAGGTACAGTCAGGTGTTTAGCTAAGGGAGAGCTCATCTGGTCCACTTCTGAGCGCTAAGAACCCAGGTGCTAGCATGGGGTGATGAACTAACCTCACGGCATAAACACTTGGTTAAACCACAAGCTCAAGTTTGTTAACTTCTGACTACTCAATGTCCATTAGTCCAGAATTGTCCCCTGTCCTCGGTCTTATCAGCCGTATTCACTTCTTAGCACTAGAAGAAATAAACTCCCTTTAAGATTTGTTTTTGAACATTTGAGAAGGGGAGCCTCCCAATCGGCTGGCTCACTTGCCAAGTGTTCTCAATTGCCAGTACAGGGCCAGGTCAATGATAGGATGCCATCCACGTGCCCCACATGGGTGGGACTACCTGAGCCATCACCTGCTGCATCCCAAGGTGCATGTTAGCAGGAAGCTGAACTGGGATGGAACTTGCCAGAACTCAGACGTAGGCATGTGGGATTGCAATATCCTAACCCATGGATGGCTGAATAGAAGCAAACACACAGCACCATTCTAAGGACTTTGCTCACATGAAATCATTTCTAGTTTTTGTTAGCTAAAAATTTCAGTATTTGGCATCTCTGGGCCCCCTTATCTTATGCCTTGCTTTCTATTTTGAAACCTAGAAAGATCTCATATGTGCCTAGAGAGATCCAAAAGGACTCAGACTCTGGTCTTATTAAGATACTTTCTGGTAATTGCTCTGGGGCCAGCGCCACTTAGCCACCTGTAAAATCGAACTTGTGGTTTGCAAACAAGACAGAACAGGCATCAAAGAATGCACTTGCTGCCCACAACCAGGAGAGCTGACTGTATGTTGGCTGATCTGAGGACACTGCTGCCCCAACACCTGCGTGGAAGGAGGCTTTGATGCTTCACACTGCTTCAACATGACTCCGTTCATGTAGGAGCTCATGGGACTCGCGGATGAGGATCAAGTTTAATAGAAGATTGCATGCCATCTACACAATCCTCCAAATAGGGTAAATGGGAGCAGGACTAGGATGTTGACATCTTCCTGCTCACTTAGCAGTTTGGTGGCTATGTATAAAGCATCTACTTTGTGCAACATGTGGTTAGGTGGTGCGTAGAGCAGGGAATGGGATTTACAAAGGTACTTTTCCCAGACTGAATGTTACAGCACAATGGGAGGGCAGATGAAAAACAAGAAACAAGCTCCTGGAGTGATTCCTGACTATGTCTGTGTCCCGATTTCCTATCCTATAACACAAGTCTAATAGATTACTGGAATGAAATGATTTACTAGGACCAAAGCACTTAAAATAGTTCTGGGTGTGTAGAAACCTCTCAGAGATTGGCCAAATGCTATTGTTTTATTATTGAGTATAAAGAGGGAACTTCTGAAAATGTAAATGCTAGGAGGTAAAGAAGGGCAGTAAGAAGGGGAGTGGATGGTCTAATTCACACTGGGCTGCGGGGAGGCAGGCTTCTGAAGAAAAGGCCTGTGCAGAGACTGGGGCAGTGTGAGGAACCAGGGCTCAGACAACCTGAGGCAATAGACACCCCATCCAAAGCTGGCATCTTATTTTAAACTGGGAAGCCATTGGAACGATGTGTATTGGAGTTGTTCGTAACAAAGTTAGCAATAATCTTAATAGTCACATACAAATAACTGATCATCAGCTACTCTACTCATGGAAGAATCTCACCTCCCAGGCACTATAATTTGACAGTTTCATTTATTTTTATTTGAAAGGTAGATTTTACAGAGAGGAGACAGAGGGACGTTTTGCATCCACTGGTTTATTCTGTAAATGGCTGCAATGGCTAGAGCTGAGTTGATCTGAAGCAGGGAGCCAAGAGATTTCTTCCAGGTCTCCCAGGTGGCCGCAGGAACCCAAGGACTTGGGTCGTCCTCCGCTATTCTCTTGGGCCATAGGCAGGTAGCTGGATCTGAAGTGGTACTGTCGCTGCTTGAATCACAGCAAGGACATTAATCAGCACCGTTGCCACAGGGTGAAGAATCAGCCTGTGTACCGCTGCACTGGCCCGTCTTGGAGAGGCCACTTCTGCTGCGTGCTGTGGACTCCGCTCAGGTCTCCTCTCCCCTTAGGAAGCTGAGGAATAAAACAAGGGTTGATCACAGCTGCTCATAGTTCTGAAAACCTCAGCCTCGACATTCAACAGGAGTCGGCAGCTTCATGCACCCCTGCCCGTCGCGAGCAACACAATGCACATTTAGTCACCTGAGGTATCGCATCAGACACTCAGGATCCTTAGGATTAGAAAGAATTCCAGCAGATGTAACAATAGGAGAGACAAATTTTGTTTCTAAGAATGAAAGCCAGAAGCATGTCAATGTTGTGTGCCTTTGCCTTGGGTTCTATGGTGTTCAGGTATTTTGTGTGCACGAGGGCTTCCCCACCCCTGTTCTCATGCAAAACCCTGGTCAGCTTTGACCATCACCAGTACTCCTTAAGGCTCTGGTATCTGATGCAGTGGGCCAGGCTGGGGCATGCATTTACTTCCAAGTTTTACCACAAATTATTCACTACAGAGGCTAGGACCAAACATGGCCACAAGCCCCGTTGAGGATCAGAAGACCGCTCTTTGTTCATCCTTTTTTTCTCCCGACAAACCTGCCTGTGTCCCCAACTTCAGTTGAAAATATCAGCGGGGTTAGAAGTTCCAAGAGGCACTCCTTTAAACATGCTTATTTTTTTTAAGATTTATTTTATTTTTATTGGAAAGTCAGATATATAGAGAGGAGGAGAGACAGAGAGTAAGATCTTCTATCTGTTGATTCAATCCCCAAGTGGCTGCAATGCCCAGAGCTGAGCTGATCTGAAGCCAGGAGCCAGGAGCCTCTTCTGGGTCTCCCACACAGGTGCAGGGTCCCAAGCACTTGGGCCGTCCTCAACTGCTTTCCCAGTCCACAAGCAGGGAGCTGGATAGAAAGCGGGGCTGCCAGGATTAGAACTGGTGCCCATATGGGATCCTGAGTGCCTATAAGGCAAGGACTTTGGCTGCTAGGCTACTGTGTTGGGCCCTAAGCATGCTTATTTTTATGTGCCTGTTGTTTAAAAGCACCATTTTTATATTTCTTGAAGCATAATAGTGCTTAACATTTTAATTAACAAGAAAGTGACTGGAAAATTTGCTGAGTCAGCTGGTGGTTAAAAAAAAAAAAAACAACCTATAAAAAGGCCAAAGGTCATTAATTGCTTTAAGAGTACAGACAAGTCACTGATGTCTCTTAGCCTCCATTTTCTCATTTCCAAAATGGGGAACAGTAGCTGCCAGTGTGGTACAGACCTGGATCGGTTATCTATTGCTGTGCAATATATATCTCTCTCTCTCATATGTATATTTATAAACATATATAATACATATATTTGCACACATATATTGTGCCTATACGTGTGTGTATATATATATACACTGAAAAATGAAGTGATCTGAAAGAACAAAGCTGTTATCTAACATGCTGGTGAGGGTCAAGAACACGGGAAGAACTTGGGGTTTCTGGTCCAGGCTCTGTCCCGGTCCCTGGCTGCAGTTGGCTGAGGACTTGACTGAGTGAGGACCTCCTTCCGAGCTCACGCAGCTGATGCTGCCAGGAGGGCTCAGGTTTTCCCCAGATGAGCTTCCCTTTCAAGATGACGCGCTTCCTCCTGCGCATGGGCTCTGAGAGTGACCAAGGCAGAAGCCTTGGAGCCTGTGGGAAGAGACCACACAGAGGTTCGAGCACATGAGGAGGGGTCGTGGAGATGAGCACACTGGAGCTGCCTACCACAAGCTTCCACTGGCTTCACAGACTGCGCGGCACTGTAGGCGGCAACGCGCTGTGACCCTTCTCATGCCCATCTCTCGTGATGCTGGCTTGCAGGTGTGTCCTGTCTTTGTTTTTGCTTCTCTCCTTGGCTCTGATGCTCTTCCTGTAACTTCCTGAGCTCCTCTCCTCGTCCCTCAGCAATATTTCTTCGTTCTCTGCATGTGCCAGGGCCTCCTTGCTGCTTGCTGCCTCTCCGAGAAGGGCTGTTTCTTTACTCGTTTGAGTACTCAAATAGCTGTATGTGAAACAACCATGGCCTGGTGTTTCTGATTCTACTATGAACTATTGGTAGACGTGAACTTGTGCTGAACAAAAGTTCAATCATGATCGCAACCTGGCAGACTTCCGCAGCGTGAGTAGTGAAGGCCCAGGAAGGATTGATGGAGGGTTTGGATGGGAAAGATCTGTCCATCCTGGTCTTCCTTCCAGGCACTTCAGTGAAGCGAAACTAAAGTTTGAAAGCAGACAATTCTAACAGTGGCCGGTTGAACTGAAATTCTAAAAATCAACATTATTTTCCTTGCACTGTGTATAAACTCTTTTTTTAAAGACTTACTTATTTTTATTAGAAAGACAGATCAGACTTATGAAAAGAAGGAGAGACAGAGAGAAAACTCTTTCATTTGCTAGTTTGAGCAAATTTTGGAGACCAGGAGCGAAAATAAAAGTGGACATCAGAATGAAAGCGTTATATAACTGGATGGAGATGGGAAGAAATTGGAAGCTACTTGGTTCCTATTTATTTTCCTCATATTCTGAGTAAGCAGTTGTAATGTTTCTGACATTTATTTCAATAAATTTCCTGGAATTAGTACTTTTATCAGACAGCAGAATGTCTGGTCTGCTGACAAAGACTCATTTTGTTCTGTTATTATGGTTTTAACCAGATAGATCTTTCAGCGGTACTTCACTCAAAGTATTTTTAGGTTTGCACTTCCGATGCTACAGTGAGTTGACTCTCTTATCAACCTTTATTCAAGAGCTAAATTCAGAAGGAGAATTTGAGCAGTGATAAGCCTATATGATAACTCAGGGCAGTCCATTTATAATTTTTGGATTATAATTTAGAAGATAATCACAGTTCTTATGTTCCTTAGAGCTTATTACATGCTGGGGTTTTTTTCTTCTTGTTAATCTCCCCAGTAGACGCGAGATTATGAGAGAAGAAAGCCGCCTTGGAATGGTTTGGCAAGAGTCTCTTGTGTCTGTAGGTGTCGTGGGCCACGATTGTTACCTGTGCCTGGCTGTTTCTACTCTCTTAGGCCATGTCACTAAAATAGTTGTTTAAAGATGCATAAATGAAAGGCATATTTATTAGATATATGAAGGGGAATTTTAGCTGAATAAGCAAGTGTGATTCCTTGAATTTCTTTTGCGGACCTAGCTGATGGCGTCAAATCTCTTATCAAGAAACATCCTATCATAATTCCTGATTTACTGACACAAAATCTTGACCGGCAATGCTGGCTGCCCAGCCTACAGCTGTTGTCTTCTTCGTTCATAGGGACATTCAGTTCGTAGAGAGGCTCTACAACTGCTTGCCAGTGACTGATTTCTAGGTGGGCATGCGACCTGTTTAGCTAAGGAGTAGACGTTGGCTTTGGGGTGGGGTTCTGGGAAAAGTGTTTCTTGCTCAATAAAAGAGTTGCACAGTAGGGAACCACGCCCAGTTCTCCTGTTTGTAGACACTGGGTCTGCATATCACTGCTTCACGCCTCCTAGAGGCCTGGTGGGGAACTGCCCATCTTAAGACAGCAATAAGATAAGAATGAGGATTGGGAACCTGGGAGAACGTAGTTTTTAATGACTTTGTAGAGTTGCTGACTTAAACAACGTCGGAATCCAACTTTGGAGCTTCTTGTTTGGTGAAAGGATTCCTTTTCCTTATTGCCTGAGTCCTTCCAGGTCAGGCTTCCAGCTGATGCAGCCCGGAGTTCCCTGTTGGAGAGCGTACCCCCCAGCTTCAGCACCTCCTGGTTTGTGGCTCAGGTGGATTTACACAAGCAGAACCAAGCTTCCTCCGGCAGCGGAAGCTGCAGGTCTTTTGGTATGCACATCTGCATCTTCCTTTTATGGATTTTCTGCTCAGCTATACTCTATTCTCACATACTTTAATATAGTAAAATTGTGATTATTTTTACTAGCCAGTTTATTTGAGTTGGCGTCTGCTTGCCGTATAAATGACCCCTCAGTTTTGCATTCCACGAGGAATAGGAATGAGCTGTGCTGAATTTTTCCTTCCAATAATCTTGGAATGGTAGATACTGCCCTCCCTCCACAGCTGCTGTGAGCACATGACGTTGGTTGCAGTGGGATAAGGAGTTATGCTCCCTGAGCTCCTGGTGGGCACCTGGTGCTGACTTGGGCAGTCCTGCAGAGGCTGCCTGGCAGCCCTTTTCACCTACTGTTCTAACTGCCTCCGTCAGGGCGGCTGCACTACAGGTCCGTCAAACTCTACTCACTGCACCTGTGAGCTCTCTCAGCCACCTGCATGCCCATCCTTGGCTAGTTGTTCCTTCTCCCTTCTTATCAGAAGATAAACCTTCCTTTTCTCCAGGGTTTCCCGCAGCCCCTGCATCGCTCATCTCTACCCTCTACTCTGATGTGGAGGCTTTCATTTGCATCAGAAGGCTTTCTGCAAGGATTTTATTTCTTTCTGCCAAGGGAGGAGCACTGGTTTCTCTTGTCCTGCAGCAGAAGATAAAGTGGCAGTGCTGTCTCTTCGGTGTTCCAGCCTGGGATCCTTCTTCCTTCAACGAAGTGTGGCTCTTGTGTTTCCACTGCAGGAGCAGTATGTGTGAGCCGTGTTGGCCTTCTCCCTGTATGGCCTTAGGACAGTAGGAACAGCTCGGTACTTCTAGAATGGCAAGGCCACGCCTCTGGCCACACCCTTTCCTTGCATCTCCCTGCACCGTGTTCTTCCTTCGCTCTGCTAATCACAAAGGCAAAGCCTTGAAGCTGGCTTATAGCCTTGGCCCTGCTTTGCCCTTTCCTTTGACCTCTTGGCAATATTTGGAGCTTCCTCCCAAAGGCTGACACCTTAGTGCTCTGACTCATTCTTTCCATTTTCCTCCTGAAAGAGTGCAGTGGTAACTTGAAAGCCCCATCAGCTGAGCACAGATGAACATCTGGCCAAGAATGATCTGGTAAGCTTCTTTGTATCCTGGATGTATTAGCTCAAAGGATGTGTGCTGGATTCAGCTGCTTCTGCTCTGAGTCTTCCAAATCCCGCTCCTATTTGTTTGCTTATTCAGCATTTCCATGTGGGTATCTGGAGATTGTTCGAAGAAGTTACCTTTCCTTCCATGCTAAGTCTCCATTCTTTTTCCTTCTTTTTTTCACTCTATGGTACTATCATTTGCCACCATTATTCTTCTGTGATATTCTGCTAATCACTAAACCTTGTGGAATCCTTTTTAAAGAGTATTTTTATTGGAAAGTCAGATATACAGAGAGGAAGAGACATGGAGACATTTAGTTGACTACTGTAGAAGCTGCAACTGAAAATATCTTAACACTAAGCTGATACGTTCATCTGATTGACGATAAAGTCCGACCACACATATTTATCCACTGCTGTTTTTGAAATGCATGTTAGTAAACCACAAGTAACTCAGAAGGATGTCGTGCACACTGTTGTTTGTTGACTTAACATGTATTTCTCCTCGCTTCTTCTTAACCAGATCCTGGTTTGGCGTATGCAACAACACCTTGCTCTAGCAGCCACATGCCTATGGGACACCGACTTCACTGAGTTCCAGCGACAGGCCTGATGTGCCTCAGTCTAGCTCTAGTCTCTGCCTGAGCGGGAAGGGGCAGGCGAACGTGATTAGGTCAATGAACATGAAAGGAAGTCCTCCTCTGGGTTGTTTTCTATAGCAGAGTAAGCAAATAAAAGTCTGCATTGTTGGCTAGATATGTCTGAATTTCTGTGCCTTGCATTTGGAAGCACCTAACAATTTCATATCATTATGGAATTCAGTGTAATTATTCATTCCATATTTTCTCAGCTAATATGTTCAATTTCCTCTTGATATCCATATGAGACTGGTTCCAGAATCTTCTCCCCCAACCTGCTGCAAATACCAGAATCCAAGGGTGTTCCAGTCTCTCGTATGAAATTATATAGGGGGATGGCATTGCAGCAGTGTTGTGGGTAATGGTGTCACCATGTAACTCTGCATCTTATATGGGCGTGAGCTCATGGCTTAGCTGTTCTGCTTTCCATGCAGCTCTCTCATAATGACGCAGGGAAAGCAGCAGGTGGCCCAAGCATCTGAGCCCCTGCCATTAACGTGGGAGATCCTCATGCAGTTCCTGGTTCCCGGCTTTGGCCTGCCTCCACGAGGCCGCTGTCACCATCTGGGCAGTGAGCAAGCAAATGGGGGATCTTTTGCTCTCTCTGTCTCTTCCTTTTTCTCTGTAACTCTGACGTTCAACACAAGTTTACAAAACTTTATCAACAAAAATGCTGTACTGCTTGTACATAAGATGCATCCATTAGGCCTTTCCATATACTTTGTTATAGGGGAAAGGGCTTGATTTATGTATCGTTAATGAGATCTGCGTCATTTATTTCTAGTAATATTTTGGACCTGAGCAAAAGCCCTTAAGAGAGAGGGGAGCACAGTCACTTTAGAGTCGAGTTGGCTTGAACGTCGCAAGCCTTGGCAGGTCACCTGAGCTTTCAAAGCCTCAGATTCCCTGACTTTAGGATGTGGACTATAAAATTCCACCTGAGGGACTTATATTCGCTGTGCTGGGCTGAAGAAATACTAAAATCATCCACTATAGATCAAATCACCAAAATGAGAATAGAGAGAAGTGCAATGGCTGGTTTTAAAAGAACAAAGATTGTTCTTAATGGAGTAAAAGGATAAAAACAAGATTAGCAAGCAGGGACTGCTACACTTGGCCAAGGGCTGTGAGCTTTGCAAAGGTTTTCTCTGTGAGCCGGAAGCTGCTGGTGTTGGGAGACCACACAAAAACAGTCAGCTATCTCAGGAAGACAACCATCATAAAAGAAGGCCATTATATCTGCCATTTACTCTCTAGTTTTTGTATGGTTCTGATGATCTTCCCATTGACAGGCAGACTCTATGATTCCATGCCTCTAAATTTGATTAGGCTCATGTCTATGGCAGAAGTGGCATGATGGGACTTCCAAAGCCATCCCTCAAGCTGATACCACTTCCTCTTGGTCTGCTGGAATGATTGCCTTTGCACTAGCCACCGTGCAGCGAAACCCAGGGACCCCCTTGCTAAGGCTTACATGGAAAGAAACAAAGGCCTCTGGTTCTGAAGCCCAGCTAGGTTCTCAGCTGACAGAAGACACTAACTAGTCCATCACCTAACTCAGATTTTTCAATCTTTTTGAAAAAGAATGTCAGTTTGTAAAGAACTTTTAGCTAGTGATCCTCTTTTTAGTTTTTAAGGGTTTATTTATTTGTAAAGCAAGAATTACAGAGATGGACAGAGGCAAACAGATCTTTTATCCACTAGCTCATCCCCCAGGTATCTGTAACAGCTCTGTGGATTGGGCTGGTCCAGACCCAAGCTGGCAGCCTTCATCTGGTTCTCCCACAAATGTACAGGACCCCAAAGCACTCAAGTGAGTGGAGTTGGAATTGGAGCAGCTGAGACTTGAACTGCCACCTGCCACCTATAAGGGATTCCAGTGTGACAGGAAGCTTTTTTTTTTTTAAGCTTTATTTGTTTTTCTTTAAAAGGCAGATATACAGAGAGAATAATCTTGTATCCACTAATTCTCTTCCCAGGTGACCATAACAGCCAGAACTGAGCTAATCCAAGAGCTTCTTCCAGCTCTCCTGTGTGGGAAATAAGGACCTAACTTCTTGGACCATCTTCCACTGCTTCTCCCAGCTCATTATCAGGCACCTGGGTCAGACATGCAGCCTCTGGGATATGAAGTGGCACTCATATGGAATTTCAATGTTGTAGGTGGTAGTTTTACCTGCTTTGGCAGTATATCTGGTAGTATATTTGGTAGTGCATCCTAATAAACTGACCCTTTCATGATTATGTAGTGATTTATAAACTTCATAATTTATTTAAAGATTTCTTTTTTCTCTTTAAAGTCAGAATTAGAGAGAGTGGGAGAGAGAGAGAGACATCTTCCATCTGCTGGTTCATTTTCCAAATGCCGACAATGGTCAGAGCTGAGCTGATCCAAAGCCAGAGGCCAGGAGCTTTTTCCAGGTCTCCCATGTGGATACAAGGACCCAAGGACCCAAGGATAATTTTCTGCAACTTTTCCCGGCCACCAGCAGGGAGCTGGAGCAGAAGTGGAGCAGCTGGGACTAGAACTGGAGCCCATAGGGAGTGGCAGCCATATTTGAATTTTGAACTCCATGTATGGTATCTTTTTAAAATAAATAACAATGTCAGGTTTTCTTTTCTGCTTAGCATGATAATATGTATTTTCAACTGATGAATTTCTTGTGATCACTAGTTGCATATATTTCTAGTGGAAGAGAATTCTATATGGATCTATTCTGTCCTGCCTATCTGATAGGATAGTATTGATTAGTGTTCAGTTCAGACCACATTTTCAAGGAAGCCTGTGCTGTGAGCAATCTTCAATTACTAGGGCAGCCAAGGAGACCAAAGACCATTTCGCTTATGACCTTGGAAGAGAACGAGACTGTTTCTTCCCCAGGAAAGCAATGTTGCTTACTCCCCATTGTAAAAGGTTCAGCTGCCCTCACTGAGGCAGGCTTCTCTCCTGTAGCAACTCATGGCATGACTAAGTGTCATTTGACTGCCTTCCCATCATGAAATGGCCATACGGCTCGGAGAGCACGAGTAAAAATGCTGATTCCCTGGCAACTGCTGCAAGTACATTGTTTTTCCTCCTTGACACAGGAGTCACATATCTTCTGTTGGTTTCTGGGGAGAGTGGCGAAGGCTAACTTATTAGCTTGTAAATATGGTAAAACATCAGACCTGTCACAATTATCATTTAATATCAGTTTCCATTCCTCCTCCACATTCTGTGTCCTCCCCTCTCCTTCTTCCATCTTTCCTCCCTTTCCTCTCCCCTTTTGGATTAATGAAAGTATCCACCCTTTCTTTTGCTTTCCAGTGGTTTGAAAATTAAATATTCTGTGTGTGCTCTATGCTATTCTCCTGGTGGTAAGACAAATGACTTTGATCACACACTCTTGACATGTATGATATTAATGTTCAATATTTAACTATGTCTTGTGGTTTTTCTCAACATCACCAATTAAACACTATCATCATCCTTCTGTAGAGTCAATATTTGTTTAGGTTTATTTGCATATTAGCTAATAAATTCACTCAACATTACTTCTTCCATATCAGATCTTCCTTCTTTCCTAGTTAAATTGCCAAGCACAAAAGATAAAGAGAAAATCTTCAAGCAGCACTGGGAAAGCAAGATATTACCTTCAAATAAGTGATAATTAGTCATGAATCCATAGACCTAGGAAGCCCGACCTGTAGACTAGACACACAAGCAAAACAGACCCACACTGAGAATCGCATTTCCAAAAATGTTTTTTCAAAATCCCTTAATATACAAACATCTTTATTCAGTACTCAGTTTTAGAATAGTGTCTGTGGCTACCTGCTTCTTGATTGAGAAATGTTTTTTCTGAGCACATTAAGAGTATTCGTTTACTGTTGTTTGGATCAAGTTTTAGCATTTAGTAGGTCAGTGTTTGTCTAATTACCGCTCCTCTGTCTGCTTTTACAATCTTCTCACTCTCTGGGGAGTTTCTGTGATTCTGTTATGAAGTGTCTTTGCATGGAGCCTTTTTATTTACATGGCCTTCTGTCTACAGATTCATATTTTTCAACAGATGTGGAAATTTCATTTTTAAAATTTTTGCCACTTTCCCATTATTTTCTCTTACTGGAGCTCCGACAAAACATATTCTTTCCTATGTGTCCCTCTTTTTTCTAAAAAATGATTTAAAAATTATTTTAAAGATTTGTTTTATTTGGGGCTGGTGAAGTGGCTCAACAGGTTGATCCTGCGGATACAAGCACCACGATCCTATATGAGTGCCAGTTCCTGTCTCAGCTGCTCTTTGTCCAAATCAGCTTCCTGCCTACGGTCTGGGAAGGCCGCAGAGGATGGCTCGAGTCCTTGGGCCCCTATATCCACATGGGAGAACCAGAGGAGGCTCCTAGCTCCTAGCTTTGGATTTACTCAGCTCTTGCCTTTATGGCCATTTGGGGAGTGAACAAGCAAATGGAAGATCTCTCTGTGTCTCTCCTTCTCTCTGTAACTCTCTGTAACTCTACCTTCCAAATGAAAAGAAAATGAACTTTAAAAACATTTATTTATTTTCATTTGAAAGGTAGAGCTACAGAGGAGGAGACAATCAGATCTTCCATTCACTGGTTCACTTTCCAAACGGCTGCAACTGCCTGGTTCTGAGCCAGGAGCTGTTTCTGGGTCTTTCACATGAGTGCAGGGGCCCAAGAACTTGAGCCATCCTCTGCTGCTTTCCCAGACATCTTAACAGGGATCTGGATCAGAAGTAGAGCAGCTGGGACTTGAACCGGTGCCTGTATGAGATGCCGACACCATAGGCAGAGGAATAGCCTGTTATGCCATGGCACCAGCCCCTCCTGTGCATTCCTTAACCTTTGTTTCTTTGCTTCTCTGTACTGTAGCTGTGGTAAGATTTGTTACCCGTTCATTTTATTTTCATCTTGTATCCAATCTGCTTTAAAACATGTCCGAAGAATTTTAAACTTTTATTTTTATGCTCAAGTGTTAACCAGTTTGATTCTTTTCTCAAAAATGTTAAAAAAAATTTTTTTTGTGTAAGTTTCTAAGGATTTATTTATTCACTTATTTGAAAGGCAGGATATCAGCGGTGAGGGGAGAGAAAGCAATCTATTCCCCACTGCCTGGACTGCAGTCGGACTAGGCCAGGCCAGGGGCAGTAGCCAGGCACGCCGCTCAGCTGTCTCAAGTGCACACAGAGGTCTGGGTGTGTATCAGCAGTGTGCCAGATCAGCACTGGAGCAGCCAGGACTCCATCTGTGCCTGGCTGGGATGCTGACCTCACAGGTGGTAGCTAAACCTTCTATGCCACAACATGGGCCACTATCAAATCATTTTTATGGTTGCTTCTTCTCTGACCATTCAATATTTATCTTTTTAAAAACGTTTCACAGAAAGACATTTTATTAGCCACATGTAAGATTTTGATCACTGGAACGTACGGGATGGGAAGAGAAGTAGCTTGTAGTTGGTGCCAAAGCTGCTTTGTAGAGCTCATTACGTAATTTTATTCATTCTTTCATTGTGAGTTCCTGTTTGATCCAACTTAATTCTGTGTCAATCCTGACCAGTTAAAAGGTGTTTCCCTTTCTTTTTAACAAATGTCGGAGTTTGATTAATCTTCAACCACTTTAATCTCCTGATTGAGTGTGAATATTAAAATTTGAACTCCAGACCTAAGTGTAAGAGGCCTTGCAAAGCAAAACCTCTGGCCTTCCTGGGGTCATAATAGTTTTAATTGTCATCATGGGTACTGTTGTTTCTATTTGAACCACAACAGAGAAGATGAGTTTTTGCAGACTTATTTTGCTGGCAACTGGGTACTTCACCTCCTCTTTTATCTGTCGTCTCTCTTTCTACATTCTGGCAGGATGCGAGAGGGGCTGTGTTTCCTGCCTTGTCCTCCAGTCCGGAGTTCATGCTTCCACCTCCTGCTTAAAATTATTCCCAAATTTGGTTCCTCAATTGGTATTTGCCCTTATGGACTCATAGGATTTTGCTCATGGCTTTCACTTAGAGGGTTTTTTTTTTTTTTATATCACATATTTAATTTTGTCTTGTTTCTCCTGTTTATTGTGAGCTGTATTACATGTTTAGACCTGTTTTTTTTTTGTAACGCATTCAACATCTGGCTATTTGAGACTGTTAAGGAATCCGTTTTGAAAGCCAGGAAGAAAGTTTCTTGTCTTCGATCTTCTCATTCAATGAACTATATCTTCCTTATTATTTTCCTTGTTGAAACTAAGTAACAATCTTAAACTTTTAAGACAGATGTAGTAAGGGACAGAGGAATATAGATCATCCATCTTTTGGTTCACTCTTCCACGGAAGTCATGGACCAACAGGAAGCCTGGGTCCACTTGAGTCTCCAGCGTGAGTGGCAGGGCTGGAAAAAAATTAAGAAAAAAATTAAATCTGAGAAATAAGGAGATTGAGAGTACTTAGAGAGAAGGATCTAAGAGAACAGAGAGAAAAATGGACAACGATATTTGGTAATTGTTATGAACTCACGGAAAACAGGAAATCTGTCAAGAGACAATAGATAAACTTAGAAAGTCTCAATCTTAACCAAAAAGATCAATTCTGGAGACTAAATTAGTGATTTTTAAATTATTTCTCCTCTGCCTTTCATTCACATACCAAAATTACAGACTTTTCGGAACCCATGGTGATGTAGCCAGGTGAGCTGACTCTTACAAAACCAGCATTTCATATCAGAAAACTGCTCTGAGTCCCAGCTGTTTGGCTGCCCATTTAAGTCCCTGCTAACATGCCTGGGAAAGCAGTCGAGGATGGCCCAAAGCCTTGGGACCCTGCATCTGTGTGGGAGACCTGGAGGAAGCTCCTGGCTCCTGGCTTTGGATTGGCGCAGCTCTGGCCGCCATGGCCACTTGGGGAGTGAACCAACGAACAAAAGATCTTCCTGTCTCTCTGCAAATCTGCTTTTCCAATAAACATAAAATAAATCTTAAATAAATAAATAAATTAATTAATTAAACATCAATGTCTCTTGGCCAGCTCTGGGCAGGTGCTGCGGAGTTAAGAAACAGACTAAAGAGAAAAATGAAGCTGGTGTCCTGGAGCTGAGTTTGGGCCCTACCTGGTTGCAGGTGGAGCAGCCACAGAGGTAAGTGGGCACCACAGTGACCCCTGGAGCCTGATGTAACAGTAAAGGCACGGCAGAGGCAGGTGCTTTTGCTGCTTGAGGACCCTGCAGCTTGTAAACTTTTTAGCTATCTTCTTTAGCATCTTTGGTAGCAGTGGTGACAGTGATACTTCTTAGCAGGTGCAGCCTCTGCTGGACCAGTCAGTAACCCTCCTGTTAATGCTGACCAGGGAATTTGTCGTCCAAGCTTTCAAAGCATTGCCGGAGGTCATGCTACATACCAGAAGGAGTATGGTGCCTGAGTTCCGTTGGGAAGGAAGGACATTGGAACGGCAAGGGACAGAGGACATGTTCTACTCCACTGCAATGCTGCTTTTTAACAGCCGCTGTGTTCCTGACCCAGCAGGGTTGCTGTGGTTCCAGTCTTTTCTGTGTGCGTGTGTGTCTTACCCTGCTGGAAGGTGAGTGCTTTGAGGACATGAAAACCAATTCCTTCATCTTAAAATGTTGGCTGCCCTCAGGAGTCAGCGTGGGACTTTGGGTGATGTCTAGATATCCCAAATCTTGGTCTTTTCAGTTGTAAAACAGGGGTGGTGGTAAGAATGCCCACTTGCTCGTATTGTTTTAAAGACAGGCGTATGTCGGGTGAGGGAGGAAAGGGCGGGTCTTTCTTTTCACTTTTCTTGTCCTTCAAATTCAGGCTGATGGTCTTCCTGTCCGGCTCTGCAGGACTGTGCAGGATGATCTGAGCTCTCCCCTCCCTTCCCTCTCCGACCTGAACCCTCATCTGGCACTGGGAGTTAGTGGGGGTGGGGAAACTGTAGGCTATGGAACAAACTGCCTTTAAAGTCTCCGGAACCAAAGGCAAGGAGCCGGAATCAAAGATTACCTTGTTTTTTGGAGTGTATCACTGCCTATTGTCCCTATCAAACAAAGCCCTTTCATCAGAGGTTCTTTAAAACACTTTTTTCCCTCCTTTATTTTGCTTTGAAATAAGCTGGGCAACAATTAATTTCAGAGAGAGAGAGAGAGAGAAAGATAATTCAACAAGGATCTATTACTACTCTCAGCTTCTATTGCTGTAATGAAAATCTATTTCCTTTCCCTTTTGTGTCCCATATAATTTAATGCCCATTTTATTAATGGTCTGAAATAATTACGGAACCCTTTGTGATTCTCAAGTATGTTTCATTTAATTGTGCAATAAATGCCTAATCTCTTCCTCCATCTGAAGCTATTATGGCGTTAAAATTAACAATTATGCAGCAATGCGCCGGGGTCCATAGAAATCACTCTAGATAACTAGACATATATAAATCATTCATGAGAACAATTTCTGAAAAGAGACGGAGGGAAAAAAATGTGTTGAAAATGACATTGGGAAGCCAAGGGCCCAGCCTGTGAGAAGATAGTAACACCTTTAAAAAATCTTTTCTCTTTCCTTTTTTGTTATTATTATTTTATTAATTGTGTATGTGGCAGAGCCCTCCCCCCATTTCTATTAGCCTGACAGATATTTTCAGAATTAATTAACTGTTAGCTCTGAGGATAAATTGTTCATTATCAATTTCCCCCCTTTCTCTTTCTTTCCTTTTATAGTTTTTCTTTCTCTTTCAGGCCAGCAATTACACTCCCTGCCTTTCTCCGGAAGCTCCTGGTCCGCACAGCTATCCAAATGGGGAGAGTGCCTTTTCTTTCAGCCCTATTCATTTCTTCTCTCCTCCCTTTTGTGGGATTTAATAGCCACGGCTGATAGGCTCAGGCTGGACAGAGAGGTTAAGTTTGTTGTCTCAGCACTTTGCTGACAGGGGAGAGCACAGGAGTTCTGTACCTTCTCCCTGGCCCTATGGCCTGGCCAACACACACATCGCCTGGAAATAGTGGTCAGAGAGGCGTCAGTGCCCTAAGAGCATTTCCACTGATGTGGCTAAAGCCCACCTCCACCTTTGGAAATGTTCCAAAGTGCAGAGAGACTTCCTGCAAATCCCAGCAGGCCATGCCTCCTGCCCCCGCCCAACAAGGCATGCCTCCCCCGCCCAGTGTAGGAGAGGGCAGGGCTGCCAACCTAGGTGCCTTCAGGGCTAGGCAAAAAAAGATGAAGGAAGTAGATGGGGTGGAGTCTGGCAACTTGGCAATGCCATGCCCTGCCTGAATGGGGCAGCTGCTGCCCAGCTTCTAGGAACCATTGTAGAAGGGCAAAGGTGGGTGGTGTGGGTCCAGTGGTGACCAGCTCTTCTGTTTCAAAAGCCTGAAGTTTTAAAGTGGATTTCATCAACCCTTTTTAGACAGCCTATCAGAAGAATTAAAATGCAACGTGGGACTCTGACCAGGCCCATGTGCCAAAGGGTTGATGTTTGTTTCCAGAAATGGGTCTATAAGTGGCCTTTAGAGTGGGCGAGCTGGGCCCCTCCATCGATGCTTGGCTGGCCAGGCTTCAGAGATTCCAGGCAGACCACTCGGGCTTGAGGAACACCTGAGGTTGTTCTGGATGTTACATTCTGTAGTGAAAAGGGTATGTCCTATCTCCCGTCGTCCGTTCTAAGTCACTAGCACATGCAATGACGGATCATCAGAGTAGAGTGGAGGGTGACAAGTCCACAAGTGGTTTGGCTGATTAATCGTAGGGTCCAAATGTGCCGTGCGATGATGCCAGAACAAGGGACTCTACGGACAATAATTAATATTTACTGAAAGCAAATTAAATAAATATTAGGTGTCATAACCTGCCATCAGCCATATGAGTACTAGGTCCATCAATCCTGTAACATAAGTAAGATTAAGAAGTTTAATCTGTATAACCTTAATAGGTATCATTCCCATGGTGTCGATGAAGAAATTTGCAAGCGAAGGGACGTAGGCCTGGTGGCTACCCTAGACGGCAAAGGCAAGGTGGAGATTCTGGCCATGCGGCCTCAGCACTTGGGCTCTCCATCAGTGTGCCCAAGTGCCTCCTCGTGTGGCACCTGGTAGAACTTGGCAAGACCAAAAACAAACACAGGACAAGACAAGAGAAAATTTTAGTAAAACATATAAATACCTAAAAGTGTATTCAATGCCTTAATGCTCATCAGATAACTGGTAGATAATTTTAAACTACTGTTAGAAACATACTGATACACGTCCCTACCATCGCTGTACTTTCCCACGTATAGGGGAGATGGAATTCTCTCATGAGTGGATGTGCATCTTTCTAAGGTTCTCAATATCCACGCACATAGCTAAATTCCAACTGTGCTGCCATGGGTTCTTTCACTGGCTGCATAGTATTCCACCACAAGAGGGCACTATACTAAGGTCAGGATTTTCACTTAGCTTTATTTAGATTTATCCCAAAATAAACTGATTTTATTCCTCCTAGAGTTACATGAAATACAATCTGATTTATGAGGACACTTTTCGATATTATAAAGCATTCGTAGTCTGGGCACTTTGGAATGTGGGGGCGGAAATTGGCATCCAAATCTCTTACAAGAGTTTTTCTACTATTTCAATTCTTTAATTACCTCCTTAAGTGAACGACGGAGTAGTTAATGTTGTCTTCTTATTTCTTTCTTGAGAGTTCTTTAATTACAGTTTTCTTCTCTTATTAAAGTGTTATCCCTGGTTTTTTCCCTTTGGTCGTTAGCATACTTACTTTTAGGTAGCTTGGAAATACTTGTAGGAATGCTTCAGTTCAGGATCTTGTGGCCGGCGGGCTCTAAGACGCTCCACAAACTTCCCTGCGCAGGACTGTCAGCAAACTCCTGACCCGGATACCTGGATTTCTAACTCTGTAGTTTGGCTTAAGTGCTTTTTTTTTTTAAAGAATCACAATAAATGTTTAAATAGAATATAAAAGTCTAAACAATTAATCAAATAAGACCTGCTAGAGATGCAAAGTATCCAATTTACTGCTGGAGACTGTTAAAAAATAGTCCCATGACAAAAACTAGCGCTGTTTGAGCACTTTGATCTGTCCAGCATTGGGCTTTGCAAGCATTAATTTATATGCGTTCACAGTAATCCCGTGATGCAGTTTTTTTTTTTTATCCTATTTAACAGATAAGGAACCAAAGCTTAGATAAAGTAATTGGCCCAAGGTCACACAGGTCCATCTCCACCAGCAGTCTGTTAGTCACTCTGTTATATTCCCTGAAGTCTTGGTCGACGCTGGAGACAGCGCTGGGGAGAGGACATGGAGCATTCAGAAGTGGAGGCAGAAACCTTTTTCTCCTCTGGACGCATGCAATCTGGGAAGTAGGACGTGGCTTTGAGCCCTGCGGACGCCAGAACCCCAGGACCTGCCCATCCAAGCTGCCACGCCTTGGGGCCCGGAGATGGTTGGTTCTCTGAGCTTGCTGCGGTCTTGGCAGTGGTAATGTATTCCTCCTCTCAGAGGCAGAATTCAGGGGCAATACGTTATTACCTCTTGCTAACAATTGTTTTGTTTAATTTCCATTTTTACAGTGTATTTCCTATGAGAATGAACTGACAGGAATCCATTTGTGCCAGGGCGGGAAAGTGATTTCACATTAACTTTCCCAGGTAATGGGCAGCTGCTGCTTGTTGTCCAGGGACCTGGAAGTACTCGTGGCAGTGTGCAGAGGGGCTGCTGGGGAAGGCTGAGGAGCACTCGGCCAGGCAGGTGCCACAGCCTCCATGATGTGGTCTGCAAGGGAACACGCTTGTTGAAGCTCTACACGAAACTCTAGGTCATTCCTTGAATTAGAGATCCACCGGCTAGAGCTAACATGTCTTTTCAAGCATTTGTCACAATCCGCTCTTTGAAACAATTTGTGTCCCTTTGTAGGGATGGCGGGCAGGAAGCTGCTGTTGGCTAAAAGTTGCCAGTAGTGTAAGGGTCACAGGAAGGAAAGTGTGAAGATGTGGAAAAGCAGGGCGTCTGGAGGATGGCCTTGCCTTTGAACACGCCAATATGCGATTCTGGCACAGGGAGCTTCCTTTGTGTCCTGGGCACTCCTTTCTCTAGGTGTCTTTATTCTTGGGCAGGCAGGATGATTAAATCTTGGTTGTTTAAAACCTTATTACCTGACATCCTTCACTGCATGCGAGGAGTGGCTAAGGCACTCCATCCATCTCCTGCACAGCGAGCCTGTCACCCATCCCTTCCTTTCTATGTCCACTTCCTGTTGTGGGACAATATCTTTCTCTCTCCTTTAGGACACCCCATTGTAGACCTCTTGGTGTCTGTCCACGCCCTTTGGGGCTGTGTTAGTTGCTGGCACCAGAGTCGTTCTCTTACAGCTTAATCTTAATGATGCCACACGTTTTTGGCATCTTCTATGGGTTCCCTCTCAGAAGAACAGGTGTCTGAACTTGCCATGTGCATCTGTGATCTGGACACACTTGAATCCAAGCACCTGTTCCTTCTGCTAAGTTCCTTCAGATGTTCCTGACCTCACCCCATTAATCCCAGGGAAGGCTGAATTAGCTCCCAAATCAGAGCAACAGATTAAATGAAAGGTGAATGAATGTTTAACACTGTTCGACGGTAGGTCTCTGCAGAGACACTGTGGGTGCTGGATTATTAGACAATGTGCATTTCATTTCAGTGTAGCAGTTACTACTCGTATCCAACTGGTGTTTCCATGCAGTAATCTTTTCCATCATTTCTTTAAAAAAATGTATTGGTATGAGTAGAACAGGATTTTGGTTTCGCAAACTCATGTAGGTACTAAAACCCCAAAGTCTTATGTTGGTGATGAATAGACTAACGTATGATGGATTAACATGGAATGTGGACCAATTGGAAAGCGACTGAATCAGATTAGGCTGCTCAATGATGGAATTGTGATGGGTTAAGGAGAGAGGCCATGGAAGGCAGTGCAAGAGGATGCTCTCTCTGCTTCCTGGTTTGTCATGTGATCATCCCTCTAAACATTCTCCATCATCCCAAACTAACGGTGTCTCCTGACTACGCACCGTGAACCTCCAAACTGCAAGGCAAACAACCTCCTCTCCTGAGTCACTCCTCTGTGGTATTGGTTATAAAATAAGGCACAGCTGACAAATACACCTGTATTTCTCTAAATCCCAAATTCTAAGAAAGCTCAATCAAGACAGCAAGACAATATGTAAAGGTGTTATAATTCTTAGGCCAGAAGGAAATTTCAACAATTGATGTGGAGCTGTGACTGTTCGAGAGTCCTTGACATCAGTTGGAAAGCGACGATGGATAACGCTGCAGTGTGGAAGTAAAGGTTCAGGCTGATTTTTCAGGGAATCAGGACAGGAGCATGCAGGAGACAAGTGGTTGTTAGTTCATCTCTGTCGGTCAGTCATCCTTAGCCCATGTGGTTTAAGTATGTGCTCATAGACCGGTCTGATGCTTACAGCAAGTTAATATTGCAAATAAAGGAAATATGAGTAAATCCATGTGAGTATTTCATGATACCAGTCCCAAGAAGGAGCAAGCAGGGAAGCACAGGCGGTGCTTAATTGGCAGTTTTGTTTCCGTGTGGTGCTGTTCACCGTGGTGGTGCTTGCTAGAAGATTTTCAGAACTACCCGGGGAGTATCTCAGGTCCTTTTCAGTACATACTGTTGCCTGAATCGCAAACACAGGCAGCAGTATGTACTTTCTTACTCATTGAACAAAAGTCCTCTAAAATAATCACATTAATGAGTATGAAATATTAATGAGTTAGTGGTTACTCTGTATAAGTTCTTTATCTTCTTTACTCATTATTCTAAAATAACTTGTTTGGGGGACTTTCTCAGAATTACTGGGAATTCTAATTTCTTAACCTTGAATAATAAAGATGGGCATTTGTGGAGAATTTTAAAAGACTAATCTTAGCTGATTGTTATTAATAAGCATGAAGATGGATATTTATATAAAAATCTCTCAACTTAAAAATTTGGAATGTCTAGCGTGTTCAATTTTATGACTTAAGTCGTTTATTTCAACTTTGCACCAACTTATGATGTCATTCTATCTCCCTGCTTCTAACACAACCATTGTTAATATCTGAATCCACTTCTAAGAGCAGAATTTAAGTTCTTACCTGATTGGCCCTGTGTTGCATCCATGCTTGGACCACTCACGGCATCTGAACACTATAGGGCTCAGTAACTGTGGTTTAAGAGAGCAGGCGAAAGAGGGTTGCTGATAAACACATCCACAAATCCTGGATCCTAACCCACCAGGACCCATCAGCACATGACATAACGTTTCTATCAGTGGCCACTTCCAGGGAATGAAGGTTGGCCAAAGGCCAAACAGGAGATTACAATTAGCAAATTCATGAATAACCTGTTTACATTTCAAACAAGATTTTAGCTTGGTTTTCGTATCTAAAGGCTTGTGAGTTATTTATAGACCTCTAATGAGTCTTGATAAGTGGAATTGTGGTTGAATTTTAGGAATGTTAAAACTGGAGAACAAACTCAATTCATGCTCTTAGATGGAAATTATTCTGATTAGAGTATAATGACTATTCAATTGCAAAGCATAGAAGGGTAATTAGTTTACTTAGTCAGGCTCAATTCTTCCAGGAAACAGTAGGATAGAACTTTCAATCTTTCGGCACAATAGTTCAGTTCTTAGGAGAGTTCAGATAATTTTCTAAGAATCTACTGCTTCCCTCCCAATCAGAAGAGAAAGTTAATCATCTCTGTGTGTCACATCCACCGCCAGGCCTTGAACTTAGTGGGTCTTTAAGAAGTCATGGAAAGAATTCATCACAGTGTGACTCGCATGTATTCTGACTAATGTCCCTATTCTGGACCAAGTATTACGTGATAGGAACCAAGCGGGAAGTAGCACATGTTCCTTTCCTTACAAGGTTCACATTCCCATAAGGAAACAGACCGAAGCAAACACTGTAATAAGTAACTCGGGTGGTAAAGCTGGAACAGCCAGGATCCCATCATGCTGTGCAGTCGTAGCATCTAACACCCGACTGTCATCAGCCCTTCAGTTATTCTAAACTGGAGCTTTACTGTTTTCTCACCAGCCTCCCCATTACACTCTAAGCAACCGAAGGGAAAAGAATGTGCTTTAATCATTTTTGCTTTTTGATGCTAGCCTAAGCCAGCACATGGTAGGCTTTCTGTGGAAGTTGAATTAAAAAAATCTTTGGAGCATCACAGGGTTTCCAGAGCTCTGATGCTGCAGTCTCACTCCGCTTTATCAAAGTAGCAGGAGCAGAGCTGTCTAGAAAGTCTCCTAGGGACTGGAGTTTTTTAGGGATGTATTTTTGGCTGGCTCAAAACCCCACAGGAAAGGATCAGGGGGCCCCCTACTCAGAGAAGTGTCTGATCTGCAGCTCACTGCAAGACAAGTATCCCCAGAACCTGAGTTTTGATTTGAAGTGCTTTACTTCAAATGAATACGCCAACGGCTTGACGACTCTGCACCAGTGCTGTCCTTGGCCTGGGTTAGCTTTTATGGTCAGCCCCTGACCCTGGTCAACTCAAGTGTTGAAGTGAGGTCCAGGCTGTGTAGCCAGAAGGATGCTGGGAGTTGGAGCTGCTCCTATGGCATTTTGCATTCCTCCCATTTGGGAGGGGAAGAAATGAGGCCACCAGGCAAAGGAAGCAGAGTCAGAAGTTGGCCTCCTGGTAACATTGGTCCAACACTGAGGTCTAGTCATGGGAATCATAAATGCTCCATTCTGTCCCCATTCCTCTCTCTTGAAAAATTTATTTTAACTTGGATTTCTGTCACTGATATTCAAACAGGCATAAGTAATATGCTGTTATATTCTCACTTTCAGGAAAATTTTCAGCTTCCTAGAGACAGGGACCGTCATATCTGAGTTCCGGTTCCTGGCGTCCTGAGCAGATTCACGGCCTGCCCTGTGCCTCATGTGTCATGCCTTGTACCTTGCACCTCACGCCTCATGCCTCCTCATGCTTCGTGCCTCAGGCTGCATGCATCCCAGATGGGCTCCTATCCTGGACATCGTCCAGGTGGGTAGGTTCTGCTGTTCCACACTGCGCTCCCAAGGCAACATGACACTTTTGATCATTCCTTCAGTCTTTTGGAAGCCATTGTGTGAGCTAGCCCCAGGACATAAAATTCATTAAAGTATCTTTTTTTTTTTTTTTTTAAATGCAGGGCAAATTGGTCATAGTGTAGTGGGAGTGACTGATGAGAAAACATTAGCTGTAACACAGGGTTGTTGAAGGTCTCACTGAAAGGGATACAGGGCCTCACACCATGCTGTTCTGTCTTAAAATTCATATTCATTTTTGAACCAAGTGCAATCCATTTTCATTTTGTACCAGGTTCCACAAATCATGTGACTGTGTAGTGCTATTCACTTACCAGTGCATGATGGCAGAGGAAGCATTTAAGAATAACGGTGCATTTGATTTGGGAGTCTAATGGTGGGAGGCTAAGGTGTGGTCTGGAATGGCAGAGGAAGGAGAGGGGGCAACAGTGGGAGTGGCTAGACTTTCAGTTTGAGGGGCAAGATTTGGGAACTTCTCGTATCGCTGCTCCCTTCATCGTGTTGGAAATGTAGTAAGGACAGGCTGGACTCCTGGGCAGTTCTTCCTGTAGTTTCTGAAGACTTCACAGACACGAAACCAGACAAGAGCAAGATGGCTAAGACAAAAACAAGGCAACTTCTTGGACAGGGGTTTATAGAATGCAGGTTTCTATTCCCAATATCTTGCTCATACAGATACCGTGAAAAGAACAGAAATGACTGCCCTTAATCTGCTGCTGTATTCCTTGGCAGACAATATTTTGTTTGTTTTTGTTCCAGCAATGTAGCAGTTTGACTGTGGGTGCTATATCTCTCTGGCAACAGGATTTGAAGCAGTCTGATGTGGCTCATTGGGAGTGTATTCAATATTTTATCTTGAGAGGGGAAAATATGCCTTTTGAATGATTTAATCTGGGGGGGGCGGAACATTTTAAGGGGTAGTGCAAAGAGGGTGGACTTTAAGGTCAGACATCTCAAGTTCAAAATCAAGATGTGCCGGTTGCAGGTTGAACAATAGACAGATCTTTGAGCTTCTTTTTCTTTAGTCACAGGAATATATGCTTTCCAGGGTGTTATAAGGATTAGATATCACATGAAAGTGACAGGACAGTGAATAATACCTTTTTCTTGGGATTTGGTTAATAAACTGGGGCAGTGAGTGTTACATTGTGAGAGCCCTCCAAAAGCTTTGCTTAAAGGTGGCCAAACTGTTCTGGTAACCCCTTTCAGTAACCTGTAGGATAGAGGCTTCGAGGGCACCCCAAGGGAGAACCTTGTGGGTTCGTAGGGTCAGGACTGCTTCTCCTGGCTCAGCTAACCAAGGAGCCACCCAGAATCATGAGCTGGAGACTGGGGGTTCTGAAGAGAAGGCGAGACCTCTGGTTTGCTTTATGTGATGTTGGCAGAGTGTTGCTAGAGAGAGTTCTGGAATCACTCTGACAAGGCTGGAGCTCAAGGAACTTGGAGACTGGTCCAAAGGAAAGAAAGGACAGCGTGGCTGGGGAGGAACAGCTGCGAGAATGGCCTTTGCTTCACTTGGTGGTCAACGGGTCGTGAATCTCCTGTAGGCCAGAGGGGACGCCTTGGCAGGTGGCTGGTGGGGCCAACCTCATCACTACCCTTGCCATGCTACATGTTAACGGCACAACTTGCTCACCTTGCAGAACTGGAACTGTGTACCCTTCAGCCAGCATCAGCCCATCCCCTCTCCTGCCACTCCCTGGCCACCATGTCCTACTCTGCTCCCACTAACTCCGCTCCTGATTCTACATATAAATGACGTGATGTGGTACTTCTCTTTCTGCGTCCTGCCTTTCTTATTTTGCATAATCCTCTCGTTCCTATGTGACCACAAATGGAAGGTTTTTCTCTTTTTATTAAAGCAGATTAATATTATATATATAAATATGCACATTAAACACACCTATAGTGTATTAAATACCTAGAGGGAATGGGCATGATAATAGCTTAATTGTATTAGATAATTTCATAATGTAGATCAAATATCAAGTTGAACAGCTAAAATATATATGATTTTATATAATTTTTATATTTCACTGCCAGCTCTTGTAAAGCTGTTAAGAAAATTTAGCACTGTACCCCCAATGTCCAACATACAATGAACTAATGAACAAAAGCGGAATAAAATGAGAAATTGGTGAATAAGTGGCTACAAGTCAGAACAAGAGGAGCGGCTTGCAGCCAGGCCTTGTTCTTTACAAACAGCACAGTGCTACCACTGCCACCTGCTCACTAGGAGCCAAGGAACCCGCTCTGTCCTGCTTAGGGCATCTCAGCTTGTGCCAGTGAATACAGGCTTTCATCTTCTCTAGTTTTTTCCCCTCAACTTCTTCCCTTTTAAATTAGCAGAGATGGCCGATGAATTTGCACATTCCTGACACTGAAAAGGAATCTATCATTGGGGGTAGCATCATTCGGGTAATAATACCAGAGACTGGAGGGAGTGGGGTGAGGATTGGCCAAGGCAGTGTCACAGCGATCTACTGGGGAGCCTGTGGGAGATCCATCCTCCTGTAGGACACTGCCTTTGAAACCCAACACAGAGTTTATAGGCAGAATTCATTTGGAATCAAAAAGCATGCCTGCCTCTCTATGGCCACTAGAGGGCGGAGAGTGGGGGCCAGATGGGACTGGTTGCTCATTGGAATGGGGCAGGGGTCGGGGCAGGGGTCGGGGCAGGTGCGGGCAATGTACTATTTCCTTGAGGTGGATGGATGACAGATTCCCTTCTGCAGACTTAGATCCAGAGGTGGTGGTGTTGAGGCCCTGGAGGCATGGCCAGTGCTCCATGGATGAGGAAGAGGGTTTTAGAGAGAAGTTATTGCTGAATGAAGACTGGCCCATCTTCTGGGAAAGACAAGTAAGATCAGTGCCCTCTCGACAGCGCTGGGAAGTCCATCAACACCTCGGGAGCGAGCAGGGAAGCCACAGGCCCATGCTAGTTCCACCTGTGAAGACTTAGAGGACAGTCAAGGGAATTGTCATCGTCAGAACAGCAGAGGGGCAACGAACGAGGGCTTTGGGGTCAGATAACTTGGTTTCCAATTCAACCTCCAGGACTCATTAGCTCTGTGGTTCTGAAACAGTATCTTAGGGCTCCTCAGATTCTTTTTCTCCATCTGCAAAAAGCATATAGGAATAGTACTCACATCCTAAAGATATTGTGAAAGCTAAACGAGGCAAGGAAGGCAAAGTTCTTGGTATAATGTTTGGCATTAGTACATGTGAGTTAAATGTCAGTGCTTGTTAATATTTATCTCCCCTGTCCCCTGGAACTGTGTGTGCTCTAGACTCAAGCAATGAAAGGGACTGATTATAATTCAAAGACAGAGAAGGAAGCAGTTATTGTCTTAGTCCACTAAGGCAGGTGGAGATGTCTTGTGGGTTTTCAGATGTGCCACTGGCTGTTGAGGATGGTCTCCCTCCATTCCTCACTCCTACTTCCCTCTTCCTTGCATGAGAACCAGGAAGAGCAGACCATGGCTGCAAACGTTTTCCAGGAACTGTGGCACAAATGGAGTCGGGAATTGGGTGAAGGGCTGGAGAAGGGGTCGAGGACTTGGCCACTGAGGGAAAGAGGTCACGACCCCAGTTGGGATAGGTACCCGTTCTTTGTTGTTGCAAGGAGTGTCTGCCATGTCTTCAGGGAGGCCCAGCAAGCACACGCTGAGGATGGTCCTCAGAAGGTAGCCTGCATCTACCTGGGCAGCATCTAGGTTCCATCAACCTAGGGTCTCAGCATGCAGTGAGATCTCTAACCTACGACTGAAGCAGATGGGTCATCACTGTCACTGTCGTAAGGAACTGTCAGTGTGGTGGAGGGGGCGACCACTTCATCTGCCCCCGTTCCTCCAGACGCCTGTCAGGATTACTCTTCAACGGAGGATAGGAGGTAAAGACTCTGGGCCAACAGAACAGCAACTGAGTTATTGGATATACCACCATATCCTTCTCTGCTGAGGAGGACTGGGGTATCCCAGGGAAAAATGTGACTAAGAAAATGTAATCAAGGAATGCAGACAAAGAAACCAGAGGGCAAGCAAGACAGGCCAGCAATCACTTGGGATGAAGACATAGTGGAGAGAGAAGAGCTTGGACTGGAGGGTGGTGGGTAGTGGAGGGGGTCTACCCTTTGGCGAGTGTAGGGACGGTGCCCTCTGAGGGTTTCCTGCAATTGTGACTGGGAAAATCATTAATTTCAGGGTCTGATTTCCACAGTAGCTAAGCTGCCTGGAAGCTTCCTGGAAACATTATTGGTATTTATTTTGTCTGAGCCCTATGTTTAAGGCATGATGAAAAACAACCTAACGGCCCAAGCACAACTGCCCCATATGAGAGACCATTAAGATAAAGTCCCCCGTAAGTGGCCCTAATAAAAGAAATTTATCACAAGACATGGAGAGGAAGGTGTCTTTATTCACTAGGTGAATAGCACCCGGCATTGTCAACGTGGCTTTTCAAGGCTCAGAAATTATCATTCATTCTCCAAATTACCTTCCGCACAAAAATTACTAAATGGTGCGTTATCACTCCCTCTCAGCGAGAGAATGTCTTTGTTTAATGTTTGATTACAAATGGCTTTCCTACGATTACCATCAATAAATCACAGGTGAGTAGATCCATGGCTGGGACTGATGCAGGAAGTCTTTATGAGCTACTGGGAGCAGGAAAAACAAAACCATGCATTGGCTAATACTTATGAGAGTGTTAGGCTTTTAAGGCATATTTTGCTAGAGCCTCGGGGGTGTCTGAGAAGAAACACAGCATTGGCTCTGTTGTTTAAAGGGACTGGAAAGTTTTGCTGATGTGCTTTCATCACTGTGGACGAGAGTGTGGGAGCAGCACTTATCCTGGTAGGGAATGTCCCACGTTGGAATGCCTGGGTTCAATTTCAGGCTCAGGCTCCTGACTCCAGCTTTCTGGGAGCAAATCGAGTGGCTGAGTTCCTGCCCCCTGTGTGGGACACTGGGAATGTGTTCTCAGCTCCCAGATCTATTTGCAGGCATTTGGGGAGCGAATCAGTATCTAGGAACTCTCTCACTTACTCTCCCTCAAGTAAACTTTTGTTTTGAAAAATAAGTTAATAACAAAAGGGGAAAACAGTTACATACATTGAAGAATAAAGGAACTTGTCAGTATGAGATTGTGATAGGGAGAGAATGAGAAGGAATAAAAGGAGAAAGAGGAGGAGGAAGGGGGCAGAGAAAGCAGAAGGGAAGGAGGAAGAGAGGCAAGAGGGAGAAAAGAAAAAGAGGAAAGGACACTTCCTGTCCTTGACCGACCTCTGCCCACAGGGACAGCCCACAGCCAAAGGTCTGTTGCCTAATCTCGTTACCTGTCCGGTTGTCTGTGCAGTTCCCACCGCCGGACGCAGGCTTTGGAGATGTGCTCATGTTTCCTTTCTCTGAGATCTCCTTTAGGCCTGTCTCCGCGTGAACAGTGATTCCCGGCCTCTCTCCTCCGCCTTCTACCACCCCACACATGTTTCTCAACTACTCAGGCATCCCTGCAACTACAGGTAAAAAACAAACAAAACGAAACCATAAGCCTGTGGGTCCCTGAGAAACCACCAAGGTCAGACTAACGCATAGAGCTTCCAGTGGAACTGGATGCAAGGTTGGTAGTTGTAAATTTGATTTCATAGAACCTCGGATGAACAAGGGTGTTCCTACCTGAAGAATGTGGTTACACATTTGAAGGGCTAATGCTAAAGGATCACGGGGTAGAGCGGCAACCAGAAAGCTGAGGTTTGGGAAAGTCAGCTGTGGGGTTTAGGGATACTAAAGCACACCACACCCTGACAGCCCAGGAGCACTGTGAGCAGACACCTGTAGGAGAAAGCCTAGAGTATTCATCATGGAAAGCCCATCACCAACCCCGGCTAGAGAGACTGGAGCAAAGTTTCCAAAACTCGGATTTGGTTACATAGGTCACCAAAAGTCTTTGAGAACATTAAAGCATAGAATTACGCACTGTTGTTAGTGAGATTGAGGATCACCTCCCTAATCTTTCCCCATCTTGCCTTCATCCATTCTTTCACTCAGCAGGTGTTTGCTGAAGGCTGCTGTGGGGTGGGTATTCTCCAAGGCACCATGTGTTGAATCTAAGTTTACATTGTGAAGGATTATTAGGGTCGAGAGTTAATCTAACTGCTGTGTTTATGGAGCGGTGGGGGGTGTCGGGGGGAGGTGCTCAAGATTAGATGAAGTCACCAGCTTGGAGTCACCTTAATTAAATCCTGGTGGATTTATAAGCAGAGGGCTCAAGCTGCGTGATGCCTTGCAATGTCTCGGGATTCTGCCAGCTAGACTCCTGCTAGCAGACAAGGACCCTAAGCCTTGTTCCTCCAGCACTAGGAGCCAAAATGGATCTCTTCTCTGTCCAGCCCAGGTCGCCACACTCAGGAGCTCATAAGTTTCCTAGCCCGGCCTTCCGAAGCCAATCTTCAGGTGGTGTGGTGTGCTGGCCTGGAGCTCTGCCCACCCACTGGGGTCCCTAAGTTCCTCGCATGTGTGCTGGCCCGGGACCTTCCCCAAACCTGGTCCACCAGCACGCCAGGCCAGCATGCTAACCTAGGGCTCTCCCCTCTCCCTCCGGGGATCAAGCACGTGGGGAAACCCCTAGGTTCCCTCCACTTGCCTGGATGTGAACCTCCAGGTCCCTAAATGTCCCCGCTGGCACCAT
This sequence comes from Ochotona curzoniae, assembly GCF_017591425.1. NCBI lineage: Eukaryota > Metazoa > Chordata > Mammalia > Lagomorpha > Ochotonidae > Ochotona > Ochotona curzoniae. Next base: position 2,108,986 of record NW_024465035.1, read on the forward strand.
CCCTAGGCACCCATGAGCCACATGCAACCTCGTGCCTCCAGAGCAAATGGCCATTCATTTTTCATCATGTAACTAAGCCTCTCCATCAGACACCATCATGACAATTTCTTGGATAACATCGCATGTGCTGCTCTAGCCCAAGCCCTACCTCCTTCAGATCTTCCCTTAAACGTTGCCCTTGTCCTATATTAAGGACAATCCCATACAAGGTGGTGGCAAGTCTCTCTTGAGGTCATCTGTACTCATACCTGCATGTTTACTATCCCTGGTTTTTGCTGATTTCTATCCATCTCTTTTGATTGTGTTCTTAAATGTGGAAAGAAGAAAGCCTGGGCCATAGTCCAGCTGGGGATGTCTTTGAATTCAGGCAGGCACTTGATCCTCACAACAAAATTTATGAGGATCAATTCTCACAAATTAGCAATTCTAACTTCCCTGTTTTAAAAGAGGATTTATTTATTTTATTGGAAAAGCTGATTTACAGACAGAATGATTCTCTATCCACTGGTTCACCCCCCAAATGGCTACAACAGCTGGAGTTGAACTGAATTGACCTGAAGCCAGGAACCAGGAGCCTCCTCTGGGTCTTCTCTGCAGGTACAGACTCCGAAAACAAAACTTTGGGCTGTGCTCCACTGCTTTTCCAGGCCACAGGTAGGAGCTGGATGGGAAGTGGACCAACCAGGACTTGAACTAGTGTCCCTATGGGATGTTGGTGCCTGCCATGGGAGGATCCGATTGAGCCATCACTCCAGCCTCAATTTCCACATTTATCTCAACACTTTGCTTTCATCCGTGAATACCTGTCAATGCACCGTTTCCTTTCTTCTTGACTTCAGAGATGTTTGACAGGAGTTATAAAACATCCACATTAAAAATAAATGTCACCTAAATCATCAGAGAATCCTTGAAGATGTCGATATAATGGGTTGTAAGAGATGGAAAGGAACAAGAGAGAATGCTGGAAGCAGGAGAAGCGAGAACTAGGCTGTGAGACAGAGACAAAGGGAGCCGCAATGGGGAAGCTAAGGGTCCAAAAGGGCTGGGAATGGAGAGTGAGCCAGAGCCAGGAATGGGGAAGGAGGGGCAGCAGGCCTGCTGTGGAGGGAAGGGGGCACAGTGGAGATTAAGATCTCTATCGAAGCTTGTGCCTGGAGCGATTACGGTGTAGTAGGGTCCTGTCAGTGTTGAGAAACACTGCCCCAATTAGGAATTAGTTCCACAAGGCATCAGATAGCAGGGCTGCTGTTGACCTGTAAATAGACTGGCCCTCCCTTCTCTCCCTGTTATTCAAATAGAAGCAGCTGTTTCCTAGACTAGCCTGGGAAGGCAAGTCCTTCACAACTCCTCGCACAGCCATCACCAGGGAGCAAAAGTGAATCCCAGGCACCTGCTGTACTAGAGGTAACTGTTTTTGGACACCAGTGTCCTGATACACCCAGGAACGCTCCTTAAGAACAAGTGCCTAATAATCACAGGACTTCAACCTCCCCTTGCGGACCCAGCATCCATCCAAGACCCGTCTTTCTGCTATAGCTTCAAGGATTATACATAGTACTGTCATGGATGGAGGCCCATTTCCCAATGTACAATTAATTTTCAGAAACTGGGTCAAGAGGGTAAACTGAGCACAGAGGACTCACTTCTGTCTCTGAGTCTGTGGAAGCATCGAGGAGAGGCATACTTCTCAGGGGAAAGCAAACATCCCAAACCAAGGGTGGGACCCCAGAGGCAGGAAACCCAGAGGGAACCAGACAGAAACAGACAGGTGCAGAAGGGCATCCCTGCGAAAGGAGTGGCTACTGCAAGGCAGGAGGCCACAGGAGGCAGGCCCCTGCAGCAGGAGGCTCAGCTCGCAGAACACATCCTCAAGGCAGGCGACCAGCCACAAATGGCAGGAGGGACTCTTGGCCAGGGCAGCAGGGCATTGGTGCAGGAGGCAGGTGGCCCCATGCAGCTCCAGCTTCCGAACATCCAGCTCTGGTTCTCACTGCCCAAGGTGCCCAGGCAGTGTGGGAAGCTGGCTTTCCCCCGCAGGCTAGAGGAAGCAGCCAAGTCCTGAGATAGGCACACAGCAAGAGTCACACAATATTTGAAGAAAGCCAAAGCTATGAGATGCACCAGCCTCAGTGAGTTGGTAGTCTGGCACCAGGAAATGAGACTGCTTGAAAGCTAAATGAGCCAGACTTTAGAATAAGCATGAAGTGCAATCGTCAGAAAGCCACACAGGGCATCGTGTCTAGAAGACTCAAGAAGAGAGCCTGGACATTAAGATTTTCATTTTTGAAATTAGAATTCAGAGTGATTGGCGGGCTGGAAACAGTTTCAGGATGATTAGTAAGTGCGGAGACCAGGCTGAGGAAGCCTCCTAGAAACCAAAGACACACGGCATGTTCTGACACACAGAAGATCTGGTTGAGGGATGGGTCATTGGAGGGACTAGGTATCTCGCAACAAAAGAGGAACAAGCAGAAACACAAGGCCGGCAAATACCTGCACATTCATAGCAAGAAACCTTAATTTTCTGCACTCACAATCAGAGCATGAAAATGAAACGAATGGTGGGACGTGGAGAAGTTGGCTCACATGATTAACAGGTTTGACTTACTTCCAAAGAGAATACATTACTAAGCTAAGTAGTTCAGTTTTTAAATTACAAGTAAGTATCTTTAAAATTCCAGATAGTGAAAATCTTAAGGTTAGTGTTTATGGATCACAAGGTAATGGAAAATATGTTAGCAGCCAAAGGAAAACTTTGTTCTTGAATGTTTAAAGTCTGAAGGAATACAAGATGCTCATTAGCAGTTCTGGAAAAACGCACAGATGAAAAGCACACTTCTCAGAGTCTACAGGTCGGGCGGAGGCAAGGGGCGGAGGCAAGGGGCGGAGGCGAGGGGCGGAGGCGAGGGGCGGAGGCGAGGGGCGGAGGCGAGGGGCGGCGTCACACGTACTGACTAGAACACAAGAAACCTTAACATAAATCAACTAAGCTTTCTGCTGAAGAAGGTGCAAAAACAGCACAGTGATGTCAAAAGTGCAAAAACTGATTCTTACAAACGAAAGAAGAAATGGTTGAGTTATAAAAACCAAGGCTGATGAATACATCCAGAACTTTTAAAATACAGAAGTATTTGACAAGGACAACTATCGAAACAAAGGGAGGAAAAAATAAACAAGACAAGTATAAATAGGATAGGACTGTTGACATAGAAGAGGAAAATTTATTATAACAAGCAAAACTTTATATGAATAACATATAGACAAATGAAAAATTCTTAGAAAAATATGAGTTATAAAAATTTGCTTTGAAAACAAAGTCTACTTGGACAATATTCATAGAGGTCACCTCTTAAAGGGGGCTAGGGTACTAACTATGCTAAAAAATGAGTTTTAGTAATCTTTGAATGATCTGATAAATTCCCAAAATACGTGTTCCAAAATATGGGGAAGGAAAAAGAGGCTGAGAAAAGTCACCTCATCACATCACAAGGCGGCAAAGCTGAAAACAAAACTCCTGATCACACAGCTCAGGAAAAGGAGCCTCCTCCGAATCGGCCATTCTCCTGTATTTTAGGTACAGAATTCTGTATTTGTCCAGTAGACCTTTTTGGCATGTTGTACATGCAACTTTGGATGCACAAGATAGCATTTGGTAAAACTGACAGAAAAATGTGCATAACATCAACTTTGCATATACTTTTAAGTTTGCAAATTGCACCCAGTTACTCAAGAAAGTAATCCCAGTGATTTCCGTGCGGTGGAGCAGAGTATCAGGGGAGAAGACGTGAATTGCCATGTATATTTGCCACTGAACACTTGGTATTTGAGCTATTTTTGAAAACCATGGATGCATGTACGTGTCTATTTTTAAATTTTTAAAAAGATTTACTTTTATTTGAAAGTCAGACTTACAAAGAGAAGGCGAGACAGCTGAGTTGATCTGAAGCCAGGAGCCAGGAGCTTCCTTTGGATCTCCCATGCCTCCACTGCTTTCCCAGGCCACAAACAGAGAGCTGGATTGGAAGTGGAGCAGCCAGGACACAAACGAACCTCCATGTTGGATGCTGGCACCGCAGGGTGGAGGACCCACCTGTTCATCCAGCATGCTGACCCCTATTCTCTGTTTAGAAGAAAGACGTGAGGAAAGATAAGATGATTTTGATTTTGAGTATCACATCCAATCTCTGACAGACTTGATCATTCTGTGCTGTGACATCCTTGGAGGGGTCTGCTCTCTGGGAGCTCAGGGAGCAGAGCTGGGGAATGAACGCAGGCTCCAGTGAGACTGCTGTCAGTTCGCTGAGAGAAAAGCTGCGCGCACATGAGAGACTCCAGCAGGAAATGCCACTGGGAGGCATTGCTTCCCCGTTGAGGCGAAGGTCGAGCGAGGCCCGCGATTCTGAGGTCCCACCTGCTTGTTCAGATCCAAAAAGGCAGAGCAATTCCTTGGTCTCCACCTTGGCCAGGCCCACTCGCAGCCCCTGAGAGACTCAGGAAATAAACCAGACGATGGGAGCACGCCTTTCTCTTTGCTTCACTAATAAATAATTTTAAGGTAATAATAAAATCAGAAAGCAGATTGATTCTTCTCACATGTTTGCAATCACACACACACACGCGATCACTCTGAGAAATGTAAGTACTACAGAATATGAGTCTATTATTTTTAGCATATTAACCAGCAAGAACATGAATTCCTCCTTTAGATGACCACTTACTAGTTATCAAAAACATGAACATATTTACTGTTCCTTTGAAATCCTTACAATACTCTGATCAGGTAAACAGGACAGCTGTCCCTCTGGTTCTCAGGCTTACAGGACCCCAGCAGTTCCATTCAAGTAGATCCAGCCAGTTCTCCAAAGTCGGCCAAAGAAGACCTTGTTCTGGACTCAAGGCTCATGTCAACTGCATTATCTAGTCACGAAGCAAGCTCTCAGCCCATAGAGCTAAACTAGCTGTCACCAATGTAATGAGCTGATGGGCTACTTGGAACCAAGGAGAACCTATGTGACTTGCTCTCCTTCCAGAATGAGTGAAGAGGGAGGCCCTTGACTTGCCCAGTCATTTCTCATAGCACCATGTGCTTTGTCGTGTAGACCTGGCCTGGGAAAGCGGCGTCTCGGAGGAGGGCCATGCATCCTCCATAGGATGAAAGCCAGGCTGCTGAACATGCCTCTGGAGTCCAGTGGGTTCTTGCGGCGTAAGCTGTGGCTTCAGCACCTTGTCATCAGCAGGTGGATCATTTGTCGGCCATAATCACAGAGTAGCATGGCACTGGGGGAGATGACTGAGTAGTGTTTTTTGCAAGTTGCTTACCCAAAGCTGTAGAGTTCCCAGGGCCAGCTGCCTTAAGTGAATTATTGACACAGCCAGGGCAGGCCTGAGGGAGCCTCAATCTACGTTAATCACAGGGAGCCCCCAGAGTCTGGTGTTAACACAGGGATTTAGTAGCACTCCACTAAGTTGTTGATGAGTCCCGTGGCTGGATGAAAACCCTTCCGATACAAATGCGACATCCCATGCCCCTTTATTTGTTAGTCAATAATCTGAATAACCCTGGTTTCACAGTGTCTGTGTTGGATTTGCTGTTCCTTTCTCTCCTCTGCTAATCGCCAACAAGGCGCGATGGGGTAGAGACTCCAACTTTGATTTGAAGCCTCCTCCCCCTCCCCCTAAATAAAAGCACAGGTTTTTATCCACATGCGTATATTGCACAGACATCAAAGAAAAAAAAAACCTCATGCATTTCCATTAAAGCCTAGCGGACCAGGGGGAGGCACCAAGCTGGGTGCGCGCTTTTGAGGCGGTGGAAATTGATAAGGTTCATCTGCATACAAAAGGCTGAATGGAGAGGCAGCAGGGTGAGCGAGGTCGGACACCCAGATGGATTTTTTAATTCTGGGGAAAATAACACCAAGCTCACAAGTGATAACTGAGCCTTTCTTCCCAACTCAGACCAAAATATGATTTCCATTTGTGCATTGGAGGAGAAGAAAATTATACAGAATTTCATTCTGCGGCATAATAAGGCTTCACACTGAATAATGCTACCATAAGGCAGTGTAATTACTGAAGGGCAGAAAATACACTTTCAGTTTATATCTAATCACAATACCACATTGTCTGCTTTGGGAAAAAAAAAAAATCTGGGGTGGGAGTGCAGCATGGCGAGGGGCTCCCCGGGCTGGCCTTACTTGGGAAAAGGTGATGGCTTGGGGGACTCCAGCCTCAACTAAGACTGGTTGCATCTGAGCGGTAGTGGGTTCTCCCTCTCTACGAGGAGCTCCAGGTCCTTAGGGATGCCAGCCATTGCTGCTCTCCTAAAATGGCTTGCCCACATATACGGCGACCCATTCACATCGTAACAGCCGCACACAATGGCCAAGCCCATGTATTTGGCGGCTTGGGAGCTGAGACTCCTCGGGAACTGAAAGACAAAGAATTGACCGAACAGCAGAGGTCTCACTGCCTTGAGATGAAGCACTGTGTTGTGGGCAGTAGCCAGAAAGGATCTGTGGCAGGTGTTTCTTCAATGCCTGTGATGGGCCATGCGCTTCCCTCCCATGTTGAGGTCTGTTTCTTAAGCACTTTTGGAAATGGAAAAGTCCAGTGGCAAAATCATCAGTTATCTGGTCGCCCAGAAAAAAAAAAAATCCCAGCTGCTAATAATACTCGGGTGGATTTGTGATGTCTGTGCTTCCTGAGTCATGGCTCCCTCTTCCGTGGTACCCGAATTTGTTGGAAAAATGAGTGGAAAATAGAGTTCTAGTTTGAAAGCAGTGCGTTTTAGAGTCACATTTTACATGTATGTGAGACATTTCTACAATTATTACTCTAGTTCTGTCATTTTCAAACACATATGTATGCCAGGATCACCTTTAGAGCTTGTAGAAACATGGGTTGTTGGGTCTCAACTCCAAAGTTTCTCAAATAAGTGGCTCCTCTGGTACCCAGCTCCTTCACTTCCGGCAAGACCTCACAAGGGAGAAGCTGAGTAGGGAACCAGTCAACAACCACCAAAGAGAGGCAAGCTTTGCTGAGAAAGCAGGTTCGGAAGGTAGAGTGGGATCTACCTTCTGAACATTAACATTGATTAGCTGTTCAGTGAAAAGGGATGTGTGTTCTGATACAGGAGAGGAATATTGAAGGTTGCCCTGGAAAGTAGTTGGAGAGTCCCCAGAAACTAGCTCCTGCCCCATTTGCTCCTTTAAGAGCCAAATGTTTCCTATCATGCAGCTGGATGTATTCAGCTAATGTATTACAATGAGTTTATAATGAGCCGTGGATCAGTCTAGGTCAGCTTTGGACCCCAAAGTGATGTCAGCCTAGTACAGGTAAGGGAGGTCTGCTTATCTTTGGAACAAAAGGAGCAAATCCACGCTCTGCAGGTCTTGATCTAATAGGAGCTGTGCTCGGGCGGCTCAGTAGCTCCCTCTGCTGCCCAGCTTCCGAAGGCCTGGGGCGGGGCCAGACAAGCCGCACGAAAACCAAGTTCAGCTGTGGCTGGTGTGGACCCTACACTTCGGGCACCATCTTTTTTGGGAACTGGCATGTGGAAAGTGGCTGAGGAAAGCACGAGATTGCAAGCTCTGAAGGCACAGCATGCATACGCTTTAGGAGGATTGGAAACTAGTGTTACCCAACTGCTGGTAGAGCACACGTCTTGCACTGCCCATCTCAGACCCCCCTGAAGTTCTTCCTCCCGGTTGACCTGCGCATGCGTGTCTGCGCTTCTCAGTTATCTTAGGTAGAGGATGCCCTTCCTATTCCGTAATTCTTTTTCTCAAAATATTTCAGCTGATTTTTTTTGTCTTCCATGTGATTTTTAGAATAATTCTGTCTCTTTCTACAAAAAAACTTATGATTGCTATTTTTACAGAAATGACGTGGAAACTGCGTATCAGTGTGGGGCTCTCATGTTGCACCTTGTGGTCTGTGAACTGGAAGGCTCCATCTGGTTGGCCTTTCATCAGCATACAAATTGGATGTATTTTATTTGGTTTACATTTAAGTATTTCCTTTTTTAATGATTAAAAATAGTATTGTAGTAGTTTGAATTTGTTGGTTTACGCATTCTAAGTATATAAAAACCACAAATAATTGGGCCTGGTGTGATAGCTTAGCAGCTAAAGTCCTTATCATGCATGCTCTAGGAACTCCTAAGAATGCCGGTTCTTATCCCGGCTGTTCCACTTCCCATCCAGCTCTCTGGGTGGGAGCATTTGAGGATGGCCCAAAACATTGGCACCCTGCACCCACTTGGGAGACCCAGAAGAAGCTCCTGGTTCCTGGCTTCAGGTTGGCTCAGCTTCATTGCGGCCGCTTGGGGAGTGATTCAGTGGATAGAGGATCTTCCTCTCTGTATATCTGACTTTCCAATAAAAATAAATAAATCTGCAGCCAAGAACCTGGAATTTCATCCAGGTTTCCTACTTGGGTGGCGGGAGCTCAAACACTGGGCTACCCCCACTGTTTTCTGACATGCTTAGCAGGGAGTTGCATAGAAGTGGAGCAGCCAGGACATGAACCAGTGCCCATAGGCAGAGTATTAGTGTCCCAGGCCACTGTGCCAGCCCCCAGCCTGTAACGTCATCCTTTTTGTTTGTTTGTTTGTTTAAATTATTTACTCAGAAGGCAGAATTACAGAGAAAAATGGAGAAAAACAGAAAAAGAGAGAATGAGAAAGAGATGTTCTATTCACTGGTTCACTCCCCAAATTATCCTTCATAGTTGGATATAGACCACGGTGAAGCCAGGAGCCAGGAGCCTCATTTGGGTTTCTAAGGAGATGTGAGGGTCCTGGTTCTTGCGCCATCTTCTATTTTTCTAGGACTTTAGCAAGGAGCTAGATTGGAAGTGAGGCAATTGGAATAAGAACCATATGAAATAGAAGTGAGTGTCACGGGAGTCTTACGTGGTGCCCCTCGCCTCGCCTCGCCTCGCCTCTCCTGGCTGTTATTGCTGCATGGAATACTCTAAACAATGTTGCGTACTGTTGGCTCATGGTGTTGCTCAGTTTGTCACGCAGGTGGCCTTCTGTCTAGTTTTTCTAACACTTGTTGAGAGAGAATTCTTGAACTATCCAACTATTATTGTAGGTTCCTATGTTTTCATTTTAATTCAGATATGTTTCATAAATTTTGCAGCTGCCAGTCTTCACATTAATATCTACGTTTTTTAAAGCTTGTAGAGCTTAAAACTCTTCATCGCTATGTATTTTTTCTCCCTCTTCCTGGTGAATTTTTTTTCCTTACACGTTAACCCTACTTATGGTTTCTTTTAACTGATTTGTGCATGGTTTCCCTTTATTTCATCCTCTAACTTCTACCCTGCCTATTCCTGTATTTAAAGTGACTTTCTTACAGTCACGATATAATTGGATCATGTTTTGCAATCCAGTCTGCTAATCTCAATCTTTTAACTGAGCGGATGTGTACTCTAATTGCTGCATTCGGACTTTTTGTGATTAACCCAGTTATTGCTTTTTGAAGGTACGCATTTACCTTCTAATTTTTTTTTTTTGTTTGTTTTCTGTCTCTGCCATTCGCTTTCCTTTTTTGGTGTTATTTGCCCCAGCTTCTCTGGTGCTTTAACGTTGTCAGAGTTTTATGTCGTTTGGATTGTTGTCTCATGATTGCGCTGTGGATTTTGCTTTGTAGAAAGATAACGAATCTGGCTTTATTGGAGTGAGTATTTGCGTGTTGAAGTGAATTATAGAAACATTGGCTCCCTTCATGCACTTTTAATCTCTCCTATATAATAGGCTTAAGTATTTCATCTACCCACATTTAAAACCACATCAGACAATATCATAATCTTCATTTTAACCATTAATCATAATTTTCAAAGCTCAAGAGGAAAAGGAAAAGCTGTGTTTACTTGTAGTTTTGATTGTTATATTTTTCTTCTCTTCTGATTGTTTAAAGAAAAAGGATTTATTATTTACTTGAAAGCCAGAGTTACAGAGAGAGAAGGAAAGACGCAGAGAAGTGTTTCATCCTATAATTCACTTGCCAAACAGCTCCCATGACAGGGCTGGAGCCAAAGGCAGGACTTCTTCCAGGTCTCCCGCAAGGATGGCTAGCAGGGATCCGGGGCGTGGCTCCTGTGCTGCCACTCGCAGCTGTGTTATCAGGGAGCTGGATTGGAAGTGGAGCAGCCCTCGTGTGGGGTGCTGGAGCTGCAGATAACGGCTTCATCTGCTCTTACAGCAGCTGCTGCCTGATATTCTATCCTCTCTAACATTCCCTTATTGCCTGGAGAACGTAAGAATAGATCTTGTAGCAAGATTTTCTCTTAGCTTTTCCACAGCAGAGAATGTCTTGATTGCCTCTTTAATATTCAACAAAACTTTTACTGGACCTACGATTCGGGATTCATGAGTTGTTTGTTGTTGTTGTTGTGTCTGTAACAGCACTGTGAGTTGGTGATCTTCCTAAAGTTGGGTGGTTATGAGTGTGTCGATTCTTCCAGCTTCCTTGTTTGAAATAATAAATGGTACTTGCTCTCAAGAACAGACTCTACATTTGTAGCAGTGAAAATCTATGATACATGGACAAAATGAACTTAAGGTTAACCATGACTAGAAATGATTTCAAACATGAAAAAATGGAGGAAACGTCACTTTTCAATTATTGAAACTTTAAAAAGTACTGAAAAATAGATTGAAAAAATAGAGACAAAAGAAACGAAAACATTAGTGCAAATTTAGAAATTAAAAAAAAAGCAAAGAGAGAAATTAGTTTCATTCAAAATACCAGTTTATGCAGCTCAGTCAGTTATACAAACTCCACCAGATACACACACACACCTTGGATGGCTGTGACAGGCGGCAGGAAACAGAAAACACAAACACAAAATGTTTGGGAATATTGCTATGTAAATAAACAGGATAAATGGTTCTAAATGTTTAATTATTTATCTAAAAGCAAAGTGACACAGAAAGTGAAAAACAAAGAGTGGTGAGAGAGAGAGAGGGAGAGGAAGAGGAGAGAGAGAGAGGAAGGGGAGAGAGAGAGAGAGAGGAAGGGGAGAGAGAGAGGGAGAGAGAGAGAGAAGAAGAGGAGAGAGAGAGGAGAGAGACAGAGAGAGAGGAGAGAGAGGAGAGAGAGAGAGAGGAAGAGGAGAGAGAGAGGAGAGAGAGGAGAGAGACAGAGAGAGAGGAGAGAGAGAGGAGAGAGAGAGAGAGGAAGAGGGGAGAGAGAGAGAGGAAGGGGAGAGAGAGAGGGAGGGAGAGAGAGAGGAGAGAGAGAGAGAGAGGAGAGAGAGGAGAGAGACAGAGAGAGAGGAGAGAGACAGAGAGAGAGGAGAGAGAGAGAGACAGAGAGAGAGGAGAGAGAGAGAGAGGGAGAACATGCTGATATGCGGGCAACGTCCAGGATTGAGCCAGACCAAAACAGAAGCCAGGAACTCCGTATGGGTCTTCCACTTTTATGGCAATGAGCCAAACGCTTGCACCATCTCATGCCGTCCAGTGGGTATTAACAGGAATCTGGATTGTAACAGCCAGGACTGAAACAGGAATTCCAGAATGGGGCGTGGTGTCACGAGTGGTGGCACCAATTATAGTTTTCGTTTTAAAAGAAAATATAAAGTACAAATGTTTAATTAGTCCTAATAAATACTGAATAAAATGGGTGATTTTTCACAAGAATTGAAAGATAGACAAGATTGGCTAAAAAAAAAAAAAGGAAATCTGGAGCTGGAAAAAATAACTGTGGGAGAAATATCGCTATCACTGTTTTGAAATGATCACAAAATTCTTTATAATAGGAATGCTAAGCTCAGATGATTTTACAAGGAAAATTGAGTACACCTATAAGAAACTCCCTTTTTAAAAAAAGATTTATTTTATTTTTATTGGAAAGTCAGATATACAGAGAGGAAAATCTTCCGTCCAATGATTCACTCCCCAAGTGGCTACAAAAGTTGGAGCTGAGTCAATCCGAAGCCAGGAGCTTCTTCAGGTCTCCAACACGGGTGCAGGGTCCCAAGGCTTTGGGCTGTCCTTGGCTGCTTTTCCAGGCCACAAGCAGGGAGCTGGATGGGAAGTGGGTTTGCCAGAATCAGAAGCAGCACCCATATGGGATCCCAGCATCTGCAAGGCAAGGACTTTAGCTGCTAAGCTATCATGCCAGGCCCCACTTATAAGAAACTCCTAGTACTTTCTTTGCTACTTATTTTTCTCTAAGCAAAGGAAAAGTAAGTAATTTTGAATTAATTTTAGAAGGTTGGCTTGACTCAGCTTTGCAAAGTCCAGCATTAAAAGTGGTAATCATGCATCCACAAGCTGCAAGGGAGAGCAGTCAGCAATGTAGATATAAATTGTTGTGTAAACAACGTGTAAACCTTCGGCAGATAAGCTGAGGGATATAGTAAAAGGGCAACATACTTTGTTTTAGTTAAGGTTATCCAAGGAACTAGAGCCAAGTAAAGGTGGATGTACATATTCTATGAGATTAGCTCAGGTGATTATAGCTCTGCAGTTGGTGTTCTGGAGACACCCAACAGTCCTGGTGTCTAAAAACCAGCCAATTAAGGTTAGGAATTCAACCTGCTAATTTTGAAGAGGCACAGCTCAGACCATTGCCTTAACTAAGTAGGATTTGTACTACTAGAAAGGCAAAAATGGAATACGTTAATCAAGTTTAGTCAAATTAGATATTGATTATGTACTCTCAATTCAACAGGGATTAAATGTTAAACATTTAAATGTTAAATGTCAACATCTATTTCTTCTGTCAGTTGATAGAGACTCTTGATTATTTTGTATGTCTTCAGAGTGATATGCCATAGGGAAACTAATTATGAGAAAACGATACTCACTATCATTGCTATTATTCATAATTTTTGAACGTTTCAGCCAGAGTAATAAGAAAAAAAAAGATAGTAAGAAAACTAAGAAGGACAAAATTATCATTGTTTTGCAGATTGCATCATTATCTAATCAGAAAATAATAATACCTAATCAAAAACCATTTGAAATAATGACTTAAGCAAGTAACCCTTACGTGGATGAATAGGGACAACAACCTATGCTTTCCTGTACCAGGAATGCGCAGAAAAAATGAGAAAAATAATTCAGTTTATAACAGCCGAGGAATAAGCCCTCTGTGAGAACACTCCAGAACTACCGAGGGCATAAAAGGAGATCGTGTTTTCAGAAGCAAAACTCAACACGGGGCGTGGAGTTCTATGCAGAAACGGCTCTCTAGGATAACGCACTTCACAGCAGCCTTAAGATCTCTCTACCTTTGACATGCTGAAATTTCACAAGGAAAGAGCTGGGCGAGATCCTGCTTTGCATTCATCTGGCTCAGCACCGAGTGGGCTCTTGCAGCGGGAAGATGGTCTCTCCAGCTCTGGGAGGTGCGTTCTTTGGTCGTTTCCTCCCTTCTGTTTCTCTGGCTTCTCTTTTGGAGAATCCTATTGTTCTTGTTACTGGGCCACCTGAATTAACATTCTATGTTGAATCATTTACGCAAGGAATAAAATGCATAAGTCATTCAGGGATCGCACGAACTACTTGAGGCTGTGAATGTTCGTGAAAGCCGGGTGAGGAGCCACACGGACCCTCCGCGTCGTCTTTGCTATTTTTATGTATCTCTAAAATTATTTCAATCTAAGAAGTTTACTAAAGGTAGATGCAGAAAAAATATGAGGAAAAAGTATAAAGCTTTATTGGAAGACGTTATAGAAGGCTGAAATAGAGGGGAAAGTATACCACATTTATGAATCTGATATGTAGGGTCCTGACCACACAAAATTGTCAGTTGCTCCCCAATTTTGTCTAGATTCAGTGCAGTTTCAATAAAAATCCCAATATAATGTGATAGAAGAATAAGATGAGGACTGGCGTTTCAGGTATCAATAATTATTATAAAATTACTGAATTAGCAGCAACGAGATACTGTGGTGCTGCTTCAAGCAAAGAATTCATGCTGAGCGGAGCGCTGCCCCCGGCCACAAGCGCCTTCATGCCATGGAGAGCCCAGATGACTCAGCAGGAGCTGCTGAGTGTCCAACCCCATCCTCAGAACGAGACCTCATCTGGGGACAGAGCCTCGGCAGGTGCAGTCAGAGAAGCATCCATAGACAACGCATGTTGAATTCAGGCAGTGCCCCAGGGCTATAAGCAGAGAGACGGGTGGGAAGTGGAGCAGCCAGGACTCAAACTGGCACGCATACGGATGCAGATGACTTTTGCTTTTTTAATTAAAAAATTTTTTTAACTAGCAGGGTTCTCTCCCTCACCCTTCCTTGAGAAATTATTCCTTTTTTTTTTTTTTTTAAGATTTACTTTATTTTTATTGGAAAGTCAGAGACAGAGAGGAAGATGTTCTATTCTGTTGATTCACTCCCCAAGTGGCTGCACCTGTTGGAGCTGAGCCGATACAAAACTAGCAGCCAGGAGCCTTCTTCAGGTCTCCCACGCGGGTGCAGGGTCCCAAGGCTTTGGACCATCCTTGGCTGCTTTCCCAGGCCACAAGCAGGGAGCTGGATGGGAAGTGGGGCTGCCGGGATTAGAACCAGCACCCATATGGGATTCAAGCACATGGAGGGTGAGGACTTTAGCTGCTAGGCTACCGCACCAGGCCCCCACATTTCTTTTTCCAGTCTCTCTTGCTCTTAGGGCTGCTAGTCCCAAGACTCTGGCAGCCCACAGCCTCAACCAAATGCATCTCTTTTTGCAGCTGTACAATTGGTGGGAAGACACAGGAGCGAGTGAAGGGAAGAGAACGCTGAGAGACACAAGACCTTGTGTGTAGCCTCAGCACTGAGCTGAGTCTTGTTAAGCTTCGAGATTTTTGTTTTGTTTTGCATTGTGTGTGTGGCAAATATACTTTGAGAAATAAGGGTTTATTTAAATTTCACGTTCCGATTTTTTTTAAAGTTATTGTCTTTTGTCAAAGTTCCCTAATTCATTCCAGCCATGCGGGATTTAAAATCTATATTTTGTTCAAATGAAACATTAATATCTTTAATCCAACATATAATGAGATACATGCAAGTGTGACATTAGAAAAAAATGAACTGTGCATTAAAATTAATTACAAATTCTTTAGGAACATGTCAGTAAACTGTCAAATTATCACTAAAGATTAATCACATATGAGCTAAAAATGCTAAAAAGAATTTAAGCATTACAAGTAAAGTTATGGAGATAATGAAGTAATAGCCTTTAAAAGGCAAAGTCACTTTAGCTCGAGAGTTTGAATTTACAGGCTGAGCAGATTCAGGTCAAATCTCTAATGGGAACAGGATGGGAATGCAGAGCCTGGGGAACGCGCAGGAGGGCTGACCGGGGCCACCGAGGCCCTCCACTGCCAGCCCCGCAGCCCTCCACCACCAGCCCTCCACCGTCAGCCCCGCAGCCCTCCACCACCAGCCCTCCACCGTCAGCCCCGCAGCCCTCCACCACCAGCCCTCCACCGCCAGCCCCGCAGCCCTCCACCACCAGCCCCGCAGCCCTCCACCACCAGCCCTCCACCGCCAGCCCCGCAGCCGTCCACCACCAGCCCCGCAGCCCTCCACCGCCAGCCCCGCAGCCCTCCACCACCAGCCCTCCACCGCCAGCCCCGCAGCCCTCCACCACCAGCCCCGCAGCCCTCCACCACCAGCCCTCCACCGCCAGCCCCGCAGCCCTCCACACCAGCCCCGCAGCCCTCCACCACCAGCACCCCGCAGCCCTCCACCACCAGCCCCGCAGCCCTCCACCACCAGCCCTCCACCGCCAGCCCCGCAGCCCTCCACCACCAGCCCTCCACCCCCAGCCCCGCAGCCCTCCACCACCAGCCCTCCACCGCCAGCCCCGCAGCCCTCCACCACCAGCCCTCCACCGCCAGCCCCGCAGCCCTCCACCGCCAGCCCCGCAGCCCTCCACCGCCAGCCCCGCAGCCCTCCACCACCAGCCCCGCATGTGGATTCCAATGTTCTGCCTGTTGCTGCACGTTCCAGCCTCAAACCCCTAAAGGAACAAAGTGTCCCTGGAATGTGAGGGGGTTTCTGAAAGTTCATAGGAAATAAAATTCAAATATTTATTTTGATGCAGAAAATTTTAAAGGGTTATTTATTTACTTATTTGAAGAGCAGACAGACAGAAGGAGAAAACAAATAGAAAAATCATTCACTCGCTGGTTCACTCGCTAAGCAAAGCCAGTTCCAGGTCAGACCCCATCTGGGTCTCCCACACAGCTTTCAGAGACGCTCATGCCATCCTCCGCTGCTGTCCCACGAGTGCTGCCAGGGAGCTGTGAACAGTCTGCTGGTGCCACACTGCAGCACCACAATGCTCTCCCCAGTGCAAACATTTCTGAGCTCTGGGCATTGTGGAACAGCAGATTGAACTGTCACTGAGCCATCCACACCCAGTCAGAGCTCTGGATTAGAGTCCTGGCTACCCCGCATTTCCAATCCAGCTTCCTGGTAGTGCACCTGCTAGTGCCACACCAGTTGACCTGAATATTCGAGTTCTTCCCACCCGTGTGACAGACCGGATGGAGTTCCTGGCTACATCCCGATTTAGACCAGCGATTGAGGCATTTGAGGAGAGAACCAACAGATGCAAGATCCTCTTGCTGTCCCTTTCTCATTGTCACTCTACCTTCCAAAAAATTAGCAAATCTTTAGATACTTTAAAAAATATATACAGTCTTCCACACTATGCATTCTTCATAAAGTTATTAAAGATGTTTCTTTGCAAGGATTTCCATTTGTTTTGCAATTTTTTAAAATTAATTTTCCATGAGCTTTTAAAAACGCCCTCATGTTATACCAGGAAATGGATTGAGCTCTGATGTGCAGTGGACTGGGGTTCTGGAGCCAGGATGATGCCATTCCCCCCACACTGCTGCAGAGGGAACCCGAAGGCCTAACCTGTTGGGATCTCTCTTTCCTAAACCCCGGAATGCGGGGTCAGGGACCCTCCTGGGCTTGAAATTTCAGCATCAGAAACCCCAGGAGGACTAAATGAAAGCCTAACAATGCATTTTAGAAAATACATGCAATCTATTTTTTCTTTATTTTTAAGTGAAATTAAAAATGCAAAGTATCCAAAACTTCAGAAAAGCAAGAACAATTTCAACTCTCCTGCCGCAGGGCTGTCATTAAGCTGTGTCATATTTCAAATTCAGATTATTTATGGCAACTCCCTAGGAGACAGGATTAAGAAGTATCCCCCTAATCTAGCAGAGAGGGAGAAGGTAGCATTTAAGCCTTCAACTTTAATAAAAACACATGCAAAGTTGAATCCCTAATGGTGAGCTATTAATACTTTGGGTAATAATGAATGACTGGTTTTTTTCTCTCCGTGTTCCTCTGAACTCTGTAATGTCTCCATACTGACAATCATTCTTGTCTTCTTACCTTTCCACCTCACCTCAGCTGCATTGGAAGCTACCTCTCTGTCTGACAGATCCCAAATTTCCAACAAACATATTTTGCCAGGATCAAAGGCAAACACATTTCCATACCAGTCAATCCATGTTCACTGAGCTTCCTGGTGTATCCAACTTGTTTAGTTGGAGTGGAGTTATAAACGAGCACATGGCTCAAGATCCCATTCTCTTGTGAAAGCCAGAAGAGACGGTGAGCTGACAGCTGTGTAACTCCCATCGAAATGGCGTGTTTTAAAAGGTGCTTTGAAGCTAATAGAAGGAATGGAGCACCATACACATGTGCTGCCTCTCCGCATTCCACCTCAAACATTGCATGCTCTTACGACGTGGCTTGGCAAGGGGTGGAGGGATTGCTAATGAAGAGATTAAATTTACTTATTTATCTATTCATGTTGCTCAGAGAGGCAGAAGCTGGACGTTTGGGAGAACGCTCAGATGTGCCTGTATTTTGTAAGACTTATTTACTTGTGTGAAAGGCAATGCTACAGAAAGAGAGGAGAGGGAGGGAGATGTGAATAGGATATTAGTTACATGTATTAAATTAAGTACACAGATATTAAGTACATAGTATTAAATAAAGTCAACAGTGCTGGTGAAGATAGTGACGTATTTTGATGTACTTTGTGGACACTGTTGAAGAGTTAACAGAACTTAAAGTCATTTAGAAGTTCCTAAGGTGTGGGGATGCTTTATTCCTAAGGTATCTGAAAATAAAAAGCCCTACTAAAGGTGTAAAATTCATTGATGCACATGGAGGTCAGAAGGAGCTGTTCGTTGTCTTGAGGATCCTCACAGCTACCACCAACACAATCAACCTAAAGATTTCTTGTTTCTCACCCAATTAGGTCCACAAAATGTGGTTCATCTGACTTAATTTACAAACTCTTCAAGTTGTCTTTGTTCTGGATATAATTCTTGACAGGTTTTTAGTGAACCAATATTTTCTTAAATTTTTGGTGTTTTTAAGATAAAAATATAATACGATATGGATAGAAATTTTTTGAGTTTTTAGGAATTTTTATATTGACTTTTATCTGTCTTACAATATTGAGGAGCTTTCTAAGATATTACTAACCTTTTGTTTGATCAAGGGTCATTAGCCCAGAGCTGGATCAGAAGTTAAATAGCCAGGACCATAGCAGATGGTGCCGTAAAGGAGGCTTAGCCTGCAATGCCATGGCACCAATCCCTCTTCTATGATTTTTTTTTAAAGATTTATCCATTGATTTTGAAAGTCAGAGCTATAGAGAAGGAAAGGTAGACAGAGGTATCTTCTGTTTGCTGGTTCACTCCCCAAGTGGCTCTGACAGCTGGACTGGCCAGGCCAAAGGCAGGAGCCAAGAGCTTCATCTGCTTTTCCCACATGTGTGCAGGGTTTGTCAGCAGGGAGCTGGGTCCAAAGTGGAGCAGCTGGAATTGGGACTGGCACTCATTTGAGAGACTAACTTTGCAGGTGGCCACTTAACCAGTTATGCCCAATGCCAGCCCCAGATTAGTTTTTAATTTATTAGCTTCCGATCACTAACATTTTGTTAACTTTCATGAAAACAACCTGGAGCCACAACCTAGTAAGAAATGCAAATTCTGTGCAAACCGTGCATAAATATACATCCACTCAATTTCCTTTTACTAATCCTGTCTGGCGTTAATGTATAATGATCAGACTTGAAAATACTCGGAAGTTTCCTATAATAGTTTCTGGTGTTGTGACACAGGGTGTTAAGCCATCACTCAGGATGTCAACATTTCACATCCCGGCTCCTTCGCTTCCCATCCAGCTTCCTGCTAGTACACAAGGGAGGTAGCAGATGACAGCTCAAACACCTGAGTCCTGGCCGTACGTGCAGTAGACCCAGACGGAGTTTCAGGCTCCTGGATTCATCCTGTTCTAGCTCTGGCTATTGCAGGCATCCAACAAGTGGCTGGAGAAACCCTCTTGTTCTTTCTGTATTTTTGCCTCTCATCTACATAAATAAATAAACATTACAAATCTACATGAATATGTTTAGGCATTAAAATGTAAAGACGATGAATAAAGTTGCTTATAATTTTTTTATACCCATAAGCATGATTCTGCCTCTTACACACAAGGGTACTGCTAAAAGTTCATGGAAAATTGAATGAAAAGTTCATTTGTATACAATAATTTTTGGGAAATTGATGCTTAGCTTCCCCATAATACACAGCCTCATAAACTTTTTGAGGGCTGGGTGTATAAATTGTTTGTCATCAGCCACAGTGTATGGGTTTGTGTGTCAAGGGGGCATAATTACATATGGGACCCAGCATTAGGTGTGGAGCAGTAGGGAAAAAATAGGCTACAAGTGCTGGAATGGCTGAGGAAGAAAGATGGAAATCAGACTGGAAGACTGCTCAACGTTAAGACCAAATTGTGATTTATTAGCTGGGGAGAACAAAGAAAGCAGGACTCTGATTCCTTCCCTTTCTCGTTACCTGACACATTAGATAAGTTATTTACATACTAACTAGCTAAGATCAGCTCATGTCCACAGAAATGAATAAAATCTAGACATTAAGGACGTATGCCTTCTGTTCACTTTGATCCACAAAGCTTCTTATCAGTTTTCTTAATTAATGCTGCCTTTTGATTGGAGGCATCATCGCAGAAAAGTATCTGGGGCGTCTGGCTTCATGGTGTGAAATGAGACACTTAAAAATATGCGGACACATAGAGCTTGTGACTTTGTCTCCTCACTATGGAATTTGCACTGCACTCACCAGAGCAGTGTCATAAATGAAGACCCGAACACGTCCATGACTTGGAAAGTCCACAATGCAAGCGCGAGATAGTTAAGAAGCCAATACAAGAACTAAAATTTTTTTTTGAAAAATGAGCAATTCATTTATTCTGTGAACTTAGGATAGCTTGGACTCAAACAACAAGAAAGTTTAGGAGCTGGCATTGAAATAAGAAGATCATTGATCAATTAAAACACGGCCATGTTAACTCCTTTTGGTTCAAAGACCAAAGATTTGTGTGTCTTTCTGAGTTTTTATGAAATTTCTACACCTGAAAGAAGAATTAGTAAGGAAATGGAATCAGATCTGACTTAGTGATTATGTTTGCATTCTGTCAGCCCATTCAGAGCGTATGTTGGTTCCCTCTGGAACCTATACAGATGGAAATGGGTGTGTGTTCCAATGTGCTTCTGGGTGATTTGAAGTCTTTGAGTTTTTGAATTCCCGTTACTGCACCATCCAAATCTCCCTGCTTACCTTTATCATGCCTGCTCCCTATATCTGGCTAACCCCTAACCGCTGACCATTTTCAACATAAACACTTCTGCTTGGTACTTAGCAGCTAGCTGAGACGATTCTTCCCTCCCAATCAAGACGACCACAGCATGAAATGAAGAGAGGCGAACAGAGAAGGGGAGGGGACACTATTTGTATAGAAAAGAAAATTGTCTGACTTCTTAGATGTTCTGGAAGGACTATTAATATTTCTTCAAACTCTTCCTGCACTGCATAGCTCCTCTTTCGCTCCCACCCTCACACCTCCCCAGGCCAGCAAAGTCTTGAATCAGCAGATTCTGAGCCCGAGCAGTGAAGAGCTATTGAGGGACAGGCTCTGATAGCATTACCGCCAAACATGGGACCATTCTCTGTGGCGAATCGCTGAGTTCTACCTGGTTATCTCTTGCCTTGCACATCACTTCCAAATGACATGCTCTCAGTCTGGGCAAAAATGAGAGTTTTTGAAAGAACTGGGATTTCAATAATATGTGACGAAAGGATGAGATTACTTTCTGAGGAAGGGGAAGGCAGGGAGGAACGAGGGAGAGGGGTGGAAGTGGGAAAGAGAGGCGAGAGAAGTGTGTGTCTCTGGAGCATTTGATTTTGTCTGTTTCTCTGGTTCTTGCAGATCATCTTCCTCTCACTTTGAGAAGTCAAAACCAGGATTCCACTTCAATTTCCTTTTTGTCTTCGTCCCTTACCCTCTTCTCAGTGTTTATGGTACTGCAAATACTCTAGAGTTGTTTGTAGGGATGAATAGAACTTGGTGGATACCCAGATAAAAGAGATGGAGACTGTTTCATTATACATCATCCAATGCGTAGGCATATTGCCACTTATATTGACCAAATTTGGAAAACAATAGTTTTTGAAGTAAGATTAGGAACCAGTGTTCCTCTTACAGGGAAAGGCTACAGCCAGTGCTCTCTGCAGCCCCAAACGCCTGCCACCTGATTCCAAGAGCTTGTTGAAGAATGGGGACACATTCCAGTTTTTCATATCTGTAGTTAACAGTATTATGATGCAAATTCTTCTTTGTTTAAATGAGGAAACATTAACTGATGATGAATAAATATATTTGCACCTCGTGAAGTTTTATTTTTAAGTCCAGTACAAAAAGGTAGCCTTTGACCGTAAAATGTATGTATTTTCTTCTACTTATTGTAAGAAGATACATTTCATTTGGATTTCACAGTGACATTTGGTTTTCAGGAGCGCAGTCTCACGGTCAGAGGTGGACCTGGAGGCTCAGGTTGAGCTTCTTCTTAGCTGCTCACTAGGAAAACAGGGCGGAGAGGAGAAGGCAGCCCAAGACACCTCCCAGAGCCTTCAGTGGGCTCCAATGCCAGTAACAATGCACAGTAACAACGTGATGTCTTCAACTCAGGCTAAATTAGAAATGGGAGAAGAATCCCATTAAAGAATACCACTGAAAGCAAGTTCTGCCCTTTATTCTTAGCAAAATTGTGAGTGAAGTTGCTTACCTAGGACAAGGAAAAAAAATCCCAATAGATACATGGTATTATTCTGATCTGAATCTTCATTCCCATAATGGTGATCTTATCCAAACATTTTGTCAGGTGCTTGTTGGCCATCCATGTCTTTTCCTAGAATTAAGTGCCTGTTTAATTCTATTACCTACATCTTTATTGGATGTTTATTTATTTAGTTGATGTCCATAGGGTTGGTGATCTATTTTATTACTATAACACAGGGAGATTTTTTTTAAAAAGATTTATTTATTTTTATTGGAAAGTCAGGTGTTCAGAGAGAAGGAGAGACAAATGTCACACTATGGCCAATAAGCAGGCACGGTTATTGTTAATTAAAAAAAGAAGAATCCAGAATAGAGTGTTCTTATAGCTCCTTGGCCAGAACTTGGCCACCTTTCTCTTCCTACATACATGGAAACATGGACAAGTGAACATTTGACCGTGCAGCTCTGGAGTGGAAGGAGGAGTGAAAGGGGCTGGGCTGGCTGCTTGGTTAGCCAACACGTTGTCACATATCGCAGATTCTAGGAAATGAGCGTTCAACGTGAAGAGGTGTTTTCAGAAGGACATTCTTGATATGTCTTCTGAGATTTAAAGAGACGTCATGTGGAAAAGTGAAGAATTTTTATTGCCAAACTAGGCCAATATATAGTTCCATAAGCTGAAGGTATGGCAGAGATAGGGGTGTAGCTGCCTATGAGACAGTGAGTTTGTGCATTTTTGTGTTTAATCTACATGACTTCCAATATGACTCACTCAACATTATGAGCTTGGAACTGCTATCCCCTTTTGATAGCTGAGAAAGCCGAGATCGTAGACGTTAATGTCTTACCCAAGACCACACAGCTGGTGAACATCAGACAAGGCTGGAAGCCAGGCCACCTGCTGGATCTCTGTTTACACACTTGTTCACACCACCTTGTGCGGATTAGTCACTTTTTAGGTCCCTTGACAACACTTCTAATGTTAGGCCTCCCTTACTGAAACATTAGGGACTCATCCCTATTATTTGTCATTGTTTAGCAAATTACTTTCCCTTTTCAGCTTGACAGAAAAACTTGACTTTCTGCTCTCTTTGCAAGCGATTAAGTCAACACATAGTCTGTGTTATCATCAGGCCTATCTGTGCTTGATGTCAAAACTCTCCCCTACCTTTTCATATTTTGGCAGTATGATGGATTTACTGCCTCTGGAAACCCCCTTCTTCAGCATTTTTTTTTTTCCCAAAGGGAGCAGAAGAAAACAATTTTAAAACCATGAGATCTAGTAGTTTCTTCACAGGTGGGAGAAAAAGGCAGACCCAGAAAAAAAGTTTGAGTGTATGCCATATACACTCAGCATGCCAGTGATAAGAGTACCAAGTCGCTCACAGTCTTGCTGCTTCAAACCTGGGCTGTGCAATTTGTCCCAGGTATCTGCATCAAAGAGACCACCTGCAAACCACTTCACTTATAAAACTTCTCCTAAAGAGATGCAATCAGGGGGATTACAGCCTCTGGATTGATTTGCAGCTTCTACCTTGTGTTTGCAAAAGGTTGCAAAGCCAGCCTTTGCTACAGCCTGTGGAAGGAGGGTTTTCAGGGGCTGGCTCCCTCTTCTACCCATAGGAGGACAGAACAGCGCCAAGGCCAAGAGACAGTGGCCGAACGCAGTTCTGGGCAGCAGCCAAGAAGACACAAGAAGTGAATCAAGGGTGGCAGCAGGCAGGGGCTTTGGAGGGCACAGTCACAGAGTCCAGAAGAGACAGAGAAGCTGGGTCTCTTCCTTTATTGGGGAGATCTGACTTACCTAGACCCACAGATGTTGCTTATCTACCCTTTCTGTCATTATTTGCACAGTTCCAAAACTTATAAAATTTTTCTTGTTCACTGTGTCTCCACAGTAACTAGAATTGCTGGAGGCATTGCCGTTTGCTCTGTCTTTCAGACGGTTCATGAAAATGTGAAATGAAAGTATTATTCCTGAAACTGATCCTGGGCACACTGCATTTCTACTCTGCTCTTGCCTGGACTAATCGATGGGCCATTTTCTCAAATCTTAACTCGGGTAAAAACACAGCCCTGATGAACCATCTTTAATATGTTTGTATGTCTGAGCCCCAAAGCACCTATGTGCTTGTACACAGCATGGATCTCAGTGTTTCTAGAACACAGGTCATTACAGGCAGCTATACACGGTGGTGAAAATAGATCTCATCATTACACTCCTCCCTGTCCCAATCCTCAAAATCACCTATATTCTTCGGGGCATTTGACGTCTCATATTGATCATGATTCTATTTGTAGTAGCCGTAGTTCTCACTGGGTGTCAAGGGATGGCATACAAGAAGAAAATTCAGGAAACTGACACAACGATTTGCTTTTACCTTTTGCTGCCTCTTCCTCCTCTGGTTCAGTTTTGCTGCCATTATTTTAAAGAAATCCATTGTTTCTTGAACTGTCTGCCCTCTTTTGGTAGAGTTGGAGTATTTCTTCCCAGTGTTTAGGCAACTCTCTTCAAAATGCACCACATTTACACATTTTATTTTTTAAGGTTAAGTTGGAGGTTGCCATGGGTTGAAATTTTTGCTCTCTCCAAAACTCACGCTGAAGTTTAATGTCCATTGCCGCATGCTAAGAGGTGACGCCTACCAGGAACTATTGGATTATGAGGGTTCCCCATTCTCACGAGTGGGCTAATGCTGGTGGAAAAAGCGCCCCCTTTCTTCTGTCCATCCTTCCTGCAGTCGATGTAATGGAGAAGGCACCTCTGGACCAGAGATGGGCCAGCCAGCATCGTATCTTGACCTCCCTGACCCCAAAACCATAAGAAATAAGTTTTCAACGTTTTTTGGTAAATTACCCGCTCTGTGGTATTTATATTAACAGAGCGACAGATTATTGCACACCTGCCCCATTTTGTGGTTTCTATGCTTCCTTCTCTGGTTCTTTTTCCGTTTCATGAAACATCTCCACTCTCCTACTTAGTAGTTACATTTCTGATTCTGACAAGGATGTCCTTGGTTTGTTGATGAATCACTTTTAAAATATCCACTCTTAAGTTCAATTGTTTTAAATTTTGAAATTGGTATTTAATACTTGTGCAATATCTCAACACATGCTTTCAGAATGCATCGATCAAATCAGGTCATTCATCTTGATCTTTTCTTATTTGAGACCAAGTTTTAAAAATCTAACCTTGGGGTGGGTGTTGTGATATAGCATATCAAGCTGCCACTTGGGGCGCCTGCATTTCATTGTATGGCTGATTCTGGTCTCAGCTGCTTCACACTTCTGACCCAGCTTCCAGCTGATGCACCTGGAAAGCAACAGGCCATGGCCATTCCTCCTGCCACCCACACAGGACACAGATGGAGTTTCCACCTGGCCCACCCTTGACTGTTAGAGGATTTCAACAGTGAACCACTAGATGGGGATCAGTCTCCCCCCGAGTCTCCTTCTCTGACACTCTGCCTTTCAAGTTCATAACTAAATCTTATTTTAAAAATAAATAAAATTCTAGCTTTCATTTTGCCATAGAACATTTCTCGTATTAGACTGATGTTTAGTAGATTTTGCTTTACTAGTAAATACACGGAGTGGCATTGCAGGTGGTCATTATCAGTGTTTTTCTCGCTTGGTGTTCTGCGTCAGAGCCCAGTCTTGGCCACACAGCCTCCTTCTCTGCCTTCTCTGGGAAACGGTACTTTATCTAGGAATCTTACTTCCAACGTATTTTCCCAGGAAGGCATTTTGCCAATCCATGATTGAATAATTAAAGTCTCCCGTTATTACTACTTGGCCTAATTCTTCAGCTCTCACAATCTCAATTAACATTTCTATCATTTCCTGGTCAGGTGGGCTGTAACATATCCCTATTATGGCTTTTTAATTATGTGAGAATAGACTTTCTACCCACGGAGATTTTTTATAGAAGCCTATTTTTCTGATAAGATGTTTATCCAACTGCTTTGAAGAGCTATACTTCATGTAACTATTACAAAAGTGAATTTATTTATAGCCAACCTCTTTGTAAAGTGTATATGAAGCAGTTTATAAAAATACATACAAATATTAAAAAACAAAGCAAAACACTAGTCAGTGAGAAAACGGGGGAAGAAAATGGAAGGGTAGAAAAAGCAGATGCAGTTAGCATGAGGTCATGCATTTTAAGTACTGAGTACTTCGGTTTCTGTAAGCTTGCTTAAGAGTTTCCTTGTGGCCAAAACAATGAAGGAAATAAGATCGATGATGTGGCTTAGCATGTCTTTGAAGTAGAATTCAACAAGTTGTTTGGGAAAGGCATAAAATTTCTTCTGAAATTTAAAAATTTCCCCTTGATCCTGATAACATTGTCAATAACATTCCTAATAGCAGAGGAAATGCTTTTGATCAATTAGCTTGTTGATGTGCTCCTTAAGGTAAGATTACTGTTAAAAGGTCAGTTTGGCAGGAGAAATAAGATGGTAGAATAGGGTAATGACATGTGACCGCAAGTGGAGCGCAAGACGTTCCAAGTGCTGGAACTTCAACCAAAATGAAAAGCAATTCTCCCCCATGCAAAATGCTCAGAACGGGAGACGAGGCTTTGCACAAAAGCCAATTTGGAGCTGGGATTTTGGTACAATGGCTAAATACACCACTTGCAATGTTGGTATCCTGTAGTATAGTGCCTGTTCGGTTATTCCATTCTTATCCCAGCCCATGCTACAGGTCCTAGGCAGCAGTGAATGCTGTTCAAGTACCCTAGTTCCTGCTAGGGAGTCCAGGATGGAGTTCCTGATTCCTGGCTTTGGCCTGGCCAGTGCCAGGGTCTTGCAACCATTTGGACAGTAAACCCTGGAGGGAGCACGTCTCTCTCCCTTCTCTCTGTTTTACTCCTCTCTCCCTGCCACTCTTTCTGGTGGCCGAAGGTCCAGCAGGGCCTGGGTCGTCTGGTTAGGGTTCTTGGCCCACCTACGAGAACTTGTCCTCCTGAGTGGAAAAGATGGAGTGGTGGGTAGTTGGCCCAGATCCACATGGAGGATATGGCAGCCCACTGAACCCTGCAGGGGACATCTGTACCGTCCCAGAGGAAGGGGGACAGAACAAATTGGACAACAACCCGAGCCAAACGATGACAGCGAATATCTGGGTGAATGGAGACTCTGAGGTCAACTATGTCAAGTCAATGGACATTAAAAGTGTTTCCTTGTCCTTGGATCAGTGAGATTGATAATGTTTCAGAACTATCAAAACCACCTGGGCAGAACCCTTGGAGTATGTGACACATTGGGACCCTGGCTTGATATGGAATGGCCATTCTCCATCCCTGGGTAATGGAGCAGTTGAGAGGCTAGGTATGGCTTCCCCCACCCTGAAACAAGGAGAAACACAAAATTTGGACAATGACCACACCTACTTTCCCCCTAACCCTTGATCCATCCCACTCTGAGCAACTATATTAATATCATCTACAATTAAAAATAAATTTAAAAGTGTACTTCCAAGTTAAGTATAGATAAGCCCGTGGCAAAATGTGTACTCTCACAATTTACAAAATCACTCGCTAAGGCATTAAATTGGACCTGTAACCAATCCCTGATACAAGCTTTTCCTTGTGAATTTCAGCTATGGACCAGTTCAAATTTTATTTTCAAGAACTTTCATTTTTGAAGTGGTTGATCTTCTTATCAATTACTGCATCCCGGTAATAGAAAACCAGGGCAGTACTCTACAAAGGCTGTTTCACCTCTGATGGTGAGATGATGTGTGCACAAAGGCCTTGGCCAGTTTCTCAGGGTACGGGACGCATTGGGAAGATCTGCATGCAGTTGAGGCTACTACGGTCTCAAGTCATTCAGGCAAATGTTAAAAGCACGGGACTGGCAGCAGCACCATTCTGCCAGACGATATCTGTGCATCAAGCACTTGCCGACCCTTGCTGAGGATCCAACGGATGGAAATGTCACAGAGACACCTGAACACAAGTGGCCAGTGATAACACCCTGCACCCCAAATGGCTGAATGGAATTCCAGTACTACTTGTTAGTCTATCAGATATTCTATTTCCTTCAGAGTCAGACTTTGAAGTGGTGTATGCATCTAAGAATGTGTCCACTTCTCAGAATATTGAGTTAATTGTCATAATAATCTCTGAAACTCCTTTGTATATTTGCACTGTCAGTAGTAATGCTTATTTTCATCTCTAATTTTATGTATTTG
This sequence comes from Ochotona curzoniae, assembly GCF_017591425.1. Lineage (NCBI taxonomy): Eukaryota > Metazoa > Chordata > Mammalia > Lagomorpha > Ochotonidae > Ochotona > Ochotona curzoniae. The sequence goes on from NW_024465035.1 coordinate 2,137,318, forward strand.
AATTTTCCTTCTTTTTTTCCTTGTCAGCTTAAGAGTTTGTATTTTCTTTCCAAAGAGCCAGTTTTTTATTTTATTCATTTTTTGTGTTATTAAAAATTCTCTCATTTATTTGTGCTATGAGTTCTATTGTTTCCTGCCTTTGACCAACTTGGGGTTTGATTCTTGCTTTTTTAATTCCTTAAGGTAATGCAACAATTTGTTTACTTGAAATCTTCTTGGGTTTTTCTGTTTGCTTTTGTTTCTTAAAGATTTATTTTTATTATTTTTTTATTGGAAAGGCGGATATACAGAGAGGAGAGACAGAGAGGAAGATTTTCCTTCTGATGATTCACTCCCCAAGTGAGCGCAACGGCCGATGCTATGCCAATCCGAAGCCAGGAGCCTCTTCTGGGTCTCCCATGCGGGTGCAGGGTCCCAAAGCTTTGGGTGGTCCTCGACTGCTTTCCCAGGCCACAGGCAGGGAGCTGGAAGGGAAGCGGGGCTGCCAGGATTAGAACCGGCGCCCATATGGGATCCCGGGCGTGCAAGGTGAGGACCTTAACCACTTGCGCCACCGCGCCGGGCCCGTTTGCTTTTGTTTCTATGCCAGCATTGATTGCTTTAAAGCTCCTCTTAGTATTGCTTTGCTGTATTTGTAGGTTTTGGTGTATTTTTTCATTTCCATGAATTTCAATAAGCTTAAAAATTTCCTCCTTGATTTCTCCCTTGATCCATTCATTGTTCAGGAGTAATTTTTAATTTTAATCCCATGTATTTGTGCAGGTTTGAAGTTTTTTTGTTATTGATCATTAGTTTCATTGCATTGTGATAAAAAAGATACGTGATCTGATTTCTATTGTTTTAGATCTGATGAGGGGTGTGTTTTGACCCACCAGATGGTCTATCTTGGGACATATTCCATGTGCTCTTGCGACTATGTATCCCACAGCTGTTGGATGCAAAGTTCTGTGGTTGTCCCATGATGGAGGATGCAACATTTGCTGTTTCTGTGTAGATGATCTATCTGTTTCTGAAAGTGGGTTAGTAACATCTCCTAGTAGAAACAAGAGTTTACTGATCTTTGATTACTTTACAATGTATATGAATGAAAAGGTCATTTTCCTATTTAATTATTTATAGCCATTACCTGTATTCCCACTAAACTCTTTTTTAAAAAGATTTATTATTGAACATGCCTGTAAAGATAAAGAAAAATCCTAATAAACCACTCAACATTTGTGCCCTATTTCTTCCCACCTTTTGAATTTCGATGTCACTTTTGAACTCTATTTGCCTCCTCCTCAATATTTTTATGTAGTAGTTATAGTGTTTAGGCTTCATGGTAAAGACAGAAATGACTCACATACCATGTGTGTGATCTTAGAGCATTCTAAAGTTGTTGCTATGTTCTTACCAGTGGGTTTTCTAGCTTTTAGTCTGATTTGTTAACATCTGGACTTATGCTGTTGTTTGAAAAATATTCTTCAGTGTTTCTTCTAACACAGGTCTGGTGTGATAACATCTCTCAGCTTCCATTTCTGCGGGAATGCCTTTATCTCTCTTGTTTGAATGGTAGGGTTGATGGATACAGTATTCTTGGAGAGCAATTTTTTCCCTCAAAGGTTTCACCCCACTCCCTGCCAGCCCATGAGGTTTCTATGGAGAATTCTACTGCCAGGTGACCTGGGATCCCTTTAGGTGACCCTCAGATATTTGCTTCATTTCATAAGGAATTAATACAAGCATATTAAGGGTGATATATGAGTATCTGATATATGATTGTATATGTGTAATATATTGGTACTGATGAAGAGTTAATCATCCATTCATCTGTTAATAGATAAAATGTTTTATACATGCAGTGAGATGTTATTAAGCTCTCAAGAAGAGAGGTGTATCACATGCTATAACATTGATAAACTTCAAGGACATTATGCTAAGTGAAATAAACCAGCCCCCAAAAGACAAATACTCCACTTAGGTGAGGTGCCTCGAGCAGTCAGATGCAGAGCTGGAAAATAATACAGAGCTTGTCAGGGACCAGGGGAACACGGGAATGGAAGTGTTGTTTATAGAGTTTTAGTTTTGTAAGATGATAAGACTTCTGAATGCGATTGCACTTAACACTATTAAACCGCACAGTTAAAAGGGATCTACCTAGATGGCAAACTACACAGTTAAAAATGACATGCCTAGACGGCAAATGTTATGTCACATGTTTTCACAATATATTTAATTGACACTACATATGAAAGATAATTATATATATAATTTCACTTTCATTATGTGTGTTGTGTGTATGTCTAATTATAAACACATGTAACAATGCCTGCTGAAGTGCATGGGGGGAACGTTCACTATTTAGTCAGGCTCCACTGGCTAGAGTGAGGAGGAAGATCTACACGGGAATCAAATTTGAAAAGTGTGCCACTCTGACCTGTGGGCGTGTGTGCACATGAGCACCCCAAGGGAGAGGTGTGGGAATTTTAGATAGGGACTTGTATGCTGTGGGTGCGTGCGTCTGTGTGTACTGAGAGGCAGAGTTCAATAGCAGCAGGAGGGTGGGTTCAGCTGAAGATAGATGTGTAAAACAGAGATTCCCAATGAGCTCTCAGCGGGTTCCACGCGTCAAGGAACTAGGAACCTGACTCTGGACAAGGAAGGCAGAGCTTTAAGAATTGGTCATTTGCATTGCTGGTCCTCAGGGGCCACCTGGGAAGACACACATGGAGATGAGACAATATGCCCCCCTAACTATGCAGAGGGATCAAGCCCTAGGGAAATTCTTCTCTTTTTGGGGGGCGGGGGGAGCTCTTCTTTCCACCACATTTGGACTACATGAATTTATTGATCACACGCAAGCTACTATTCACCTCCACTCATTTGCACGCTTCAGATGAAGCGAGTGGCCAGAAAGCCTTGGCCAAGGCGGTGAGAAACACCACTGCCATGACACCCAGATAGCATCTCACGCTTGTCGTGAGGAGTCTTCCACCATCTGTCCCAGGGAGCAATCTGACAGAGCACACAGGATGCAATTTTGCTAGCTTCTGTCTTTAGATAAGGACTCTATCGCTGGCTGAACATATTTTATGTATAACCTACCAGCTGCAAAGACCACTCAAGCATCATGTTTAAATATATTTGATAGTATCTGGAACTTCTGTTAACTCTTGCCAGGGTGTACGGACTTTTAAAAGCACAGAATACTGTTCAATAGCTGCTGAGATGGAAAACAAAAGGACATGGGAAATGTGAGTAACGTCTGTTCCCACAAAGCGAGGTTTGGGGGCGGGGAGGAGGGAGTGGAGGTTTGCGCTAAGCAGGAACACAGCGGTGCAGGTGCGTGGAAGCAGGGGAGTGACACAGGAACTGTGAAAGGCGCACACTGGGGTTCATCTCTCCACTCTGTCACCCGGTTTCCAGGGGACCAGATCAGGGGCTGCCTCAGCCCTTCCCAGCTTTCCCTTCCTCTTGAGCCCAGCCAGCCACTTACTCTTCGTGGATTGCAAGACTAATTCTCAAACTTCAGACTGTTTTTTACCTAGGCTAAAGTCAATGTTTAGGAAAATTATTGTCTATTTAAATATCTGTACACTGTTATGATTATCCTCAAGAATTTGCACAAATCATTCATAAATTTTTATGCCTTTGCATGTTGAGATTCTCTGATGGTATAGCATGGCTTGGCTTTGGCTTCAAGTTACTTTGAGCATTTTATTAATAATAGTAATCCTGACCCTGAACCTCTAGTATGGTGCTCATTCCTTTTAGGTGTAAATCTTTCCTTCATTTTATAGCCAAAACCTCTAGTGTGCATTTACTATAAATAAGATAATTTTTATATAAACATTTACTATAAATAAGATATTTTTATATACACATAATGAAATTATTAAAATCAGGATTAGGGTTAAAAAGAAAAATAATGACAAAACAGCGCAATTGTATAGTCTGTGGTCCATAATTAAAGTTTATCTAGTTGCTGCCCCCATGTATCTTTTTGTCTTAAAACAATGTGATATTTCAATATATGCATAAAATGCTTATGGATCCAATCAGAGTAATTTTAATTTCCATTTCCTTTTTGGTATTCTATTATGTGAGTCTTTGAACTCTCTTCTAGGTGTTTCTAAAATTTATATAATAAGCTATTGGGAATCATAGTCCCTGTGCTGTTAAATATTAAAATGTGCTCCTTCTATCGAACTGTGTCAGTTCTTTTGAAAAGATGTCTCAGGATCATCTGATACTTTTTATGACCTAGGATTGGAACTAGCTGTTCTCCCAAGCGTAGTATGTTCAGTGTAGTGGCGAATAGTATTTCAGAGACACTGTCTGCCAAGTTTTGAAACAATAGAACTTCTAGGTCCCCAGAAATAAGTACAGTTAGTACACATTAATGACTTAAAAAAAAAACCCTCAAGGAAACGGAAGTGTGGGTTACCCGATTGGATCATTACATGCAATACACTGGTGCTGAAGGCTCACACTGTGCACTACGGAACACACAGGGAATGAATGAGAGGAAGCTACTTTTCTTCCTAAGTGTCATATATATTCCAATATATTGGTTTTAATTGACGTGTAATTCTAAATACCTTTAAATTCTCTGTGATATCTCTTTTGACCCATGAGTTATTTATAAGTTGAATTAGCTACCAAATATTTGGGCATTTTCCAAATATTAGCACCAATTTCGGATTTATGCTTTTTCATCGGCGAGCCTATTACCTTTGTGCATTTCAATAGCTTTTTAAGCATGCCTATGCCAGTGTCTTCCATACATGTTGCATTTTGTGCAGTGCACTTCTTTCAGCAAGATCACTCCTTATTCTTTATGGAGACCTAGTGGCTGACTCAATATCTAGAAGAGTTAAGTACGTATTTTATGAGTGTTTTGTTTTTCTGTCTGAAAGAAGGGCATATGAGTCCTTGGAAATATTGAAATGTTTCAAGTTTGAAGAGGTATTGGGAAGGTTAAGGGCAGAGAAAAATCCCAGTGTTTCTGCTTGTCTGAGGTCAGCCCTGTGACTCTGGACTGTGTCTCTCTGAAAGCTCAGTGTTTAAGGACTTCACACTGTGCTTCAACGGGGCCAGACTGAAGAGCATGAAGAAACCCATCTTTTTGTAATCACTTACAGTCTTGTTGCAAATATAAACATACACACATAAACATAAATGTGCCATTTATTTCATTCAACCCCTTTTCCTTTCTATCATTCTTCTTATAGGTTGATTTTAATTTTGGTAGGGTATTGAGTGAAATATCACTTATGTGACAACCCAAGACCATTTATCTTGGGCACTGAGAGAATGATGAAACAGTTGCTTAACCTTTCATCAGAAGGTTTTACATAGAAAAGGAGTCATCTTACTTAATATGGAAACTTTTTTCACTGAATTTAATAAATTGGTTCATAGTCTCCATAATTTAGGAATCTAAATTCAAATCATTATAAAAAAGAGGCATTTTAGTGCTCTGTTGACTAGATGCCACGAGTTGTGTGATTTAAAACGCATACATCAAGTTCAATAACGTGCAAGTGAAGTGTTAATCAATTTTGTGTAAATTTGTCTGGATAGTAAGCACATATCATGCCTGGGAGACTGCACCACGGAGAGACCCAGTTGCAGGGTGAGAGAAACCCTGTCAGTCTAGCTACCGGAGAAGCTCTTTAAGTGGCACCCCGGGCACACAGGAGGGGCTCTCTTCCCTTTGCTGTCCTGAAGCAGATGAGGAGAGAAACAGGGCAGCACCAGTTCACACCTCAGTCTGTTTAGATCATGCTCTGCCTTCAGTCAGGGGCCCGAGTCTCTCTGGGCTTGAGGCTGATCCAGGCAGGAGGAGCTGGCCTTTTGTTACCGAGTCACCTGTGCCTTTCTACATGGGCTCATGCCTTCTCTCCCTCGCTACACTGTCATTTCTGAAAGCTCAGAAGGAAAGACTAAGAGATGTGACATACTTGTTGGACAACTGACAGTCTCTAATAGACTCTTGAACTGTATATGAATCACTGAGTAAGGCATCTAGCCTGTATCCAATCATACAACCAAAAAAGCATCGGGGGCTTCCTGTGTCCCAGACATTGCTATCGTTCATTTCAAAATTGTGAATTGTCCTTGTGTTGTAGGGTGGTGTGGTGATAAAGGAAATAACAAGAATAAAACCTTGAACTGGCAGCATACCTTGTTCAGCGAGTAGGAAGCCAGTGTGTCTGTTTATAGCTGACTCTGAAGCCAGCGTTTGCCAACAAGAGTGTGATGGTGAAACGGTAGGCATTTGGGTTTCACTTGGAGTGGAAGGGAGAGGGACAAGAGAGTTAAGGAGAAAGAATGGCATGATGAGACACATTCAGAGGGTCGAGAATCTGCAGTCGATGGGAAGTGCTGTCATGCGTGCTGTAATGGCCTGAGCTGGGACTCTCAGAACATCACAGCTGTCAGCACCGTGCTCCCCTGCACTCCAGGGGCATTCTTCACATTTCCCCAATGTCAGTTTCCTCTTCTAAGAACCAGGGGTGATGATGGCTGGTCACTTGGACTCTTGGGGGGAATTACTTGTATGATATGCAACAAATTGCATTAATTGAAAAACAGCATATGATAACTACAAAATTCTAGTGTGTCGTAGATGGAAATAATTTGACTTCTTTCAAATTTGTTTCCCCTCGATTTCTCTTCCTTGCCTAATATCTGTGCATGAAACTTTCAGAACTATACTGAAAAGCAGCCACGAGACAGAACGTTGATAGTTTATGAAAACTTCCTGGACTCTGCTCCAAAGAAACTGGTAGTTGACAGTACACAGCATTTCAAGTGGACTGAGATGCGATTGAAGATGAAGCCTGCAGTAGCCTGCCATCCACACTAATTTGCAGGAATAAAATTCATCTTGTTTATGCCCTAATCAAAGAGGACCATTTGCTAACAGCAGAAACAATGTGCAACACCATCGATGTCCAAACTGGTCCAGCTTTCACAATGCTGATGGGAAATGAGCACGGAGTAAATTTTCTACCCTATTAGTCTCCAAGCCATTGCATCTGGACCAGCTGCAGGCAGGCACAGAGCTTTCAACGGGAATTTTAAACAAGTGGGATCAATCTCCTGGAGCATTTCTTTCAAGAATGAGAGCAGAAAAGAAGACACCATTTTGTCAAATGATCCTGCAGGAAAAGCCCAATGGAAGCAGTAGCAATGCAAAGGTGAAAGTGACCAGCAAAGTGGCCAGTGGGCTGGTCACAAGCAAAGGCCATGGCAACAATCTGTGGGCATGCACATGGCATTTCTCCTTCAGACTCTGCGGAGGGCCAGAGCGGAGCAACATCTGCCCCTTAGGAGCATGTTTTGGGAAAGCGAGTGTGAGCACCTGCAGAAAAACCCTTGGGGACTGTGGCGTGAGGGTGCTTTTGCTCAGTCCTCTTATCAGACAAGGGGAATTTTGCAAGCACCTCAACGGGAAGTCACCAGGAATCCACGGTTCTGTCCTGATGGGCTCCCTCTGACTTACTGTTAGTTCCTATTCTTAAAAATCCAAACTTTTTTTCAGTAAATAATGAAAAAAAAAAAAAAGAAAGAAAAGACTACACTTACACATTTACATGATTAAGTTCTCAGGATCCTCAGTTCTTCCCCCACCCCCAAAAGTTTGTTTTATTTATTTGAAATAAATAAAACCTGTTCACGTCTCTCAGTTCAGTGTCCTGCTGCTGACCTGGGAACCTGAGAGTAACATTGCCAACAATACTCCCTCAAATATAACTGCTTCCACAACTAGGGAATATTCCAAGAGGAATGACCATATTATTATGTCTTCATCAGTTGGATTGGTTTTTTTCTGGTGATGATTTTCTCATTTGAGTAGTTATTATTACTTTCATTTTTAGATACCCTAATACTGCATTTCCAAAATAATCTCACAGGAAGTAGGTCTTTGACACAGTAGTTCAGACACCTCTTGGTTTCCGTGCCTAATGTTCCTGGCTTACCCCCAATCCCAACTCCTGCCACTTGGGGAGGCAGGACCAGCTCACAGAGCTAAGTATCTGCTACTCATGCTGGGGACCTTGAGTGACCCTAGCTGCTGACTCTGGGCTGGCACACTCACCCCTCCTGTGGGCATTTGGGGAGTGAGTTCCTAGCTGCTGACTCTGGGCTGGCACACTCGCCCCTCCTGTGGGCATTTTTTGGAGTGAGTTAGCAGATAGAAGATGTCTCTCCTTTTTCTACTTTTCAAATAAGCTTAATCAATCAACCAATTAATGTAAGAGTAACCCCCAATTAAAACACTTTTGTAGGATTTTCATGTCAATATAGGAATGTGAAATTGTTCTGTGGGATATTTTGCAGCTCAAAACTTTTATTGGTTTTTATATCAGTGCTACATAATATCAATATGTTTGGGAACTGAATGATATATGAATATGAAAAATTATGAAATAGGAACATGAAAAAATATGAAAAATAAGCTTGGGAATTGAAGTCCCCCCTTTTAACACAGTGTCAATAATAGATAACACCAGGTAAAGATTCGAAGATAATTCAATTCACAAAAGATACTCTTTAACAAATGCTACAAGGAAATTGGATATCAATAGGCAAAAAGTAAACTTTTATCAGGTTGTTTATACAAGTTAACTTGTAAAGGGTAATAAAATCAAATATAAAACTTCAGAAGAAAATGGCAGAAAAATCTTAGTAAACTTCAGTTATGCTGAAACTCATAACTCTTAAAGGAGTAAAAATGATAAATTATTACTTTATCAAAATATCCAAACTCAGCTTTTCAAAAACACTATCAGGAGGGCAAAAAGACAAACAATAAACCGGGAAAACATATTTGTAAAACACCTATCCGACAAAAGGTGAGTAAAAACCCCAGTGAGGCTTCCTATTGGCCTGATCAGAATGGCCGCCCCACGGAGACCAGAGGACAGGAAGTGCTGGGGAGGGTGTGGGCGAAGGAGGCTCCCGGTACGCTGCTGGTGGGAATGGAAATTGCTGCAGCCAGTGTGGAAAGCAGTGCGGTGATTCCTCAGCAAACCTGCTTTCCCTGCTTTGTGCTAATATACAGCGTACAGAAAATGTACATGAGTGGAGATCTTGAGAGTTGATTATGTCTTATAGCCCTGTCCATATTCTTGAGGAACAATGATTTTCACTGCTTGTTAATTCTTCATTTAGTGGAGGAATAAGCTAGTGATTATAAAGGGAATTGAACGTATGCTATTGTAAAAGTTAAAATGAGGAAAGGAGGAGGAGGGAGAGTATGGGGGGAAGTATTATGCCTTTAAAATAACGTATATAAAATACATGAGATTTGTTCTCTTTACGTAACTCTTAAAAGTTTAAAAAGCTAAATAATTTTAAAAGCATAGAACCAATAAATAAAATTATTTTACGTATCTACTACTTTTTATTTAAAGTCTGCCTCTTCCATGAAGCCTGCCTTTAATGTTCCATGTAACTTATATTGCCTAATCCACGTGCTTTGAATATGCTCACGTCCCTCAATGGACTGCAGGTTTCCTAAAGCTTTAATCATGATGTCATTCCCTCTGTATGTTTATTCAATGTGTATTTAATGTTAATTCATTTACTTACTATATACTTACAGATATGTACTTCCTTTGAGGAAACTTTCATATCAAAAAAACTTCCATGATTTCTAAATGTCATTACTAAAGCAAAAAGGTCAGAAATTATGTGAAATGGGTGTAAATAAAATGCCTGATGATGAATAATTCACAAGAGTAAATTTGCAGTGTGCAGCCACATAGGGTCTTACACTACCAGATCACTAATTAATGAGCATGTAGGTGAGTTGCCCTTCTCCGGAAGCCGACTCAGGGCCAAGGAACTCATCAGCACGGATAACGAGATATTGGGAGTCTCCATCTGCTGTAATTGCCTAAATGTTTTTTCTCTCTTGACTTTTCATGTAGAAACTACTTTTAAATGTGAAGACACTGTGGCTAAAGAATGTCCTGGAGAAATCTGCCTTTGAACTGCCTAGGTTCCAGTTTGCCCCTCACCCCAACCCCCGTTTGTGGTGCTGGGGTAGGGTGAGGCTACGGGGGGCTGCAGGGTTTCCGGCACTGCCCCCCCAGTGCTGCCAGCAGCCAGGCTTCCGCTGTTCTCAGCATGGGACAACCTGACCTCAGTTTGCTGCTCACCTTGAAAAAGAAAAGAACTCAAAATTCCGTTAAAAATAAGTGTATTACTCTATCCAACCCTCTGAGTAAAGGAATGTCTTCACAATGTTGGGATGTACTGATCTGGTGCCACAGTAGGTGAGAGAGGGGGAATAACTGAATGTTATTGCTGTGACGACTAACAGTTGCAGTTAAAAGACATGTAAATGAAACTGACTCTGAACTGAATTCATATATGTGACTTTAAAGATGTGCTGAGTGTGGATAGACAATGTTGGAGAATGAGAGGGTTGACAGTTGCTGATGGAAGTGCCAAATGGGCAAAATGATGGGGTGAGGTAGAGTGTGAGAAATCAAGGGTATTAAACAAAACTTCTTGGGGAGAAAGCAGCTCAGTATAGTGGGGGAAGAAGACAGGAACTTCTTAGTGTGATTCTTGGTCTTCAGCTCAGAACTCAGAGAGGCAGAGCAAAGGAGGTGGGTGAGCCGGGAAGCTCTTGACCAGCCACGTTGAGATCCAACATGGGTTTGAGTTGGGGGTGAGTAGCTACCACAGCCTGGAGAGTGAGAGGGCGTACCTGAGAGCCATTTCAGATAGACAATACTGAGTGACATTGTGACACATTGCATGGCAGGGCTGAATGAAAAGACGTGGGTGAAAGGTGTCTTCGTATCTTCTCAGCGAGGAGACCTGGAGAGTTCTGGTGCCCTTGAGTGAGATGGCCTCCTTGGCAGGGATTTCAGTTTGAAAGAAATGAAGAAAAGGAGGAAGACTGTATTTTGATTCTATTGAAGCTGGTGTGACTATTGAACATCCAAGTGGAAGGTATTAAGAAACCTCAAAATTGGGATGATCCACGCAGGTGAGAGGTCAGGCTAGATGCTGTAGTTCTCCAAGTCATCAACAGCAAATCCATACAGATGAAAGTGGGTGAAACCTCTGAGTGGAAATAAAGACATAAGTTCTGGCTGGAAGAGTTAGAAATTGGTGCTACATGAGCTTTCTATGTAGTTATTTTGGGCAGTCAGCCCTACATTTCATTCAACTGATGGTAACAGTTAGATTGGGGAAACATATTTCCTGTTTTTCTATAGGTTTTCCATTATTTCTCTAGTCAAATTTCTCCATTACCACCTTGAGACTCTATTTGTTTCAGTGATGAACCTTCCTCTGGCAAACATTAAAAAGGAGCCCTGTCTAGCCGCAGATTTTTTTAAATGACACAAACACAACCTATGTCTCCTGTTAATTCTCAGGTCTGAGCCATGTGACAAAGAACCGCACAGTGGTAGAGCAGAGAGGAGGAAAGCGGTGAGTAGAGATAGATCTTTTTATAAAGATCAGCAATTCTCCTTGCTTTTATCCCTGGCTAAGATTACATTTAGTACCCAGGGGTCTCTGCTGCCTCAGATCCTTTTCAGAATGAGAGGCTGTGGCACTGCAGATAGTTTGGGGTGTCCTTTTATAGTGTGACGGTATTAAATATACCCCAGCAAGCCATAGATCAGTGCTTCATCTAAGAATAAATCGTATCTCCAATAAGGGACCACTTCCTTTAAATTGGACAGTGCATTACAGTCCACAGACAGACTTTCTCAAAAATACAAAATGTGTCAGCCAGCCATTTTCTAATGAATATAACTTAAAATGCCTCCTTTCTTTAGGTGAAAGCTATCTGCTCTTCAATGGACCTAACGACAAGATCTGCAGGGTTCTGTTGGTTATTGGGTCAGGGTTAGGTTCTGCTGACGGTTTTCAGCATGCAGGTCATGTGTGACAGAGGGAAACAATGACCAGGAGAGGCCTTAGGAGCTCAGCTTGGTGGAGTTGCACAGTACAGGCAGATGTAGGCTAGCGCTTCTGCTCCATGGCCAACATCATCTCAGCAGTGGGCTCTGCCTCATTCACGGTAGTATCTCCCATGGTTAATATCCCCCACCTGACACATCTGGTTCATAGTCAGCAGCTGTTATACGTGTGTGCTGAGACGGTGTCATTATTTTTTGACCATTCAGTTTTCGTCTTTGACAATTCTGACATACTGAAGGTGTGGTTTGACCCTTCACACTATTAGAGCAGAACTGGAACTAGAAGAAAGGGTTTTAATATAGAGATGCATGTTTACTTTTTTTTTCTTTTCATTCACAGCATTGGATTGTCTTAAGTATTTGGATATCTAAGGGAAAACATGGCAATATTCTCTTTAAATTTGTCATTGATTTTGCTGGACTGGTGGATTTCGGAGATGGGTGCTGGCAGGAAGGGTGAAGCCCTGACGAGAAAGGAACTCATTCCATCTAAAGAGCTGCAATTTGCTTTAGAGAACTTGATACCCATAAAAATGAAGAAAAGGGTCAACTGCATGTAGAGATAAACTTTGAGTAACACCTGAAGATGGATTTAAACAAGATAAAGACATCTGTTTCTAGCAATGCAATAAACTGAAATATTATGAAAATCCATCTAACGCAAACTATTTGAAAATGTTGGGTAAAATGACTAAATACACTTACGTTTACTCCATTGATAAACTGAAAAAAATAAATGCAATGTACTCAGGTGCAAAAATAAATAAATCAATGAACAAACAAACAAATAAATAAATAAATAAAGCAAGCAAGCATTACTCAGGCCTGGTGTGGTAACCTAGTGGACTAAAGTCCTTACCTGGCACACACCAGATTCTCATGTGGGTACCATGTGGGCACCAGCTTGTGTCTCAGTGGCCCCACTTCCCATCAAGCTCCCTGCTTGTGGCCTGGGAAAGCAATATAGAATGGTCCAAAGCCTTGGGGCCCTGCAACCGTGTGGGAGACCCAGAAAAAGATCCTGGTTCCTGGCTTCAGATCAGCTCAGCCCTGGCTGTTGTGGCCACTTGGGGAGTGAACCAGTGAATGGAAAATCTTTCTATCTTTCTATCTTTCTATCTTCTATCCATGTGAATTAGAGCTTCAATTTTTATGAGGGACTGAGCTAAAAAATAGAGACAATTATTAAACTTCATTACCAGTCGGAAAATCAAAGCAGAAACTTTTGCCTAAATCAATGAATCCCAAAGAATGGCACTCAGAGTAGTTGACATGTCAGGGAGAAAAAACAAGCAACAAAAATGTTCCTTCTGCTTAAATAAAAGCGAAAGTACATTATTCTCAAGAACTTATAAGCATAAATAAGTTCTCTTATGGGTTTAGAACCAAAGTGTATACCACATGTGTGAGCCAGGACCAGAGCTGAACATTTGACCATAAAAGCTATCTGGTTGGCAGTATTTTGAGGCACTGTGCACAAGAACACGCCTTTAACAGTCCTCGAATAATTTTGCCATACAAAATTGGAAAAATGTAATTTATAATTCAGAAAGATTCTCTAGAGGAAGCAAGTTTCTGTGAGTGAAAATCAGACCACACAGACTTCAGCTACTGTAATATAAATACTCAGTCATTTGAGGAAATAAAAAAAGACATTTAACCTATTATGGTCAAAGAAAACACAAAAAGAAATAGGGAGGCAATTTTAAAGAGAATCAAATGGAATCCCTTTCAAACAGAAATAAAATGATTAAGATTTAAAAGTAATAAAGAAGAGGATTGAAAGATTGATTTGACAGGATCCAAGTAAGAATTGATAAGGTCAAAGTTGAGTCTGAAATTATCCAGAGGCATGGAATAAGAAATATCGAATCAAAAGTTCCAATAGTGAGCACTGAATTAATAGGAAAGAGACAATATTTAAAGAATTTCCCAGTTTTAGTGAGAGGGAATAGTTATGATATTCAGAATAAACAAAAATAAATCTATGCTCACCACGTCATGGTGAAACTGCTGAATATCTAAGATGATAGAATCTTCATTGTAGCCAGAGGGTTACCTGTAAAACAGTGATACCAGACTCAATTAGGAGGGATTGAAACCATTGATGTGTCAAGGGTGTAAAATTTAAGGAGAGACTTTCAACGGTAAGAATAACCTGAAGTACTTATGAGAGACAAGTAGATTGTTTTAGATTTATTCGTTTGTCATTTTAAAATTACACTTACAGCAAGTGATATTGCCAATGAACAACAATATGTTGACCCTTCTGGCTCTGCCAAGTTGTCCCTATGGAAAAGCAGCTGGCAGCCTGTAGATGTGGGGATGACAAGGTTAGGGATCAGAGAGCAAGCTGTGAAAGTTTGTGAGTCCAAACTGGATACAACTTCGTGAGGAAAGATTGGAAGGGAGGAAGGAGAAGAGGGGAATCCCTATACTTGCAAAACTGTACCATGAAAAAAAAAAATAATAATTTAAAACCACCACATTCATGAATAAGACTAATGTCAGCAAGTCATAAGAAAAGCTGAAGTGAAATACAAAGGTTATTTAATTCCAACCCAGAGGTTGGACAAGTGTTTTTTGTTTTTTTGTTTTGTTTTGTTTTAAGGTTTGTTTTACTCTTATTGGACAAGCAGAGTTACATAGAGGAGCACACAGAGAGATGTTTCATCCTCTGGTTCATTCCCCAAATGGCATCAGTGGCTGGAGTTGGGTTAATCTGACGCCAGGAGCCTAGCAGGGGCCCAAGGACTTGGGCCTTCTTCTGCTGCCTCTCCAAGCCATGAGCAGGAAGTTGGATCTAAAGTGGACCAGCCTCCATATGGGCTGCCAGCACCACAGGCAAGAGCTAAAGCTGTTATGACACGACACACGACAATGGGCCCCTAAATAAGTCTTGACACAAACGCTGCTGTGATCAAATTCTCTAGACATCACTGCCTAACCATGGCATTCTGTTTTTCAGTTCAGACCTGGCTTCAGAAAGCTGTTTAACACAGGTCCTCTAACAAAAGTCTCTAACGCATTTCATTTCACCGATGTATATGTACCCCGAATAATTCTTTGTTGTTGGTAAATAGTTACAGATGAAGGAATCAAAGTTGACAAACTAGATTAAGCATGTTTGGTTGAGTTACAGAGATGATTAATAATGAAGAGCAATGGCTGCTAGAAAGGTAGTCCTTTTTCCAGTCGGCGTCCCCAAAGTCTGTGGGATGTCACATATGAAGGTCCTTTGGTCTGGGATCATGGGGTCCAGTCAGAACAAGCTAGATGTTAAAGGACTGGAAAAGCAGTTCTTGGTGAAGAAGTCTGCAGGCTGTTTTGTCTGGTCCCATTTGTCCTCCAACGCTCTCCTTTGAGCATCCAGCTGTCAGCGTGATCAGAGGAGACAGCTGCCGTCTTGGTTCTTGCTATCCATCTGTCTTGAGATTGCTGTCACTGAGAGCAAACAGAGGCAACAGGAGACCTAGACAATGGGATAAAGAAGACCTGATGAGATTGAACCACTCAATGAGACAGAGGACACACGCACAAAAATTACAATAATTACAGAGGTTAGATGACCTTTATCTGGATTTTATGAATATAATTAATTAATAAACAAATTAGCGGAAACATGTGAAAATTCCAGTACATTGCAAAACCTGTTGACAAAATTTAGCAGACATTATTCATGAGAACTCTAGTTAACTAATCTAGGAGTATAAAAAAGTCTCAATAAAAACATTTATCCACCAGAAGCTAACACCCACGTCACTCCTACGTGCGATGCCAGTGAGCTTCGGCACTGTTTTGGCAGTTCCAGTAAATTCAAGAGTGCAAGAAAAGGAAATAAACACTATAGAAAACACTTCCGTAGACAATATTATTGTGTATGTATGAACAAAGATGTCAGTAAAAGAGTACTATAATTAATACTAAAATGAATAATGTGGCTTAACAAAGACAATACAGAAAGCTAGTCAATTTTTTCTGTGGACTAGCTAGAGAAATTAGAAACCATCCATATAGTGATAAAAATGATAAGATTCTTATAAATAAATTTAACATAAAAGGATATATGTCCAGAGAATTATCAAATACTAATGAAAAACATACAACCTGGTCAGACTGAATATATGCTGTGCTCTTATACTGAACTTAGAATTACTCCCAAATACCAATTCAATGAGAAGTCACTTTTAGGGGATTACTTTTTCAAGGAAAATAAGTTTCTGAGAATGGCTAAGATTTTTATGAAATTTCATCATGTTCAGGAGTTCTTTTGTCCCATCTTGGTAAAATAAAATGAAGGAAATGAAAGATAATTAAGAGCCCAGAAATAGGTCTTGATATATGAGATAATTTAACATGTGAATTCAATGGCATCGCAATTGAAGGGGAAAAGAATGGTCTCTTTAGCACATGGTGTCAGCACAGGTGGAAAATTTCCTTAGAGAAATGACAAAGTTGACTTCTTCAATCTACCTAAAAATTTCAGATGGTTGGCAGACAATTGCCAAAGAAATAAACCTTAGAAAATATAGGAAATTACATGTATGACCTTAGATAGATAATATTTTATCCCAGACAACAAACTCAGAAATGATAATTTTATGTAATTGATTTTATTGAGAGATATGTTTAAATGTAAAAATAGTTATTTAAATTAAATAAACATGGATCTATTTATATATGTTCATATTTAATGCAGGTTGATTTCAAAGAATTGGAAGCCACATGGATAAGGGAAATGGTGGAGAGGAAGTAAAGGAAGATGATAGCAAGAATTCCACCCAGAAATGACGAAGCAGGATTCAATATCTTCATATGATTAAATACACTTCTATGTGTATGTGGAAGTTTGTGGACAAATAAACATGCAGTTGACGCTAAGGGTTATGCAGGTAAATTGCAGGGAGGGACAGACAAGGTAAATGGGGAAGTGAAAAATGGCATAAATGTCATGATCAGAAAAGTATATCACATGCCAAATTTATTTAACGTGTGCTGATCCACGTATTAAAAGAGGCCAGACACCCTAGAAGTTGGGTTTCTATGTGATTTCTGCTCCTTCAACCCCGTTTTCTCATACTTTCGTATATTGCTCACCTTTCACCATAATAAAGGTGTTCCCCGTGTTTCTTTCAAGATGTATGTATTTATTTTTCTCAAAAGGCAGAGCCACCAAGAGAGTGGGAGACTGAGGGAGATCTTCCACCTGTTGCGTACAGCCCCCAGATGGCCTCAGAGCCAGGAGTGGAACAGGCTAAGCCAGGAGCTGGAACTCCGCCCAGGTCTTCACATGAGCAGCAGGGCCCTAACTACTGGGGCCGTCTTCTGTGGCTTTCCCATACACATCAGCAGGCAGTTGGATTGGAAACCAGGCAGCTGGAACTGCAGCTGGCACTTGACACATGCGGCAACGTAATCCACTGTGCCACAGGGCTGCTCCGGGGCGGTCTATAGATTCTAAATATACAGTCGTTTCATTGTGAGGAACAGAAACAAATCACATTCATCGACTCAGAGCAACCGCCTCTTTGAGATGCAGTGAGAGGCTGGAGAGACGTGGAGCTGCTGAGCTAGGAGAAGGCTCAGAGGACACAGCAGTGGGAGCCTTGGCACGGTGCTGCGGGTCAGCAGACACCAGCAAAGCACTCCTGTGGCATGTGCAAACAGGCGCAGGTCTTGAGGCTGACATCCAGGAAATGATTCTCCAACCCTTAGATTTTAGTCCTTGCTCGGTCTTCCTTTCCTCAGCAGCAAAAACAAGCAAACATCGAACAAACCCGAACTGTCTGATGCTAACTTAGGGAACTATTTCAAACAACAAGAAATTTTCAAGGCGTTTCTTAAGTTTTCAATAAGTGTCATTCAGAAGAAGAAATCAGCAGACAGGATATTTTGTCCCTATTCAAGGAGAAAGACAGGTTTCAACTGGTTATCATCTCATTCGAGAATGAAATAACTGATTTCAGGCTGTTTTTCCCATAGAACCAAACGCCGTCGCTGAGAAAACGTGATCGGTTCCCTGGAGATTGCGCCCGAGGAAAGCTGTACTTTCACAAGTACATTTTGCAAGAATTGTTGCCTTGCGATGATTTTCAAAGAAATTCCCAAGAAAAGAAAATTACAGTCTTCTGTCCTGAAGGTGATAAAGCCCTGCTCCCCCGCCTGGATTCTAGCTTTGGAATCGGGTCCTCAGAAAGCACAGTTTTTATCTAAAACCTATTTCACTTATCAAGTTAGGTTATACAAGCTTTTTTATTCTTTCTTAGTTTTTTCATCTATGAAATGGGAGTGCCGATAATAACATAGTGCAGAAAAGAATACTCCCTGGATTTATTTTATGTGTTAGTAGCACAATTCAGATGCACACAGAATCAAAAATGTTGATTAGAATGGGCAAAGGGTACAACCCCCGCAACCAAAGTAGCAGGAATAAATGCAGGGTTGTTTCTTTTTTTCCCCCCTTCCTAAGCCGTGATTGTAAGCTGCTTAAGATCACTGGGGAGACCTATTAAAGGAAACGGCAGTAGGGGGGATTTTACATGTAAAGTCTTAAGTCGTGAAACAAGCCCACATCAGAGATCAGGTAGTCCAATTTGCTTGTTTTTCTAGTTGAGACAGCAAAGCCTCTGGGTGGTGGAGGGAGGGGCTGGAGGCTGAAGGTCTTCTTGATCGTGTTCTGGGAACTGAAATCTCCCAGTGTTTGCCTCCTCGCCAATGGGAGAGCAATTTATTGAAGACCCCACTTGCAAGATGTCAGCTTCCAAGTGTGTTCTTGCCTGCTCCCCTGGCCCCACGTGTGCCTGCTGTGTTGCACTCCCCCATGTGCCTGGGGAACACTACACCTCCGCTCTGACACCTCTGCCAGTCTGATACTGAAGGGAGGAGCCAAGGCGCATTCAGAGTCCCACTATCCCTTGCTTCCTTTTCACCGTCCTAGGGTGCATGGATCAGCGCCCAGAGGATAAGGTTAGGTCTGGAGCGTTCCAATTCAAGGCTGGGTTTTGAGCCCATCTCACAGTCCCCGCCAGAGGCACACAGGACTCATGGTAGACGGGGTACCTGGCTGCCACAGATGAAAGTATAATAGTCCTTCTTGTGATGTAGGAACAAAACTATGGTTTCTCCTTCATTTTCCTGTATGAATCGGAAAGCCAGCTCCTGCTTATGGCTGGGAAATCCCTCCTGTTAATGGAGTTGGTGAAATCCTGAATCTTGCCTCCATGTCTCAATTTTACTCCGTTTATCAATACATACCCCAAAGTTCTGACATGAGGTGGGACTTCTGAGCTGTGGCAAGACTTCCAAATACTTTCTGCAACTGATAATCCTGGACCATGACAAGCGTGAGCTGCAGCGTGAGCCACCCGGTGTGGCTGGGAATTAATGCACTGGCAGAACAGCATCATCTTTGTGCCCTGGGATCATGCAATAGCTAGCACACAGTGGACACTCAGCACAATGCCTGTTGGATGGGTGAGCGGGGAATGAGTGGTGGCTGGACTGGCAGCACATTGCAAGACATCCTAGAAAGCACTGCCATATTCACTCCAGGTCTGGCACGCTAATCCCTATTTGCAAAAAGCCAAACTAAGATAGTTGCCCTTGGAGTGTGCAGAATTTGATTCTATTGACTGAAGGCATTTTTAAATGAAATATAATGAGATCGACGGAAACGGTCTAAAATCTCCAAGTGGTCTCTCCCATGGCAAAGCAGCTGTCCTCTGAACTGTCTGGGGTACTCGGTGGAACCTGCAAATGCCTACTGTTCTTTACAATATGCATTTATTAATGCCTGTCCAACTCTGTCCTTACATACTAATATGCAGAGTCATTGATGAAAAAAATGACACAAGTCTCGAAGGTTTATTTGACCAGTGTCTAAGCAATAGGACAAAATGAGGATGGTGCCTGTGAGCGCCGTGAGGCTGGCTCAGACCTGCCCAGCTGCAGCTGAGAAATACAAAGGGAGATCTTGCTGTTTCCTTCTGTGTGAGCTCAGGACATTTGGCTGTAAGGTTGTAATATCCAATTGAAATAGTAAAGGAAATGTTCATTTTTCCCCTCAGCCTTCAGATCCACTGTCGCTTCCTGGAAGTAGAAATACAATGAAGTAAAGGAGACTTTCTGAATGGAGATGAAGCATTCAGCCCGTTCTAGGAAGGAATATTTGAAGTCGTTCAGACAAAAGAGGTTGCATCGCTCTGACTTCACCAGGTTCTGTGTTGTGGCAATGAGTCCTTTAAACTCTCAATAGTCTTACAAAAATAGATTTTGTTTATTTAGGTTGCTGGCCCCGTGTGAGTCAGCTGTGACTTCCACGCAGAGTCAGGGAAAGCAGCAGCCACCATCTGGAGCATCGTGGTGCGACAACACAGGAGCAGGATGAGAGGAGATGAAAGGATGGCTTATGGAACATGTCGCTCCCCTACGAATGCTCATGGAAATACATATTATGGAAAAATGATGTGTGGC
Organism: Ochotona curzoniae; assembly: GCF_017591425.1. NCBI lineage: Eukaryota > Metazoa > Chordata > Mammalia > Lagomorpha > Ochotonidae > Ochotona > Ochotona curzoniae. Next base: position 2,157,735 of record NW_024465035.1, read on the forward strand.
TTCCATTTTTAGCTTATATTTCCCTTCCTCCTCCTTTTATTTTTATGAACAGACAATACACGTTTATTTCTCTTGTTTCTGCAGTCTGAGAAGTCTGAAGTCAACAGCTAACAGGTATAGCATGTGCTGAGGGCCCACTTTCTTCATAGGAGGTGAGCTGGTCACTGCATCTGCACATGGTAGACATCAGAAGTGTCTGGTCCTCTCATCTCCTCCCAAGGCCACCTAGTCCCATTCATGAAGGCTCCACCATCGTGGTGTGCTTGCTTTCCGCAGGCCCCATCTCCACTGCCATCACATGGGTAGTCACTCTGCTAGGCTATGGACAACGGAACGACTTACTCCTAATAATGACCCTAGCTCCCCTTAGCCAGCCTTTCCCTCTCCTACCCTGCCCACTCCCTTCTCCACCCGCAGACAGCTGCCATCAGACAGCGACTTCTAAAGATCGCTCTACGTGGAGGGGAGCTCAAGCGGCACACGACTTGCTGTGCTTGGCTTATTTTGTTTAACATAATGACCTGTAGTTTCATTCATGCTGATGGAAATAGCAAGATATCCTCCTTTTTAAAAACATGTAGCTGAGTGATAGTCTATCATGTACATGTAGCTTTGGGAAATGAGATTACTTTCTTAATTTATTTTTTAGATAATTCTATTGTGACATAAACTGTGCTAACCTATCATCCATTCATCCGTGAAGGTTGTTGACTCTACCTCCACTCCTTGGCTGTTGCAGGCAGCACTGGAACAAACCTGGGGGTGCAGATGTCCGTCTTAACAGAGTGATCACAGGGCAACTCATTCTTAGATTTTTTTCCCCCCTGAGGAGCCTTAATTCTGTTTCACACAATGGCTCTACTAAGTTTATGTTCCTACCAACAGTGTGCCAGAGTTCACTGATCTCTAGATTCTTAGCATTTCTTACTTTTCTTGTTTTTGCAACAGCCCATCTAACTGGAGTGAGGTGGTTTTGGTTCCCATTTCCTGATGTTAAGTCACGTTGAAGGTCTTTTTCATGCCTCTTTTGGCCATTTGTATATCCTTCCTTTGATAAATATTTGGATCTACTCTACATTTTTCAATCATTGAGTTGAGTCCCTTATTATACAGTCTGGTTATTAACCCTTCGCCAGATGCTTGTCTTCCAGATATTTTTCTTAATTGTCTCTTCATTCTGCTCATTTGTTTATTTTTACTTTTGTTTTCCATACTTATTAGGGTCTGCTCCCAATAAAACCCCTCACTCATTCCATGGGATGAGTCCTGAAGAACGTGTTCCTATGTTTTATTTATTATATCAAAACATCAGGTCCTACATTTAGATCTTTAAACCACTTTGAGTTGGCCCGTGTACACTGTGAAAGATGCAGCCCTATTTCTGCTGTTGTGCGTGGGTCTCCAATTTTCCCAGCAATATCTACTAAAAGACTGTCCTCTTTCTAACACAGGATCTTATCACCTTTGGCAAATATCGGTTGGCTGTAAATGGATGCGTTTGCTTCTAGAGTGTCTATTTTGTTAAATTAGTTTATATAATCATATCAGTTTTATGCTGTTTAATTATGGCAGCTTTGTAATATATTTCAAAGTCAAATAGTGAATACAGGGTCAGCTATTTTGTTCTTTTTGCTCAAGATGACTGTGACTAGTCAACATATTTTGTAATTTCACATGAATTTTATTAGGATATTTTTTCTAATTTGGGGGAAAATGCCTTTTCTATTGATTTCAATTGCATTGAATCTATATGGACCTCAAAACAATATTGACTCTTCCAATCCATGAACACAGCATGTGAGATGGGAAGTGTTTCTGTGTCCTCTTTAATTTGTTGCTGAATAACTTGAGGTTTTCATTAGAAAGATATTTCACTTCTTCGGGTAAATTTATTCTTATAATATTTTTGATGTTGCTATTGGAAATGGGATTATTTTCTTGATTTCTTTTTCAGATAATTCTATATTAGTGTAAAACAACGTTAATTATTTTTGAACGCTGACTTGTATTCTTCAACTTTGATGAATTTGCTTATTAGTTCTAATAGTTTTTGTAGAATCTATACAGCCTTCTAGGTGTGAAGGTCATGCCATTTGCAAATCGTAGCAATTTGTCTTGCTCCTTCCACTCTGAGTGCCCTGGGAAGGGCTCTGGAAGAGGTCTTGCACGACTATTTTGAATGAATGTGGCGAAAGTGGCCTTCCTTGTATTGCTCCAGATATGAACACATGTGACATTTTGAGATTGATTCTTGTGTAGAGCCTTTGTCTATACTCCTGAGGAACAGTAAGAGTTTTTTCCTACTTCTAATTCAGTGGCCTACCAATGGTCTGGGAAAAGCAGCAGAGGATGGGCCGAGTGTCTGGGCCCTTTCCATCCAAATGGGAGAGCCCCAGAAGCTCCTGGCTCTTCAGTCTGGCCCAGCTCTGGCTGTTACGGCCTTCTGGGGAGTGAACCAGAGTTCTCTCTCTCTCTCTCTCTCTCTCTCTCTCTCTCTCTCACACACACACACACACACACACACACACAGTAGATATTTTGAAGTCCTCATCCAATCATACGAATATTTCACTTACTAGACAGTCATTTTCTAGTTTCTTATTTTGTTTGTTAGATAAAGTTATGACTTCCTGAAATTTTTTGATATCTGTTGTTGTACAGCATTGCCTGCAGGTTAAAGAACTAGTTATAATGATTGTTCCAGAAATTCTAAGTATGTTTTCTCTAAGCCTATGGATACTTCTGTTATTTTATCACCAGATGGCACCATTAATCAAAATTTACCATAGCTCTGAGCTAAGTGTGTTTTCACTGTTTCAGTCCTAAAATACACCCCAAGCTTAGATTTGACTGAAATCTACCTCCATGTGTTGTTTAGAATGAGCTGAAGACTCACCTGAGAAGGAATAGTCTGTTCATATAACCCTCTTGTTGGGGCCTGGATAGGCCTAAACACATAGTCTGTGAGCTACACTAATTCCCACTCAGAGCCCACCCAGGGTAGCACAGCTTGAGGATAAGACTGGAGCTTTTCTTGCTATGGTCAGGTCCACGCTGAAGTGGACCCACACTGCCTGAGCTTGCACCTGCCAGCCAATGCTGATGTCAGCTGAGTCACAAGGCTGATGAGCTGGGGTCATGAAATTTCATTTGTCACCCAGATCAAGTCCAGAGACACTATCTGCAAGCACTGGACTGACGACAGCGCCTTTGGGATTGGCTCAATTCAATTAACAGCCTGTGTTGAGTCCCAGTGCAGCATACACTTCCTTGCTGCCTGCCTAAGGTTGCAGGAGAAGTGATAGAGTAAGTACTGGGTCTCACAGCCACCAGGCCTTGCACAACCTTGGAGCTGAATGCTAGGTCTACATGACAATAGTGGTTATAGAGGCCAAAAGGTGTCTGTGTGGGATGCAACACTGGGGATATTCCATGACCTGAGGACAGGGACCATTAGTGTCTACACATGTTGATCTGTACTCAGCCTGCGCTGAATCATAAGACACGGACTGGAATGAAGCTGTCTTCTGCCTGTGATTCTGAGAGACTAGACCTACAGAAGTCTGGACTGTGCTTGCCAGGCTCACTTGAGGTGATACATGCTGGAAGAAACACTTTCCAGCGCCACACGGGTTTTTCTCAGATCCTAGGATGCATCTAGAGGCTCCATCTGAGCTCTCCAACTCCGTAAGAAAGTCAGGTGACTTTCAGCTGAATGGAAGAGAAGTTCCACAAACTATTGTCTCTTCCACAGGTGAAGCCAAAGAAAGGGAGGTCTATAACACTCATTTCACTATAGTTAAGCTAAGTGTAAAGATGATCATTGTTCTTGAATTATGTCTGTTATGGACTAAATGCCACCCAATTCATATGTTGACATTCTAACCAACCCCGAATGGAATAGTGTTAAGAGATAAGACCCATGACAGATAATTCAGTTTACATGTAGTGAGGGCATGTGAATTCCTTATAATGCGATTAGTGTTCTTCAAAAATTTTTATGTATCTATTTTCATTTTATTTATTTATTTATTTATTTAGATCTTCTTTCCAGTGGCTTATCTTCCCCCACCCCCAACAATGTCCACAACAGTCAAGTCTGGGCCACGATAAAGCCAAGAACCTGGAACGCTAGTCTCTCGTGTAGGTAGCAGGGACCCAAGTACTTGAGCCAGCACCTGCTGTCTCCAAGGTGCACATTAGCAGGAAGTTGACGGGACACAGAAGAACCAGGGCTTGGACTTGAGTCAGGTATTTGGACATGGGAAACAAGTTTCTTAATCACTGTACAGAATGCCCATCTGGAGGGATTTGTGTTCCTAAGAGAAAGAGGTCAGGGCTCACTTGAGAGATTGCTACTGAAGCCATCTCCGTCTAGAGCAGATCAAATGGAAACAATGCTGGAATCTGATAGCTCTGTTAGTTACAGTGGCTTTATCTGGATCCAGATAAATGTCTCTTTTAAGGGCTGAATTTGCATAGGTGGGGAAATCACTGGAGATATTATAATGCACTGAAAATAGAATTAGGGACCAATGTTTGAAATGACAATTGCAAAAAATGAGACTAGTCAGCAACTCATGGAGTGAATGAAAGCAAATCCCTTACCAGACAGAAGACCTGTAGGTGCCTTTAACGGGTCTTCTTAATCCTCCACACCTTGAGAGGGCGCTGTCACTGCTTGTCTGAGATGGTCAGGACAACTGGAATCAGCGTCATTTCGGGTCCTATCCGTTGGTGCCACACTCCGGAGTTCCCAGTCAGCCAATGGGCACCTAGCAGAGAGCAGTCCAGCTTCTCAGTCTCACCCTCCCTCCTGTAACTCCTGCCACCTGGCTGCTTGACTGCCTCCTCATCCTTGCCGCTGTTTCCTCTTCCAGCCTGGAGTTGGAGCAGGCATTTTGCCATCTCTTCTCAAAGCCGGAGGAGACGTGTCAGCATCACCTCGTGCTGCACTGCTGTGTCTAAGCCTTTCATTTCCTTTCATTCAGATAAAGCATCTTCTTCCTCTGAGGCCTTGGCCCCATTTAGATTTGTTAACCGCCGGCTTTCTCGTCCAGTCACCTATTATTAACCATGCTGTCATTCCCCTTCGTCTCTCAGGCATCAGGCTCTCAGCCGTCCTCTGCTATCACTCCTGCTGATATCTGGGAGATTCCAGCGTTTGGAATCTTCATGGCTGTCCAACCACCTAACTTCACAATTCCTTATCTCCATCTCTGCTGTCCATCCATAGATAAGTGTCACCCAAAATCATACAGATCTATAAAAGAGAGGCAAGATAGTAGCAACAATAAGGAATGTGGGTCAGTGTTATATACATATATATATATGTGATTTATTTACATGGCTCTTGGCAGGAGGAAATTCAACGTGCAGAGCTTACTATACCCAATCTCACAGCACTGCAGCATTGCCTGATATATATAATTTATATCATGAAGGAAGGAAAGATGCTGAAGGAAGGGAGAAATTTTTTGAGAGATTTATTTATTTTTATTGGAATTGCAGATTTACAGAGAGAGAGAGACAAAAGATCTTCCATCTGCTGGTTCACTCCCCAAATGACCACAAAGGCAAGCCCATAGCTGTGCTGATCTGAAGGCAGGAGCCAGGAGCCACTTTCACGTCTCCTATACAGTTGCAGAATTCCAAGGCTTTGGGCTGTTCTCCGCTGCTTTCCCAGGCCATAAGCAGGGAGGAGCCATAACTATAAAGGATGGGAAGTGAAGCAGCCAGGACATGAATCAGCACCCATATGGGATGCTGGCACTTGCAAGTGGAGGATTAGCCAATATTACAGATTATATTTAATGCCACTGACTGGAGTCAGAAAATGTTTCTTTATTGTGAGGCATTGGTTGGGTCTTTGTCCTTAGGCTTGGGTTCACCAAAGTGTAAAATAGAGAAATTCCCTGACTCTCTGAAGGCCCTATATGGCTACCAATTGGGTAAAGAACTACTTAAGTGAGATAGTGGCTTGTAAAACACACATGATCTTACTTTGAAGCTAAATTAAATTCAGAAGACCAATTTCATTGACCAAATATTTGTAAACCTATTTATCAGAGAAAAACTAGATTTGGCTGGGCCAAGGAAGTATAGCCAGTGTTTAAACCTCAGGTGCAAGAGCCAGGAGACACAGCCCAGATGAACTCGAGAGGACATAGGAATTCATGGACTCTAGCTTCAGGAGGATTCTCTTGATGTGCTACAAATATGGGCTGCATCGAGCTCTGCCCTAACAATGTGCTTAATTACATATTTAGGTATCTGTTCCTTCTATTTATTTTTTAAAATGTGTTTGAAAGGGAGAGAGAGAGAGAGAGAGAGAGAGAGAGAGAGAGAGAGAGAGAGAGAAAGAGAATCTCTTCTAACTGCTGGTTTGCTTTCCAAATGATTTCAAGTGACCAGATGACCAGATCTGGGGCCAGGCCAAAGCCAGAAGCCAAGAACTCCAACTTGGTTTTGCACGTGGGTGGCAGGGGCTCAAACCCTTGGTCCATCTTCCACTGCCCTCGTAGGCACATTTGCAGATAGCTGGATTGGAGGCAGAGCAACTGGAACTCAGTGTGGGCTGCTGCTGGTGTAGGAAGCAGCACCTGAACTCACTGCAGTCCACCATCCCGCTGTTCTTTCTAGACTTGTTTCCCTTTATAAGCAACATTACCCTTTTCTAAATTAAATTTTTGAGGTTTTTCTCTGTAGCTATCTCTCTTCAATAACTAAATGATTTGAAAATTGAAAAAGTTTATAGCAGAATAGGCTGTCTAATATTTTAGAAACCTATAATAGTCACACAGTGAATTTTTAGCTATGATTAAATCCATAAACTTTCCCAATTTTCCCATTTTAAAGAGTAGGTGATTTAGTCATATTAAGCTATGAGATTGGTTTGAAATTCATTTTGTTCTCTGATCCAGATTCCCATACTCTCTCACTAACTGTAACTCTTTTTGTGGGGAACTTTTGTATGGTAACTGCTCTTGTCAGGATGAATGAAAGAAGTTAGTTGATGTTCCCAAGAGAGTAGCAAGCCCACCTAAGTCCGTATTGCCTTCTCTGAGTTAGAGTTCTGGTTGTTCTTTTCCTGATCGACATCTCTCTCTCCTCTTGACACAAAACGCATACACACATTGCTAACCTCCTACACAATACTCCCTGAGGTTAGGGAAATGGTGCTTCTGATGCCTTTGCTTTTCAGGCTGTGTAAGCATTTTCTCTTGCTAAATATTGTTATTGTGTCAAGGTGGCTCAGTCACTGTTTGTGATGCCAGCACCATATGTCAAAGTGCTGTCAGAGTCCCAGCAGCTTGACTTCTAATCCAGGATGCAGCTTCTTGCTCGTGAGTCTAGCAAGGCAGTGCGGGAAGGTCAAAGTGTTTGGGCTCCTGCTACCTACAGGGGAGACCCAGATGGAGCTCCTGGTTCCTGATTTCAGCCTGTCCCAGCCTTGGCTGTGGCAGTCATTTGGGAGTGAATTAGTGAATGGACGATCCCTCAGATCTCTCTCTCTCTCTCTGCCTTTCAAGTAAATGGATAAATACACCTTTTTACACATGAAAGTTTATCAAGCTTATACCATTACAATTGCTGCTATTATATTGGTGTATTTTGTGTGCGCCCAGAGCCCCTGCTCTGTATTGCTTGCTCCTCTTGCCTGCACAACCTACTCAGACACTGTGTTCCCACTGCCTGTTTGTGTGTGTGTGTGTGGGGGGTGATGGCTTGTGTGGGGGGGTGATGGCTTGTGTGGGGGGGTGATGGCTTGTGTGGGGGGGTGATGGTTTGTGTGTCGGGGGCAGGTACTGGAGGCATGGAGGAAGGTTCTACCCACTTGCAGGATGAAATCTGATCCATGAGAAATAAGTAGTGGGAAGAGTTTACCAATGAATTTCTTCTTTCTCCCTCCACAGATTGGAACAAGCACAGATTCTAGATTTTCCGTATGTGGCCATGCCAACACACCTGCAGACCACCTGCTTTGCGTCTTCTGAGGCTTCCCTATGAGGCAGTGACCAGAGAAGTCACTCAGCATCTTGCCCTGCCTCCCCTCTTTGCCTGCCTCACTTCCCTGGAATCTGCCTACCGATAGGGGTCTGTGGTCAGCTCTTACTAATACCAACAAACATTTCCATGCAGAGCATGTAATTTCCCATCTGAATCACAGATGAGTGATCTGCTGACTTCTTCACAGGTGCTTGCACATCTCACAACAATTCCTGTCTGTGCTTCACCTTGACGTCTATGCAGAATGCTCTAGATCCAGAGCCCGACCTTCTCTCATCTCCCTGTGCTCCGTGAGTCTTTGCCTCATCATCCTCCTTAAAGTTGTAGCCCTTCTTCCAGGTCCCTGCTCTTCACCTACTTTATTTTTCTACATAGATTTATCATCCTCTAATATATATTTTATTCATTTATTTATCTCCCTTTACAAGAATATGGGTAACACAATGGGAGAAGGACTTTTCTGTACATTTTTCTTACTATTGTAAAGATTCACTTGGTGCCTATAATGGTACCTGGCACACGGAAAGGCTCAATAAATGCTCATTGAATGAATGAATGGGTCTGCCAATTGCTCTATTGATCAATCAATAGTGTATAGTAGATAGCAACTTTTAGTGCATTAATATTGACTCATTTGATTCAATTTTGAGAAAAATAAGGATAATGTCAAGTTTGATAAGACCCAAATTGAGTTTATACAGTGATTAAATGCATAAATACAGTGAAAGTATTATCAGATCCACCGTGAAAAACCAGACATTGACTATGAAATAGAGAATCTACTATGAACATACCTCAAATAAGAGCTGGGAGACAGAACAATGCAAGACACTCAGGCCTCTTCACAAGGTTTTTCGTTCTGCTTAAGAAAATCGCTGTTGTATGAAATCATGAGAGGCGTGGAACGTTCTAGGTCATGTGAGGTGAGGAAGGCAGCGGAGACCCTTAGTTCCAGCTCTTTTTCCGCTTGTGGCACCTTTGACCATTGACTTCGTTCTACTCAGTGAAACCAGAATAATCTCCTAGGGATTGATATAATGTAGTCATTTATCCAAATCCTTGAAACAGTTCAATAAATATCAATGCTTTTTATCATTACAATAATTTGAAAACTGTGAACAAGCATGCTTTTCTTGAAAAAGTGGGAATTGGGGCCTGGTGCGGTGGCGCAGTGGTTAAGGTCCTCGAGGTGAGGCAAGAGAATATAGCATCAGAAGAAATGAGGGAAGCATAATTTCAGAAACACAAATACACAAGGCAGCAGAGGGAAGTGTCCCTGTAGGTGAGGGAGAAAGGCGGGGAAGACAAAACGGGCCCTGATTACATCAGCGAGAGCCTGGACTTACATTTCGCACTCATTTCTGGATTTTGACGATCTTGAGAATACAGGAAAGAAGGGGAAAAGACAGGTAGATGAGAGAGAAGGAAAAAGGAAAGACAGTAAAAAAAAAAAGGTTGAAAAGCGGAAGTAAGCCTGGCCATTGGCCATAAGCAGCCTTCTCATGTATAATAGTCTTTAGAATTTATTTAAAGCATTAAGATGAGAAGACAGTTCAGAGCACTGGATTAATTCCCTTTTCTCTCTCTCCTTCTCTTTCTCTTGCCCTTTTATTAAGAAAATAAAAGAGACTTTGAAATATTAAGAGATAGTGGGATTAGAACCTTCTCCTGCCAGCCCTAGTCTTCCCTCCCCTATTAATTTCTACTTGATTAGAATTCTTTTTGAAGTATTTAAATATGGACAATGGGAAATAGCAGGGTGAGTTATTGAATATCAGTTAGACAGTATTAATATAATCACGGGTCCCATTTTTATATAGACACTTCATCTATCTGTAAGTATAGCTTCCATTAGGAATAAAGTAGACACCCTTCTCCCCTACCTCAAGTAATTATGACTTTTCAAAACTACAATGAAACTCTCAAAAGTGAATCTCTGATTTGTAAATCCTCAGCTTAAAATTTTAATTAAAAAAAATAAGTTTGAGGACACTAAAAAAATGAAAAGTTCCCTTTTTTTTCTTGCATGGCTTTTCTTTTTAAGTCACGAGAGACTTTCCTAAACACTAAACTTCAATTGCTGAAGCACACACACACTTTTGAGAAGAGCCATGACTCCTTCAGTGGAAGACGTGAGACGTGGAGAAACCCTCTTAATGGTAGGGACTGCATGGAGGGAGGGATATTGGTCTTCAAACGCTCCTCACGATCGCTCAGAAAATGGCTCAATGGGAAGAACAACTCTTTACTATTCCTCTACTTGCGGGCAAGTCCTGACATTGGCCTTCATGAAAGTTGAAAGCCTGATCCAAAGACCCCTGAGGAACAGCACAGGAGCTTGTGGTCTAATTAAGGCATGGAGTCTGAGCACTCACTGTGACCATTTCTAGAAGTCTTCTGAGAATCTGGTTGCTCTTTCCAGGGACTAGAATTATTTTGTCCCAGATGCCTGCATGGCCGACATCAATTAGCCACACTGGAAATGAATGTTTGAAATCCTGCTGGATCTCGGTGCCACTTGGAGTGGGTATTAACCCTTGCCAATGCCATCAGCTGCTTTGGGACAGATGGGCACAGCTGGTCCCATGAGCACCCTGTGGGCTGCTGTCCTTGACTTCCATCTGATCCAGTCTTCACTGGCACTGAGGAAGCAGAAGGCCTGGGGCAGAGACGCGTTCATGCAACGTTTACACTAGTGATTTACAAACCAGGATGGCTGGGACTGAGCTTCCTGGAGTTCAGTTCACTTCCTGTTTTGGGACTTCCTGGTTACCCATGTTGGAGTCTTAGCTGTCTGGATCAGATCTGATATTACTGATGATGGGAAGCCCATCAGAAACTATCAGTATGGAGTAATACCAGATGCATGCACTTTCTCCTGGGGAAATACTCACGAGGATTTGGACCAGATCCTAGCTTTTAGAATCAAAATCTACACTTGCAACAGGTGACAGGATGAGGGAGTACTGACTGTTTTTGTGAGGTCCCCATCATGCACAAAGTTACACATTCAGAGTTCTGCCACAATCAAGGTTTACAAAATGATACAGTTTATTTAGAATGTGAGAACATGAACACACACACACAAACATGGCTGCCCATACAGAAAAATATCTGTCATGAATGGGCAGTGACCCTGGAAATTTGCCCTAAAGGAAAAGGGGTTGGGGAGGGGAGACAGATGTGGCTGTGCCTCAGTCACAGTCTATGATGGCAGAGAGACCCATTCCCAATGGCTAGCCTTCTTTATGAGTTCAGGGCCGCGCCTTGCCCAATGTGCGGGGAATAGCCAGCACGCGCTCCAGCTCCCTGTGGAGCTCAATACCCACAGTGCCACATTTTTGTGGTTTCTTCTACTTGAGTCCCAGATGCATCCTGGGAAATGTGATTGACAAATAGGAATATAGAGTTACACACATGGGGACTTGTGACTTCTGGATCAGCAATCCTAAACTGACTTCCTGAATGTGTAGCTCATACCACAGGTATTAAAGTCACGGAGAGACCCCTCAGGGGAGCACTGGCTATATATTTTTCTCTGGAAGCTCGTGGTCAAGAACAAATCAAACCAAGCTAAATCCCGTTCGTCATCCAGCAGAGCTGTGACTGTCCAAGTTCTTAACATTTTCCTGATACTATAGATTTCACTAACAACTAGTGTCTGACAGGACCCAGAATTTGGCTATTAAACTCTTGTGTAACTAATTTGTTATTGATCTACTGTGTCGATGTGGGCCCAGTCTTAGGTTCTTAGAAGTCAGCAACTAGTTTGTGCATGTCTTCTGGATCTGAGCAAGCACTCTGTTTTGATTTGATTCACTCACAGCAGTGGATTCTAAGAATGAGGACGAGAAGTTCATGTCTGAAAGAGAAGTCCACTGGCTGATTGATGCTGACCTCTGACCCCAGCTCCTAAAACATTCCATTTGTTCCCCTGGTCCTGCCTTGACCAGGCTGGAGGTATAGGTTCCAGATGAGCCACACTGAGAAGGGACATGGGTAAAGTTTTTCCTGTATTCCTACTCCCTGTTTTCAGGTTGTTTGAAACAAATCCATCTGAATCCAGATGTTTTGTCTTTCAAATGTTGTGTAACACAACACAACTTGAGCAAAATGGACCTACATTTATCAGTTTTCTGAAATCAAGTTTTAGGAGCAAGAGAAGGAGGGGAAGAGAGAGACAGACATATAAAGAACAAAAATGACAGACAACAAACAGGCAGGAAAATTGAAAGGAAAAAAGAAAATGCCGTAAAAGGAAGACTGGGAGTGTGTTGGGTTTTGCTTTCTTGAAAGGTTTTTACACCAAGAGAAGGTGAAAAGTCACCCGAAACGATGCGAGGAAAGCAAGGGACAACACAGTGGTTGCATCTTTGGTTTTCTCAATATGAAACAAAAGAGGAAATCCCTGAATGAGAAACATTGAAATATTCTCAAAACCTCTCATGGTATCAAATGAGTTAGTGAGGTGTATTACTAGCTTGGAGCTAAGGGAAAAAAATCATTTCTGAAGTGCACGTTTAGAGAGTGGTTTTTAATGCAATCAAAATGGAAAAGAATGGGAGGGTGGGGCGGGGGAGGCCGCCCTGCTACAGCAGCTGTTTCCGTCTTCAGGCTTCGGCCTCATCCCAGCCTTTCAGCAAACCATTATCGGGCCTCTCCTCTGCCTTATTCTCCAGCAACCTTATCAGACCACAGCATCGCCTCAGATGCTACGACTGGAGCCTTGCCATTGTCCCTGGTTAGAGCTCAATAGCACCTTGAACCATTGGAGCAATCTCAGCTTTTCAGGAAAGGTCTCCACAAGGAGAAGTGGGTAAGAGACTTTGCCTGTGGCTATGAGAGTTCTTTAATAGCTAGCTCTGCTCTGCCGAGCCTGTGGAGAGATGACAAGTCCGTTTATTTATCACTGGGCTCTTCCCCGTGCCTGTTAGGTAATGATCATATTATTTATGACCAAATGCACGGTGCTGTTGGGGGCAGGGTGGAAATGATGTCTTAAATGGGCCTGCATCGGAATGGAGGGGCTTGGGAGAACAAGGTGGGGAAGGGGAGGAAGGCAGCATGAAGACATGGAGGTTTGCTGATGCAAAGATGGAAAGAAACACTACTCAACAGCCTGACCCTCAACACAATGATTCACAGCAAATGCGGGGGTGCTTCCTGCAGTTTGTGCAAATGGAGTTAAAAGATAAACTTATTTTAGTGCAAAAAGTTTTAAAATCACACGTAGAAAGATCTTTAAAATTTTATAGAAAATATGTATGATGAAGACTCTGCACAGATTTCACTTTTCTGCATAAAAATAAATGTATCTTTTAATCGCATTTTCCACAAATGCCTTGTGGACGAGGCACCCTCATCTATGTTACATTAATTCAGGCAAAGGAGAAGAAAAATGTGTTCTTCTGGTCTGTCTGTGACCATGCCACCTTGTCGATAAGGAAGTTGGGGAAAAGACTTTCTCTTTAAGCAGATACGCTCTATGCCCTAGCTCCATCTTTCAACTCCACCAAAGAACACTTTTTGCTAAAGAATAGCAGGTTGAAAGACTCAAATGCGGAGAAGTAAATGTTTAAAAGTGAGGAAGACACAGCTCTACAGGTGTGATGAAGAAGAGTCAGGCCCCCAGGAACACTCACTCTTGGTCCGAGTGCTTAGCTAAGTCAGCCATGCTTTCTTCCCAATATATCACACTGTCAAGGGACTCACTATGCAGTGTAGATCTTGGAGTCTTGGAGAAAACATTTTTGTCAGAATTTCTTCACCACTGAAGGAAGATTGTCTAAATATTGGGAGACATCTCAAGAAAAGTCATGCAGTCACAAAGTGTAAGGAAAGCGCAGATCCATTGTCCCTACACCTTGGGGGCACTTGACACCCACGTGGACTTACCCCAGGTTCTTATTGTCACCTGAGAGAAGAATTCACAAGGATGTAAATGTGAACAGAAAATAAAATTTGTTAAAAGGAATGTTAAGGGCTGGAGTAGTAGAATAGTAAATAAAGCATGCAATGCCAGCATCCCTTTTAGCCACTGGTTTGAGCCCCAGCTGCTCCACTTTTCAAGTGTCTGGTAATGGTCTGCAAAGATGGGATAAAATGACCCAAGGACTTGGATTCCTGTCAGTTATGTGGGAGACCTGGAAGAAGTTGCTGACACCTGGCTTTGGCTTGACCCAGACCTGAACACTTCTGGGGAGTGAACCCGTGGAAGGAAGATCTCTGTCTTCCTCTTTATGTAGTTTTGACTTTACAACAAGTAAGTAGAAATGAATATATATTTTAAAAGGGATGGTGTAAGTTCAGATGGTATATGTTCAGCCCCTTTATGAAGAAGAAAGGGCTGTTTCTCTCACCAACGTTGGGGTCATCTCTTCAGTGTCATAACTGAATATTCAAATGAGACCAAGTTGGTGGAGCTGGAGGAGCACTTCCTAGCTGCCTTTACAGGAATCTCGGAGGAGTCGTGGTGTTTTCTGTACGAGGGACTGCAGTGCCGATGCTGAAATGTGGAGAGTGTTGTGGCATGTTGTATGTGATGGGAATGAGAGCCGTGTTAGCTATTTCCAGGGTGTGGGATTTGCACATTCACACAGGTGCTACGGGCACTGCTCAGCTTCTCATTATTTACCAACTCCCTACCCGTCCACATCACTTGTCTCCTCAGAAGCGTTCATCTCTTAATCTTTATAAGAGGATGAGGAAGGATGCGTTATCATCTCTGACTTCTTTGTGCTGAGTCAGGTACTCATCAATAGTTACTGAGGGAATGATAAATCTAAAGATGATTGAGAGGTAGAGACAGACGCAGCACTCGTCATTGCCAACGGCTGCTATCACACCACGGCCATTGTTCTTGCACAGGACTCTTGGATTTTGGAAGTGGCAAACTTGACATGCTTGGACAAAGAAGGACCAAAGGTAGAAATTGTGTCAGAGAAGGGCAGCACATTTTACAGTTTTTAGATGGTGAAAAGTGGTGGGATTCTCTCATCAATGCATAGAACCACTGAACTTCATCATGCATCCTTCTGACATCTGTCTTCCACAAGCTCACTGTCACTAATGCAGGTGCACCAGGGTTTAGCAGTTGCTGAACATCTTCCATCCTGTACTGCCAGTTAGCTGTCTATGACCACTTCAGCCAGAGAATGCATGGAATCCTGTAGTTGCTACAGAGCCTGACCAGTGGTCAAAGCTAAGCTGCTCAAGGCAACATATTACTGAAAACAGCTGCACGATCTATCATAACCTTCCTGCCTTTATGGCAGAAAAGCCTATCGCACCAAGAGATTTTTCTGCCAATAGCAATGTCCTAGAAGAATCAGCAAAGTAGGAAAACCAAATCAGCTAGACAAACACAGCAACCTTAATGTCTCTCTTCAGGCAAAAGAAAAAATTTGGTTTATTGTTTTAACCTTTGGAAGACAATATTTTAGTTTTCAATTGTTTCACAAGAACAGACAGAATCCTTCTCGAGATGTGCCTATGAAGACTCAAGAGTAGAGCTTAATTCTTGAGAAATTCACCTAGCCGTAAGTTCTCTGTAACTGAACTTTGGTAGTAGTGCTATACAATACCTGAGGGGGTCTCTTCTATCGGGTTACACTGGATCAAATGGGGATCTCTAAAGACTGGAGAAAGGACTGGCTAGGTTCACTGAGCAGTCGTAGTCCTGATTGGATCAGTCCATTCAAAGGAAAACAGACGTTGGGGTTAGGGGTGTAAGGCGTGCAGCAGATGCCTTTGTTGAGGTCCAGGACCATGAACCAAGTTGATGTATCTGGGCTAGCAAAACGTAGTGATTTGGTGCAAGTAGGATAACCAATCCTAAACCTTTCATTATTTCCCATTTGACTTAAAGATTGGAGTATTGTAAACAGCCTGGGATGGACTCAGGACCTTTCAAGGTGTCAATGTTACATGTGTAAACTGCTATTTTACTTGCACTCTACATGACTAACCTCGAGTGTTCAAACATGCAAGTTTATTGTGAGCTGTGGCATGGAGGTTGAAGTGTTTCTTCCAGGAGTCCCAAGAACAGAGCTCTATGTGCTGACTTTTGCTTGACTTCCCAGAAAGATATGCATTGCACTGTGGTCCTGCACAGGCCAGCTGAGAGGGCAGGTGTGTGGCTGCAAGCTGGAGACAGGCTCTAGTCAAGAGATCATAGATTCTGGAGTCTGGGATGGGAAGTTAAGGGAGGCAGCAGTGGATGGTCTGTTCCACACAGATCCTTATCCCTGGTTAGGCATCTGATGGGATGAGTGGCCCAAGGGCAAGGCTAGAAGGTAGAAAGAGAAAGTGTCCCTCAGAAGGAGAGGCTGCAGTACCACTGAAGGACAGTAGGGGTCAGATGCCAATGGGCCAGGCAGGCACTGCAGGTGCTATCACCAGGGACATGGGGCTATCAAGGCACAGACAGAGGAGAGCACAGGGCCTGCCAGTGCTTGCAGTCATCCTTCAGCATGCAGCTCTGTCTGGGGCCCACGGCCCTAACAACCAACTGTCAGCTTTCCCCTCACCTCCCCAGCACTAGAATGTCCACTGTTTATTCATGCTGGGAACCCCAACTTGATATTGCCTGTATTTAAATACCAGTTCCAGGTTCAAGGTAGGCCAGTGACCTCCTCCCATGATTGCCTGCCTGCACTTCTCCAGCATCAGGACCAAACGGCTATGGGGCAGGCGCATCTAGAAGGTGGTGAAGTGCCTGGCACCGCCAGAGCTCAGCGAGTACTGATTAGAAAATACACTGATACCTGCTCGGCTCCTGGAGACCACATCCGTGTTGAGGAGACAATGTGTCTCATGTGTGCACCCCAGGAAACCCAAATCAGAGCAAGAGCAGGTCCAACCTAAGTGGAACAATAGCAATATAATCCCAAAGATCTGTATAAACCACCTCAGGAGACATCTGCGGCGAGACCTGACAGTTCTTGTGCAAACAGCTCGTGTCTGGAAGATGTGTACTCGTGGTGACTACCAAAACACCTCTTTTCCCTTACGCTAAAATCACAAAAGATAAAAATCTAATAACATTCTAATGCTGCTTTTCTGATATTCCAGATTAAAATGGAATAAACACATCTAGCATTTATTTAAAAGAGCCCCTGCTTGCCTCAAGCACAGAATGTAAATGTTTTGAACCTGAACTTTTCAAGAGAGAGCAATGCTTATGTGCCGCTCTGGGAGTTGAGATGTGGCTTTCATCTTGGCTTGCTCAGCAAACAATCTTCTTTCTTATAATATTGTCAGCTCTTACTTTCAGTTTTGGATGTCAATGCTTCTGGTTCTTAAAGGCAAGGTGCTTAGTATTGAGAAAAATGCCACTAGAGCTGGCCCTCCAAGCCCCTGGCTTCCTCTGGTTGAATCAACAATAGACGGGGAATGTTTGGAAAGCACTGGCTATGCTGATACATGTACAAACGTTTTCTCGTCATTACTCCCCGTACAATACACTGCAATAACTATTGTCAAGATACTTACATTGCCTTAAATATCACAAGTAATCTAGAGATGATCTGAAGGGTGTATGTTGTTTATATCCAAATATTACACCATTTTGTGTAAAGGACTTGTGCATTCACAGATTTGGGTTTCTGGAATCCATTCTCCCGAGGACACAGAAGGAGGGCTCTCAGGGCTTCGCATGCAGCCATGTCTTCTCCATTGCTCTTCATCTTGCTCCAGGGTTAGAATGGTGCTAAGTGAGGGAGGCTGCTGTGTCACCCCTCTTGGGACACCTGCTAGAGTGCTAGTTTGAGTTGCTCGTACCCTGCTTCTCATCCAGCTTGCTGCTAAAGCATCTTAGGAGGCAGCAGATGATGGTTCAAGGCTTGAGCAACTGACGTCCGTGTGGCAGGCCCAGGTAGAATTCCTGACTCATCCTCAGCTTGCCCAGTTCTGACTATTGTGAATGCGGGCTGCAGGTTGCAGTGAAGGTCCTGGGTGAACCAGCAGAAGGAAGGTCTCTCATCCCCCAATGAAATAAATTAATAAATAAACCTCTGACAAATGTGTGTGCATGAGTGTGTGTGTGTGTGTGTGTGGCAGGGAGGGGCTGTGCTCATGGTGTGTACTTCCTAAAGGAAGTTAGCTGGTGAATTCAGGCAGCTGTGTCCTTGGGGAAATGGGCACCTGGCCTGTGAACATGCCCATCACAGCCTCTGGGCTCTGGGGGCTGCATACATGGGCTCTCCCAGAGAAGCTGGGTGGGGGAAGGCAGATTCTCTTCTCCCAGTCTATCCCTCATGCCTCCAGCAGCGTATGCCATACGTCAGAACACACTTTAATGTTTGCGAGCCAGGGTTACCAGCAAATGAGGCACACAGGCAGAACAAGTAAGGTAAGCACGGTAAGAATGGATTTCCGTTTTATTTTTTAACCATGAAGGGGGGTGGGTGTGAAATCTAAATTTTAGAAGTTCACAATAAGTCATGAGTACAGGACCTGTGAACTGCCCTGCCACGCACACTCAATCCAAGTACGGTTGGCTGGTCCTACAGGGCACATCCAGTGGGAGCGAGATGGTAACATCCGCAAAGTGCAGCATGGCTACTGTTAGGCCCCTGTTTAGACCACCAGTTCTCTGGAGAACTAGTGAGAAAGTCAATTATTTATCCCAATGCTTGAATCAGTTGCTGCGGTCCTAGGGTCTACAGTGTGCGTTGTAACAGCCTCCCAGGTGATTGGGGTGATTCCCAGTGGAAGACCCTTGGGACAGAATCCGTCAGTCACTACATGCGGGCTGCGCCAAGCCAAAGCCAGGAGAAGCCAGGAGCTTCTTCAGGGTCTCCCATGCGGGTGTAGGGGCCCAATCACCTGGGCCATTTTCCGTTGCCCTACCAGGCGCATTAGCCGGGAGCTGGATCGATCAGCACCACGGGCTGCGGCTTTCCTCACTATGCCACAGCCATCGTGCCACCCCCAGGGTGAAGCATCTGTTACAAAGAACCTACTGTGTGCTTGCTCTTGTGTTCAGAGCCTGTGGTTCAGTTGAACCTGCCGGGGAAATCCTTCACCCTGGGCGACTGTTGCCCGTTGTGAAGGAGCAGCTTGTTGGAAGCGATCCCCAAGTGTGATAGGCCAGCCTCCCAGGGGGAGTTTCAGGCAAAATGAGTTCTTAAATATTTGATTTTCTTTCCAGTTGCTGGCCGCCTTTCTATTTGGTTTGGGGCTGAAATAAGGCAGCTTGTAAGTAAGTGGAGAGGGTGTTTACCCAGTGAATTAGTTCGGCTTTCATTGTGCAAGGGATTAGTGCCGAGCTGGGGATGAGGCTCCGTTTCAGGTTAGCCGGGCTCGCTGTTGGCTAGCTCCAGGCCAGGACTAATTATCATAGGACTGGGGCCATTAAAGGGCTTAACTACCAGTGCCCCCTTCCAGGACTGGATTAGCCGTTCGCCTGCAGCCCTGGGCCGATAACCACTCCCAGCTCCGTCACCTGAGCCGGCATGGGCGGCGGATGCTGAGTCTAGAACTGCCTGGCCCCTGGGCACCCAGCGGGCTAGGGACGCGGGGCCGGTGGGGCGGAGCGAGCCCTGGCGGCCAACTGGAACTCTACCCAGATGGGGCGAATTTACCTGCAGGTTGGCGCTGCTCTGCTGCGGCAGACGCCCTGCAGAGCCGGGGTGAAGTCTCCCTCCTGTGCATAACCC
Organism: Ochotona curzoniae; assembly: GCF_017591425.1. Lineage (NCBI taxonomy): Eukaryota > Metazoa > Chordata > Mammalia > Lagomorpha > Ochotonidae > Ochotona > Ochotona curzoniae. The sequence goes on from NW_024465035.1 coordinate 2,177,405, forward strand.
TGTTTAATCTTTTTTCTGCTGTAGAATGCGGCGGGTTAGTTCTCTCGCCTCCTTAGATCCCCGATTAGCTCATCTGTAAAATCAACATAAAGAAGAACCTACTTAAAGGGCTGTGTGTGGCTTAACGTACGCAGAGCGCTGTTTAAGGGCTCCCCTGTGCCAGAACTAGCTTCTCCCACACACGCAGCCACACAGGGGACTTACGGATTTCTAGCGTCCTGTTCCCTAGAACCTCCTCTGTGAAGACCAGTTTTAAGGCTAATGACCTTTGTGACGTTCGTTGAATGAGGTGTTTTCAAAATGTTCGTGGAACGTGGAATTAAAATATAAGCTTGTTTCGCTGCAAGTGTTTTGGAAATCCCTGAACAGGAGTTGTTTTCCAGAAGAAAATGGAAAACGTAGACTGAAAAAACGATGCACCAAAATAAACTTGTCCTTTAATGCTATTTTTTTTTTCTGCAGACTTCTTTCAAGGACCCTCCTCTGTGTATCTAAAGACCCCTCACAGTCACTCCGTGGACCTCAGGGCTCCAAAGTTTGCGAGAGTGCATTGGGTCTAAGTCTGCCCACTGGGTTTCCACAGAGGCACAACACCAAAGCTGGCATCCCCACCTCCATGTGGTCTAGTCCATCTCAGGTTGTTCCAATGAGAGGAAATGGCTTTATTTAAAAGCATACACAGGGCAGTCACCAAGATAATGGTTATCATTTCTGGTTGATGGGTATATGTGTTTTTGTAATTCCTTCCAACTTGGATCCAGTATCAGCCAGAGTGTAAATTAGTGGCAGTTAGGAGCTTCACAGAAAATGAGTCAGAAGTGACGGCTGCTCTGGGGACACGCTGCTGCATTTTCCTGTGCGGTCATCTGGACTGCTGGTGTATCACAGTTAAAACCACCCAGACTACTTGGCATACTCATCCCCAAATATGTCCTCTGATATTCAAAAATCCATTTTTGTCATTAATTAGAAACATAGAGAGAGTCATTTCTGTTGCCAAGCTACATTTTTAAAAAGTGTTTGAGCTTCATTTTTGGCGTAGGAAACGAGTTTTACAATGTATGAAAACATGGGCTGAGGTTGCAGCAAAATAAAAACATGGCAATCTATCAAATTCACGGTTTTAAAGAACATTTGCCAGGGCATGCACTTGACACTGGAGTTGTCACCAAGTAAGGACCCTCTGTGGCTTTTTGCTAAGTGACTCACCCTTCATCGCAGCTTTCTGAGAACACAGCATGAGACTGGACCAATGGAGGAGCTCGCTTTCTTCCTCTCTGTCCCCCTCCCTCCCTTCCTTTCAAATCAAAAGAGAATAAATGATGACCTGTACCTACAGATTACACATCATCTGAATGTGCACCTATATGGAGAAAGTAAATAATATTACCCTCAATAAGACCAGGAAAACGCAAGCGGGTAAATAATTTGTCCAATGCCAGGTGGCACAATAAGGGAGGAAGTTGGGTTTCAGGCTCAGACAGTCTAACTCAGGGTCCCTGGCCCTCACTCCTACATTGTGTCGAACTTATCATAAAATCTTCTCAAACATGGGACTTTGATTTTTGCAAAGGTAGATAAATAAGTCAGAAGGAAATGAAGGGAATAACCAAATACATAAGAAAGACCAAGAAAGTTGACTACTGATTTGAAAAATATAAAATTAGATCTGCATCTTACACCCACATGAAGTCTTAGAGGAGTGAAGATGTTAGGGTAAGAAGCCAATAAAAGTGTAAAACTTTCAGAAGAAAGAAGATGTGCAAAGAAGAGAAAGCCAACCAATGTTTCTGCCAGCGGCCAGGGTGTCTGGGGAAAGCTCCGGGGCGGCCATCTGCTGGGGGTGTTAGAAGGACAGCAAGCAATCTGGAATGTCTGGAGTAGGGACACATACGTGTGTTTACTATTCACATGATATATGTTTAAATTCAAATTCTTAAATGCACAGGTACAGCATGCTCTGAGTGCCTCTTTCCTTTCCTTTCCCTCTTCACAGGAAAACGTAAATGCCACTACCTATTAGCACACTCACATGTACTCCACTCTTACAACTGCCCAGATTCCATTATGGATTGGCTGTACTTTGTCATTAGTCACAACCAGCCTGCCTCCTTCCTTCCTGCCTGCCTGCCTCTCTCCTTTCCCTCCTTCCTTCTTTCCTTCTGTCCATCCGTCCTTTACTACCAATGCTGGATATATATTCTTGTACATTTATTTTTACAAGTGCAAGTACATCTGAAAGTTAAATTCCTAGATGTGGAATTGCTGGGTTGAAATTACCAAACTTCCCTCAAAAGAGCTTGCACTGATTTGCAATCTCACTTAGTTGTGAAAATATTTATTTTCCAACTAGACTATATATTTAAATTTTTTGATTTGATAGGCAAGACATGCTATCTTGATTTCATTTTGATGTATATTTTCATAATTAGAACTGAGGTCATACCAAGTATTACAAATAAATTTCCTCCCGTTGTTTATGATTTCATATTTCATGTCTAAAACTTTGATCCCAGTAATTCATACGGTATAATAAATAAAGAAGAGATCAAGGTTTATTTTGTTTCAAATGGCTGTTCAGTTACCACAGCCTCATTTGCTCAGGAATTCATCATTTTTTCCTTGAATGGTAATGCCCATTTCATAAATTAAGTGCCCAGCATGGGCGGGGTTCTAATTTTTGCACTCTCTTTTCCAGGGTTTGTTTATTCAGTTTTCACTACTCTATTGTTTTAATTGCTGCAAGTTCATCATATGCTTATTAGTTGACATATGTCTCCTCAAATTCTTCTGTCTATCCTGGTTAAACTCATACATCTAAACCTTGGAAGGCTCTAGAAGAAAGGTAGTAGTTTTACCAAAGCTGCAGATTAACAGAGAATTCACATTTTTGTCATATCTAGTCCTTGAGATCTCATTTAGTCAAACCTTCTGTATCTCTCAACAAAACACAGACATTTTCTTGAGACTCACATTTGGCACAGCAGTTAAGCACCTGCTTGGGATGCCTGGAGCCCGCCCACGTTTCAGTGCATGAGTTCAAATCCTGGCTCCACTTTCGAGGCCAGTTTTCTGCTAATGTGCATTTGGATCATCCTCTGCTGCTTTCCCAGGTGCAAGTAAGGACTCAAACCAGCACCCGTATGGGATGCTGGCATCACGAGGGCAGCTGCTTAACCCGCAGTGCCACAGCACTGGGTACAAAAATTCTCTTTACACAAGTATGGCACATTATTCAAAACTCCTCTTTAGTGTTTCTTATTTGCTTGTCCATTGGAAATTATTATTTTATGCATGTTTAACATTGAATTCACTATTTTCTATATGTCTCAGGTGGCTCTTTTAGATTTTTCAGGTTGAAAAGCATAGCACATGTTAAAAAGTAATTATTTTGTCTCCTAAGTACTATACTACCTATTTCCTTCTGCGGCTACGTTGCGCTAGCTGGATTCCCCAGAGCAATGCCAAGCAGAAACATTGATGGAAGCAGTCTTTTCCACTTTCCTGTTCTAATGAAAATATTTCTGGTGAAATTATGTAGAACACTGTATATTTAAAATAAGCTGTGCTGCTGGATATCTAAAATTATCATAACGAACTTTCTATTAATTTTATTATGGTAAGATTTTAAATCAGGGATGTGTATTATGTTTTGTTTAAAAAATGCTTTGATCTTGAATTTTCTGTTTTGTCTATTAATACAGGTAATGCTATTAAGATATTTCCCAGTGGCCTCAAATTCTCTTTTGTGATAGATTCTACTTTTACAAGTGCCTAAATATGAAGTCCACAGAAAATATGAGTTGTTTTGTACAATGAAAAGTGAATAGAAATGAAGTGACTGGTCTGCTGTATGGGGCCAAGGAAGGCTGGAAGGGCCGGTGAGCCTTTGTTGCATCCTCCTTCCTTTCCATTGGGGAGTTGGGGATCATGGAAGCCCGCCTCAGTCTGAGTGACCAGGAATGAGCAGGGAGGAATGAGCTCTTGCCGTCTTTAGTCATTGAGAGCTTTTGGCCAACTCAATTCTGAGGGAAATCAGTGCAACAGACCCTTCTTTTCATGTTTTCTTCTTGGTAAATAGAAGTGCTGAAGGTGCCACTACTATGTGGCGAATTACTGTAGACATTCCAGATATTCTTCTAAATATTATCTGCTAAAACTACTGTCAGCTACTGAGTGCTATTTAGAAAACACATTTTATGTACTTTCTATTTACTTATTTTACATATTTCATTAGCTTTTTATGCATTCAACTTTTATTTTGAGATAATTATCAGGTCACAAGAATGTTGGAAGCATGGTGCGAATAGCTTTTTACACAGATTTTAACCAGATTTGCAAATCACTAACATCCCTAAAACTTGGAAAATAGACTTTAGACATGATGATTTTTTTTAAAAAAAAACTGTATTTGTTTGTTCATAAGACAGAGCAGCAGAGAAAGATGAAATGATAAAGACAGTTTTTCTATCTATATTTCAGTCTTCAAATGACTGCAATGGCCAGGGCTACACCAGGATAAGGCCAGAAGGCAGAAGGTCTATCTCAGTCTCCCATCTGGATGACAGCACCCAGTGCTCTGGCCATCCTCTGCTGCCTTGCTAGACTTAGTAGCTCAGGGTTGGTTCACAAGTGGAGCAGCTGGGACTCAAAACAGCACTCCGATGTGGGAGGCTAATAAGTGCTACAAGCAGTGGCTTAATCCTCAGCCCCATAGAGCAAGTCTATGATGAAGAGTTTATTTTTTTGTTGTGAAGGTATGTATTCTAAAATGTTTCTCAAAAGGCTACAATACAGCCATCAAAATCAGGAAACCAACATGAAGTCAATGTTTCCCGATCTGCAGATCCCAGTCACATTGCCTACTCTCTTAACGTCTTTTGTGGGTCTAAGTTGCAGCCCAGGACACCTGTTGCCCAGTTGTCACAGCTCTTGTCTAGAGTGACGATTGAGTCTTCTGTTGATTTCTAAAGGGCAGAGATCAGTTCCTTTTCCTTTGAATGTCCCTTATATTTCTTCATGATTGCGTATTTTTGTGAGAAACACCACAGAACTGATGCTCAGTTTATCTCCATGCAACGTATCAGGAAGCACATGGCGCCAATTAGTCCCATTACTGATGATATTAACTTTTATCCCTTGTTTGAGATGATACATAACAGGTTAATTAATCTATATCTGTAAAGGTAATTAAGAAGAACGTTGTACTTATTAATTAGCAAATGATTAATAAGCATTCATGGGGAGATACTTTAAGACTATGCAAATATCCTGTTCCTTATCAAAATTTCCACCTGCCAGTTCTAGAATCCATTGATGGCTCTTGCCTGAATCTATTATTACTATGATGGTTGCCAATTTTTAAATTTCACTGTTCCTTCTATGTTTGTTAGTTGACTCATGACTATAAGGGGAGTGTTCCTATTTTTCTCATTAATTAATGAACTAATAAATTAGTATTATATTATCATGGATTGCTAGTTTAACATAGGATAAGAATTCACTAATTCGATGAATAATTCAGTATTTAAATGGATATTAAACTATTATGTAATATAATTGAATATAATAAATGGAATGGATAATAATCATTATTATTATTTTAATGAACAAATGATCCAAGATTAACCAGTGTGGTGCTATTCAATCCAGGTCCTTTGTCTTTCTGACATATCTTCATGATTGTTGGTAGTCTTTCTTGCCTCTAAGTTCAAGAAAGCTAACTCAGGTTCATGTTGAATTCACTTTTTGCTATCCTGGGGATGGTCAATTATCCAAGAAACCCTGATTCTCGCTAGCAGAGGCACCAGAGAAGTTCGTTATCACTACGTTCGGGTCTTCCAGCTGACAGATTCAGAGAAGTGTGTGTGTGAGTGTGTGTGGTATTTTTAATACATATATAGGTATATGTATGTGTGTGATATTTTAATACACATATGCATATGTGTATGATATTTTAATACATATACGTGTGTGATATTTTAATACTTATATATGTGTGTGATATTCTTAATACATATATGTGTGTATGATTTTTAAATACATATATATGTATATGTGTATATGTGTGTATAGAGAGGGACAGAAATATCGGTAGACAGATAGATCCTTGAAAGCTATGACCTCACCCTTGCATCCAAATACACAGAATTTATTGTAGATATCATCTTTTCATGTATGTCACTCCATCTTTAGAGATGTTAAGATTTTCTACTTAGTCTTTTCTATGAAAATGAGGACAGCTTGTTTCCTTTACACTTGGCATGCTTTTGATTGCCCTTTTCTTGTTCTATGGAATAAAGATTGAATACGAATGGCAAAGGTGGACACTGTTGCCTTATTCTTGGTCTTGGGGGTCGAGCACCCAAGCCTTCCACAGCTGGACTCCCGTCAGCTCTCCTAAGTCTGCAATGCTCTTTGTCAGGCGCACGAAATTTCCTTCTGCTCCCAGATTGCCCAGAGTTCATCATGAATGAATGTTGAGTTTGCACAAATCGGTTTTATGCACCAATTAATAAAATCATGTGGTTTTTTTAATTACACTCTCAATACAGTGAATTAACACGGATTGATTTTTCAAATATTGAAATACTTTTTTATTTTAGGAGAAATTCACTTTTATTTTATTAATTTATAATGGGGTTTCAAAAAGTTCATGGAAAATCTGCATATTTTAACTCCATTTTCCATGAACTTTTTACAGTATTTTTCTGATTTCAGTTTCATTGGTCTATGCCATTATCAGTATTATTTCTTTCATTCTTCTTTATGGGGGTTCAATTTGCTCTTTTTTACTTTGTGATATAGAAACACATGTTTAGAATTCAAATCCTTTATACTCATCTAGAACAAGCTTCTTCTTTAAATATTTATTTATTTGAAAAGCAGAGTTATATATTTATATGTATGGAGACAGACAGAGAAGGAGAAAGAATATTCCACCTGCTATTTCACTCTCGAATGACTGACCGGCCAGGGCAAAGCCAGTCTGGAGCCATGAGTTTCTTTTTTTTTTAAAGATTTATTTTTATTATTTTTTCATTGGAAAGGCGGATATACAGAGAGGAAAGACAGAGAGGAAGATCTTCTGTCCGATGATTCACTCCCCAAGTGAGCGCAATGGGCCGATACTATGCCGATCCGAAGCCAGGAGCCTCTTCCGGGTCTCCCACGCGGGTGCAGGGTCCCAAAGCTTTGGGCCGTCCTCGACTGCTTTCCCGGGCCACAGGCAGGGAGCTGGAAGGGAAGCGGGGCTGCCGGGATTAGAACCGGCGCCCATATGGGATCCCGGGCGTGCAAGGCGAGGACCTTTAACCACTTGCGCCACCGCGCCGGGCCCTGGAGCCATGAGTTTCATCCACGGAATAAGTCAATCCCAAAAGGACAAATATCATATGTTCTTTTTGATATAAGGCAACCTTCATGCAAAATATGAGACTAATAGTTTTTTCAGTACTGTTTTGTTATATCTCATGGGTTTTGATATTTTGTTTTTATTTTCATTTCTTCAAAAATATTTTTTTCTTATTGATTTCTTCACTGACTTACAGGTTATACAGTAGCATTGTTTGCTTGCAGAAGGTTTTTATTTTGTTTTTCATTTAGCAACACATTGGTCATTCAGTAGCATGTTATTTAATTTTATGTTGTAAGTTTCCCATTTTTCTTCCTATTGTTCATTTTTTCTGGCTTTTTCATTTCGAGGGATGTACAGTGACTGTGTAACAGGAACGATCATATTCAGGCGTGGCGATACACTGCAGTGTGCATCTCTACTTCCAGATCAAAGGTGGACTCCCAATGAAACTGTTCAATGGATCTTGACAACAGAATAATGGATTCTCTGCCATTGTCCATTCCTACTATCTCAGGATACACTTCAAGAGTAGAATGACTGACTTAGGACTGTTTATGAAGGACTACACTACTGAAATAATAGGGGCGGAGGATCAGAGGTGGGAAGAGGATTTGGGGAAGAGGGTAAGGGAAATCCTAGAGTCTATGGAACTGTATTGTAAATTATAATAATAATAGAAAGCAGAGAGAGAGGAACTGTTAAATGTTTCAATAACCCAGGAGCATAAAGATAACCTTTTAAAATCATCCAGATATGCCATTTCTATTATTTTCTTTCATTTCTAATGTTCCAAGTTTTACTCCATTTTCCTTCAGTACAAAGAAGTTGTTTTTAAGGATTTTCTGATTTTACTGTGGGACAGTTCAGGGCTGACTTCTGGCTTTCTGCCTATGTTAAACTCAGAAAAAGAGCAAAGACGGATCAATCCGACAATGCTTCAGAAGTAGTTGGAATGCAGACCTTCTTCTCCAACAGACCTTCTGCTGTGTGTTTTTAGAAATCCTCGCGTTTTCAAAGTGTTCTGTGAATTCTGGCCAGCTTTCACACTTGCTCGCACTGGGAAAGAAAGGATGGAATGGGTTTATGCCATTTTAACCAGAGCCAGATCAAACCCTTCTTCTTATTTTTATTTCTTGCTGTTTATTTTGTATGTTTTTGCATGTCTTTTTCCTAAATCTTTATTTACAATTTAAAAATTCATGTAGAATTTAGACACAATAAAATGCACATATTTTAAGGAAACATTAGGTGAGGTTTGATGCATGCACACATTTGTATAGTCCCTAATCCAATCAAGATATAGAACTTCTTTCTTTCATTTCAGATTCACTGCTCCTTTCAGGACGTGGACAACCCTCCAAGAGGACCCGTCATTCTGGTTGTTGTCATCATAGATGTCTTCTGCTTGTCCTACAATGTCTAGGTGGAATCTTACCACATATGTTACATTCAGTTAACTACTAACCTTATATAATGAACTTTTATTTCAGGTAGTATTTTGCTACGTTTTCAGCGTTTCCATATCTTTTCTGCTATTCTCCATCTCTTCACCCGTTATATCAAGCTTTACTACATGTTCTGAATCATTTTTAGCATAATTGTTCCAACATGCAGTGCATCTGTGAATCTGTTTTTACTGAATACCTTTACTCTTGACTACAGGAAATCCTTCACTTCCCTTCTCTCCAGGGGTGATCTGGGTGATGTGGATGTGTGACAAAGAGGGGCAGGGTGTAAGGTACATCTTAGGCTTCTGCCTTATTTAGATCCGGTGGGTTTCTGGCTAACCTTCCTTGTGCTCTATCCAGTTAAGTCCCAGTGCTGCTCATGGCTGGTTTGGTCCTCAGATCAACTCTCTTTCTTTTGATTCTCCGGGAAACAGCCAGAATTTCTAATTATCTCCTTTTAGTTCAAAGTTTGTCTTCTCCCTGGTGGGGTTACCAGTCCAAGCCTTCAGTCACTTCCTGCACTCCTTCACTTCCTCTCACGTGGACAGGAAGCTTTGGGACCATTTTTCATAGGTGCTGTACACTAGCTGATTGCACCACTGGAGCTCCTCGGACCATTTGTCTGACAGAAGCAGGGCTGTGGCTGATGAGTTACAGTGAATAAGAGCATTATCTTAAGCCCAGCTTCCTACCTTCTCTTTTACTGGTTCTCCTATTGTTCAGCGCAAAGTTTATTGCAGTACATGTAGAATACGGCGTTTTTCCAGTAAGCTCACAGTCACTGCAGGCCTACCAATACTTACACACACATAAGGCCAAAAAGCAAAGTAGCTATTTTCTTGTCTTAGAAGCTGCCGCACACAAACCTCCAGATGCTTTTTAGAGAAGCTATGGTTTTTATTATTGTTGTTGCTTTGTTTTTCTGAGTATATTTTATTTTCTTGAGAAGTTACATTTATCCGATTTACATTTATTTTATCACATCCTTTTTTGATGAGCATTTGTATGTGGTTTAGAGCTTTTAAACTAATCAACCAATTAATTCATTTGAAAGGGAAATCTAGAGAGATGAAGAGCGAGAGAGAAATTTGCCATCTGTTGCTTCATTTATCAGATGGCTGTAGCAGCCATAGTCGAGTTAAGCTGAAGCCAGAACCCTGGGATGCCATCCAGATCTCCCATGTAGGTGGCAGGGACCCACAAACCTGGGTCTCCATCCACAGCCTTCCCAGGCATAATAGCAGGGCTCAGAAGCGAAGCAAGTGGGAATAGCATCAATGTTCCGAAATGGGCTGTGACCTAGGAACTTAACCCCAGAAGCCACAACACCAGCCCTGAGTTCTTCCATGTTTCACTGGTTGTTTTTATTTCTTTTTTCCCCCAGCGTTTTTGTACATGGACATTTGGGGCTTGGGATCTGGTATTTACTGACAAATAATATGAAAGTCAAGAGGGTCAGAGAGCTGGGGCAATGGCAATTATGTTAGCATATGGGGATAAGTGGGTTTATCCTTAAGACTCTGCACATAAAGAACCCTATGGGTGATGACTCAAAGCAGTGGCACTCAAATGTCAGTTGCACCAAAAACACCCGATGGGCTTATTAACGTACAGACTACCAAAGACGTCCTCCCTCTCATTCAGGAGGTCTGTGGTGGGACCCAGAGTTTGCTTTTCTAACAAATCCACAGGCGCTGCAGGTGCTCCTGGCCTGAGTGTAACAGTTGGGCAATCACGGCTTTAAGCTTCCTCTCCTGTACACCAGGAGTAGCTATCACTTGCCATTCTGAGCACGAGTCCTGCCAAACACAGTGAGTGTCTGCGTCTCCCCTCAATCTTGCCTGCAGCCCGAGCGAGGTGTCCCTGGGCCCTCAGACAGCACCAGAGCTCTGCCTGCATGTCAGCACCTTAACCACTTTCCAAGAAGGGGATGAAGGGGTGCTGGGGGCCTGGCTACATCTCTGTGAAGCCCTGGAACTGCCTGAGAGCTTCAGGGGGCTGTGCTCGTCTCCCCTCACCCTGCTCCACTTGGCAGCCACGTTTCATGGCTTGGCTTTAGAGTCGTGTCTCATTCCAAGTTTCATCTCATTTGGAAGGTTTGAATATTTCAGTTTTGTTGTGTTATTTCCCATGGCATTTCCCACTGATTTTATACAGAAGGCGAGCCAGAAATACCTTCCCATTGAGGAATGAGGTACTGAATGGATTGTTCCAAAGGCTGGCTTTAATTCAAAGGGAATCTTATGATTAAATATTTCAATCCTTGCATTTCCTAATGTATGTGTCTGTCAGGGCAGAGTAAGTATCCACAACAGCACATGTCCCTCCACACCTCAGTGGCCTGAAACAACACCAGGGAGTTCCTTCACCTGTTGCAGACTGCCAGGCACCTGGGCTCACAGAGCGGCTGTGCTGTAAAGGTTGCTGCTTGCTGTACTTGTTGGAAGACCAGATGGAACAAGGCACACCAAGTCCTAAAACTTCTGCTTATCACATCTCACTCAGCAAAGCAAACCCCATGGCCACCGTGAACTCCAAGCAGAGAGGGAAAGCAACTGTAAGTACATGTAATCCTATCATATTGTATGCATAAGAGGGCTTCAAAGTAACATCTTTTAAATTCATGCACATTTTTCATAATACACACTTTTCATGAACATTTCATATACACTAATTACAAAATGTTTCTTGCACCAAAACACATGCTAATCTTTCATGTTTTATTTGCTTATTTGAGAGGCTGTGAGAGCAGTCCTGTGTTGCTGGTTCATTCCCCAAGTGCTTACAATGCTCAGGATGGCCATGGATGGGCACTGGCAACACCATATAGCTCATGTGGCAGCAGGAACACTACTGCCTCCTAGGGACCATACTGGCAGGAACTTGGAACCAAGAGCCAAAACCAAGAAACACACAAGGCCCTTCAGTGTTGGATGGCAATGTCCTGATGGGTGTCTTAATGATGTCAAAAACCTATCCCCAATATATGTTTTATTTCTCATGCCGACAAGCCTTTTGGAGCACCCTCAGATCAGGGACGAGCTCTAAGGAACTGCAGAAATTCCTGTACGGTAAGTCCTGGGTTCAGATCCTATTCCACAAAGATCTGGCATCATATCTGCTTCCACTGTGGACATTCCTTCGCTATGTGCTTCCAGGTTCTCAAGGAGCTGCACACATTTTCCCAATTCCTTCTTTTTAAATATTTGTTTATTTTTATTTGACAGGCAAATTTTACAGAGAGAGGGAGAGAGACACAGAGAGAGATCTTCCATCTATTGAGTCACTCTCCAGCTGAGCTGAGCCAATCTCAAGTCAGGAGCCTGGAGCTTCCTCCTGGTATCCCACTTGGGTGCAGGGTCCCATGGATCTTCTGCTGTTTTCCCAGGGCATAAGTAGGTGGCTCGATCAGAATTGGAGCAGCAGGGACATGAACTGGAGTCCATTTGGGACACCAGTGTTGCTGTCAGAGACATTGCCAGGCCCCAGATTCCATTCCATCACACACTCCATCTAAGCCCACAGTGATAAGATGAATGGGCACAGTCTCATCTCAGTGCCAGGTGAGACCCTTTCTTTGTAACTGAATCCAAAGATGCTCACGTGTTCAAGCAGAGAAACCCTTCGGGACCTTTTAAACCCAATCCTCAGGTGTTCCAAGTTGCCCTGCTCCTGCGTAAGGTCAAGAGCATGGCCTACACAATAATCCTGTTCTTGCTGTTATTGTCCTAGAAAACATGAATTTACACCAAACTGAAAAAAAAAGGTAAATTCTGGATTAAAAATTCTGGGGATGAATCGATAGGGGATGTTAGTCGGGTTGTAAATTACATTCCATGCATGAGGCCTTGGGTAAAGAAGACTTCTCTGGGTTCAGCTGGTCTAGACATGATTTGTTGTGCGTGCGGTGACTCAGGGATAGATCTGCCATTCCAGAACTTACCCAGGAGATGTTTCAGTCAGATAAAGTAAGCCCCAGGTTCAAAACCTATTTTTATTCAGGTTATAAATCCTAGTCACTTGTAGGCTCTTGTGTTGCAAATACTCAGTAAACTTCAATATGATGCTTATAAATCCCATTTCTTATTCTCACAAAACCTCTAATTCAAGTGCAAGCTTCCCCTTCAAATGTAGGATAAGTCCACTGTGGAGGTTGTGTGTGGTTGACTTGACAAAAGGCTGAAAAGCAGGCCAATAAAGCTGTCTGCACGTCTCTTAACTTGAGGCCAGTTCAGGGTATAAATTAATCCTGACCTTAGGTGAGCAGTATTTCAGCTGAAACTGAATGAGTCTCTTGTCAATGCATTCATGTATCTCAGAATTCTTGGCTTTTAAAGAGAAGTTAGTCCCCGGCACTGCTGGGGGAAAGCCACCTGCAGACACAGGAGACTTAGTGGAGGGCTTGGATTTTCGTGGTTTGATAGAAGCAACCACGGTGCTGTTACATCATCGACGTCTTCACCCTGTGGCCAGTTGGTCTGTGGGAGTTTACTGGAAGGCAGAAGACCAACACTTCAGAGCTGTCACCAGTCATGGTGGACTGGAGTCATGAATCACAGCGATGATGGGTCCGAAACTACACTCGGACTGAGTTTTCCAACTACTCGTTGTCTCAAGCTCCTGCTACTAATAGGAGAAAGCACTCAAAGTTGTGTTGGCTTATTTAAGTTGTGATTGTTTTCTCACAGAAAAAAGTAAAGAAAGCTTTAGATGAAAGGAAAATATTTCCATTTCAACATTTTCACCAATAGTCTAACTGGTGGTCATGGCATAGGTTTGGAAAGCAGATGGTCTGTGTTCAGATCAGACCTTAGGGAACGTATTTCATTCTGTTTCAGGTTCCTCATCTGTAGAATGAGCGTAATAATTCTACCTAGCTCATAATATTGTTGTCAAAATTAAATGAGTTAATAGCCAGAAAAGCATTTGGAATACTGCCCTGAGAGTGTTTGATGCATGCTAGCCATTATTACTATTACTGCCATTTACCACACGTACGACAAGAGATTTACAACATGGGATATATAGTTAGCTTTCATTCTAGGTGCTGTAATTGATCTTAATCCTCACAACAAAACAAAGCCATAAAAACTGTCCATAAGCTAGTTTATCTTAGCTTGTTTATTCCTTTTACTTAGAGCATGTTTTTTGAGTCTCCATAGGCCAGCCATACTGTTGTGGGCCCTGCAAATGGAGCAGAAAGAAAAATAGGGAAGGGCAAGGGGAAGGAAGTAGGCTTTACCTCCCGGGGCTTCCACAAGCAGGTGACACAGACACTAGCCACAAAATGAATCCACAGACTCCCCGAGGTCTTCCCCAAATGCACTAGAAGTGGATATTATGAAAACACTGAGTGGATTTCAAAGATGTTTTCACCAACATAAATTGAGCTTTTCTTTTTTGCACAGGCTTTTTAAAGTACTCTTTCATTGAACATGACTGATCATGATTCGTGCTATAAAAAATAATTTAACAAAGGAAGCACCGCAGATGGCTTAAGACTATGTGCCCAGGGCCCGGCGCGGTGGCGCAAGTGGTTAAAGGTCCTCGCCTTGCACACCCGGGATCCCATAGGGGCGCTGGTTCTAATCCCGGCAGCCCCGCTTCCCTTCCAGCTCCCTGCCTGTGGCCTGGGAAAGCAGTCGAGGACGGCCCAAAGCTTTGGGACCCTGCACCCGCGTGGGAGACCCGGAAGAGGCTCCTGGCTTCGGATTGGCATAGCATCGGCCGTTGCGCTCACTTTTAGTGAATCATCGGACGGAAGATCTTCCTCTCTGTCTCTCCTCCTTGCTGTATATCTGCCTTTCCAATGAAAAAATAATAAAAATAAATCTTAAAAAAAAAAAAAAGACTATGTGCCCATTGCACAATGAGTGTGAACACTGACCTCGCCGGAAGGTGAGGCATGGATCTGCTCACAGTCTGGCTTCCCAACCAGGCAAGGTGAGAAACCGGAAGTGCGGTAGGCTTGACATGTTTGCGCCGAACCACCAAGGACAATGCTGCTGTTGTAATGTGGATGTGTTCATGTGTGTACGATGGGGCACAGGGAGAGTGGCAGGTCCTGAATGGGCTGGAGGGATTTTACAAGGAGTCTGGCTTTAGTTCATAGCAGCTGGGAATTCATCACCTCTTGTGAGGGATGAGATTGGCTTTGACAAAGATTCAAATCTACTGTGCAATAAGGTTTATCAGTTACAAAACCATGAGCTCATATATTTTATCTGTTATACTTTTAAAAATTATTTAATTTCTATTGGAAAGGCAGATCAGATTTGTGGAGAGAAGGAGAGACATAGAGAAAGATTTTCCATCTACTGGTTTAATCTCCAGATGGCCATAGCAGCCAGAGCTGAGCTAGTCCGAAGTCCAAAGCCAGGAGTTTAAGTCTTTCATGTGGGTGCAGGAGCCCGAACACTGGGGCCACCCTCTCCTGCTTTCCCAGGCACATTATCAGGAAGCTGGATTGGAAGTGGAACAACAAGGACTGGAACTGGAACCCATGTAGGATACAGCACTGCAGACAGTGGCTTAAAATGCTGTACCATAGGGTTAGTCGTCTGTCTTATCCATTAGAACATTTTTGATGTTCACCCATTTCTTGGTATGTTTAGGGAGACGCTGCAATTTGTCATTCTTTAAATGATTTATTTGTTTGTTTGTTTGTTTGTTTGAGAAGCAGAGAATCAAAGGGATATGGAGAGAGAAGCAGTCCCCACATGGCTGCACTAGACAAATTTGGGGTAGGTCAAAGTTAGCAGCCAGTAACTTTATCCAAGTCTGCAGTGTGGATGGCGTGGCCCCAAGCACTTGTACCATCCTCTGCTGCCTTCCCAGGTTCGCAACAAGAAGCTGGATAGGAAGTGGAGCATCTAGGACTCCAACTGCCTCACTGGTATGGGATGATGGTGCCTCATGAAGCCACTTGAGCAGGAGCACCACAATACCAGACCAAGACTGGGAAGCTTTACTGATGTGTAACGCCGATAGATTACACAAAGCTATATGTTTTTTTAAAGAAATATGGCCATGCTCGCCTCCAAAATGTCCTCGTGGTTCTTTATAGCCTCTCTCTCTTACCCCCTCACCCCTTCAGTAGTCATTTATTAATGTTCTCCATTTCTTGAACATTCTGTCACGCAGCGACACAACATGTCCTCTATGTAGCCTAGCTTCCTTCACTCAGAAAGAAAGTATAGTCTGTTCAAAGACTTTTACATGAGTTTCTTGGCTGCTTTATCCATTGCAGCCCCCAAATCAAAACAACCCAGGTGGCCATTAAGAGGTGGATGGCTAAGCAAATTGTGATATACCTCTAAAATGAATGGAGATCTCTCTTGGTAATTAAAAAAAAAGGAGCAAACTATTAAAACACCTAAAATATGGATGATTCTCCAAATGCTTATGCTACGTGAAAGAAGCTAGACCAATAAGTGGTACACACTCTAGCTATTTAAATGAAATTCTGGAAGAAGCTAGAGTTGCAAAAAGCAGGCCAGTAGTTGCCTGGGATACGGAGTGGTGAGGCTGGGTGGGGGTGATTTCAGGGTCATGGGCATGTTCTTTAGCTTGCCTGTGGCAATGGTCTCATGGTATATGTTAAATGCACTGAAGTACATGCTTTAAATATGCGTGATTTTTCAGTTGCATATGAATAAATCTGTTCAAACAAAACTCTGACTCACAAGCTTTTTATTTAATTGCTTGAAAGAAGAGAGCTATTAAATATTTCAAAATTGCATTCATAAACTACAAATATTTCCTTCTGTCCCCACCTCCCTCTCTGTCACTCTCTCTCTTTCACACACACACACACACACACACACACACGAGATTCATGACTGCTCAGGACAGAAATGTTCTATATCATGATTGTGTTCATGGGCAGAAAATGCGCATTGACAAGACTCGCTGCTCTATAGATTTAGAATGGACAAGTTTCTT
This sequence comes from Ochotona curzoniae, assembly GCF_017591425.1. Classification (NCBI taxonomy): domain Eukaryota; kingdom Metazoa; phylum Chordata; class Mammalia; order Lagomorpha; family Ochotonidae; genus Ochotona; species Ochotona curzoniae. The sequence continues at coordinate 2,194,154 of NW_024465035.1, forward strand.
AGTCTATACTTAGTTATATGCTCCAGGAAAGGCGGATGGAAAGAAAGTACATCCCTGAACAAAGGTTCCGGGCACGAACATAAGTGTTAGAAAGATAGTCACAAGCAAAACAGACACCATGCTTCGGGGTCCAAATGCAATGGAGGAGACAGATGACAAACATGTCTGCAAATAAGGGCCAGGAAATGCTAAAGCTGGCTTGTGTGTTAAGGGTGGCCCGCATCCTCTGAGATCGGGGAGCCTCCTCAGAGGAGATATTGGCACCGAAACCTCAGTGATTGGAAGGGACACCATGCTACAACAAGAGTTTCCAGATGGGGAGCAGCTTGTGTCAAGGGTGGGAGAAAGGCTACTGGGGAGGAGCCAGCAGCAGCTGAGTCTGGAAGGCTCGGGCCCACGCAAGGGCAGATCCCACAGTGCTTCAGGTTGTTTGTTTTGTCAGTGTAAATGTACTACAGAATGCCTGGGGTCAGTGTTCATGCTTGTACCTTTCCAGGTTCCAGATACATTCATCACTGTTCAGTACCTGTGAATGAATTTATTGCTCATTATGTGACTTACACTAAAATATACTGGGTTGATTCTCCTTGAAAATGAATCTGCGCTGGTTTTTAAATCAGATTTCCTATTCTTTCCCATCACAAGCTGACATTCTCTGACTTTGGGGATTTGCTGTTCCTCCGCCACAGACACCCGTGTTCTCCGAGTTCTGCTCTTGACCATCGCGCAGACACACACACACGTCGAGAGGAATGCTGAGAGTCCTTAGAAATACACCACCTGACCTGTGCTGGCTGCTCCCCTCCCTCTGTGCCAAGGCCTGTGCGGAACCTCCAGGGCATCATGTTGTTAGGCTGAGGGGTCAGACTGTCAGGTTCAGGTCTCAGCTTGGGACAGGTTATGGTATGCATTTTTTCATCCTTCCTGTTCTGTACGATGGGATTGATAACAACTACTACTTTAGAAGCAGTGGTGAAGATCAGAAGAAATGGCAGAAGAAAAACGCTTGAAACAGCACCCAGTGATTTTTATGCAAGCATTCAGCAATTAGGCCATGTGTGGAATATTTCTACCAAACTCAAACTCCACGGCACTCCATGCACAGGGGGCCCAGGGATGCAGAGGGGGTGGACTTGGTGAATGTCAGCATGAGCTGCAGCTGCGCGGAGGCAGCCCTGTGCAGGTGGGACAAGTCTGAGCAGTATTGACCCGGCCCTCTTTACTTGCTCATCTTTTTGTTTGACATTCGATTCTAACTGTGGCAGGAAAGAACTACGGGTTATGGTTTGTGTCAGTCCTTACTTCTCTATCGTTACATTATACTAGCACCCTGGGACTGGGGCAATCAAAAGACTGTTTTTATCAGACCAGTAAATAACTTTCAAGGCGATAAAGAATTATTACATAAGGGAAGGCAAATCGTTAATTATGTTTCCTTTCTATAGGCAACAGTGAAAGCAAAGTTGGCATTCCATGGCACAGACAGAAGTTGGCTAATGGAAAAACTTCCTGACAAGGGGCTCATTAAATGCCACAATGTATTATTACAACTGGTGGAATTTTCCTACTGGAGACTTTGAGATAGTAGTGCTGGGTGCCTATGTGCAATGGGACGTCAGTCCTGCTTGGTGCACAGAAAAGGGTTCCTGAACAAGCATGGAGGCAGTGAGCGGGAGGACATTATTCAACAGAAGCTTCCTGAGCTCTCATTCAATGCCAGCAGGGTCGGGGCTGAGCCTGCATGGATTCTGCTGACAGCCAGGCAGGGAGCCAGGTAGGCTGGAGAGCTGAAGGGACTGGGGTGCACGGAGACTGAAGGCCGTGAGGGGCCACAGGTGGCTGAGTGTTGGCTTGGCAGAGCTGACCTTGGAGACCCGACAGACATGCCCAAGGCTGGGAGGTTCCTTGGGAGACTACCCAATGAGCACACTCAAGTGGATGGGGTGAGTCTTAGCTCCTGTGAGAGCAGTCTGAGGGCTTTCCTCATAGCCACGATCCTGCCCACGCAGTTCCCTTGCCTGCTCCTACTCTCTTGGCACTGTAAGGTTATATTGAGCTAAGGAAGATTTGCACAAGAGATCTGCTTGGCTCTGTGAGTGGACAGCCACCCCTCATCTGGCTGGGGCAGGACAGGTCATGGTTGGAGGCCAGGTGGGCGGGTGGGTGAGCCCAGGCTTCACGGACAGGGAACTGACCTGCCAGCATGAGCTGCTGCATCTGCAAGGAACACCAACCACAGAGCCTGCAGTGGGAACTCAGTAAATTCCGTTTAGATGACTACTACCGTTTTCTGTTACCCGATCAAGTGACTCCACAGAACCTCTCTTCCACCTGATTCAGGTAGGGGTTTGTTGAGTCATTGTCTGTGTGTGGAAGGACTGTGACACAATGTCCTCAGTTTGCCAAGGGACAGAGTCTCCCCCATGACTGAATTCTAAAAAGCAGGAAGTTGCATGGGCATGGGCCTTGGCATTCCTTGGAAGACTTGGTGAATAGGCAAAAAGGAGTCAAGTGTTGCAGTCCACAGATGGCAAACCGTCATCCTCAAATTTGATTGTAAGAACAGGTTTTCATGGTCGGTGCTGTGGCATAGCAGGTAAACCAACACCCGCAGTGCCAGCAGCCTATCTGAGCACTGGTTTGAATCCCAATTGTTCCACTTCTGACTCAGCTCTCTGCTAACGTGCCTGAGAAAAGCAGTTTGGGGTGGCCTAAGTGTTTGGGTCCCTGTCACACATGCGGGAGACCTGGAAGAAACGTCTGGCTCTCAGCTTTGGACTGGTCTAGGTCTGGCCATTGTGGCCATTTGGAGAATGAACCAGCAGATGGGAAATTTTTTATCTCTATCTATTCAAACAAACATTTTAGAATGTGTTTTCTTGTGTTACAATGTGTTTTGCTAATAAGTTTCACAGCAATTCCATTTGTAGAACTTAATTTCAAAAACCTGTACTTATTAAAATACCTCTCACCGATAGCACGGTGACAGTGTAAGACTCACGGCTAGTCAGTCCTGCGTCATTCACAGTTTCACATTCAGGGAGTCAGCCACCCGCAGGTGACAGCAACTTGGAAAATCTGCATCTACACCAAACCTGTCATACTTTACCCTTATCATTTATTCTATAAACAATACAACAACTATTTATACAGCATTTTCATTGCATTAATTATTATAAGTCACCTAGATGTGATTTAAAGTATATAGAAGCAGGAGCAAAAGTTGTATACAAATATTGCACCCTTTTATAAAAGGGATTTGAGTGTCTTCCAATGTTGGTATCCTGGAGGAGTAGGCTGGCTTCTGGATCCAGTTCTCTGAAGATATTCAGGGCAACTGTTTATACACAGTTGCTTACATACACCATTTGAGCATGCTTACATGCTTACAGACTTGCTACAGATACATCTAGAAAGTAGAGCAATGTCGAAAATCCCAAATGGTAAAATCCCAAATGGCTAAAATCCCAAATGGTATTTTCTGGACTCCCACCGCAGAGTAATTATCTGTTCCTAAGCCATGCAGTGCCTATCTGCAACTTTCTCCTTGCAGTGGGGGTACACAGAATTTATCAGACATTCTGACCAACAGCCGCTCAACTGCTGTGAGGTTTGCCTACCTTCCCCCGGCGGGGTGGGGAGGCAGCCACAGTCCCTTTCCCTGCCTCCAGCTTAGCCACCTCTCATCTTTCTTTCTCTCCTGCAATTACTTTAACCCTGCAGCAGATGAAGAGCGACCCGTTCTCTCTCTCCTACGTCCCACATCAGTACTGGGAAGATGACTGATTCAGAAACAGCACGGAAAGGCTGGAAGATTTCCTCCTGTATGTGTGTGGGGGGTGGGGGAGTGAGTGCATGTGTGTGAGAGAGGGAAGAGGATGAGTGTGTGCATGCGAGGGGGTGAGTGTGTTCGTGTGTGACAGAAAGGAGGAGGATGTGGGGGTGAGTGTGAGAGAGAGAAAAAGAAGGAGGGGGTGAGTGTGTGTGCTTGTGTGACAGAGAAGAGGAGGATGAGTGTGTGTGTGAGAGAGAAGGATGAATGTGTGTGCTTGTGTGTGTGTGTGTGTGTGTGACAGAGGCCTGAGTGTATATGAGAGAAGGAGGGGGTGAGTGTGTGTGCATGTGTGTGCAAGTGGGGTGTGAGTGCATGTGTGTGTGAGAGAGGGAGGGGGATGAGTGAGTGTGTGTGAGAGAGAAGGAGGGGTGAGTGTGTGTGAGAGAAGGAGGGGTGAGTGTATGAGGGGTGAGTGCGTGTGTATGTGTGAGTGGGGATGAGTGTGTGTGTGAGAGAGAAGGAGGGGTGAGTGTGTGTGAGAGAAGGAGGGGTGTTTGTATGAGGGGTGAGTGCGTGTGTATGTGAGGGGGGTGAGTGTGTGTGTGAGAGAGAAGGAGGGGTGAGTGTATGAGGGGTGAGTGTGTGTGGATGTGAGGGGGGTGAGTGTGTGTGTGAGAGAGAAGGAGGGGTGAGTGTGTGTGAGAGAGAAGGAGGGCTGAGTGTATGAGGGGTGAGTGCGTGTGTATGTGTGACGGGGGATGAGTGTGTGAGAGAGAGAAGGAGGGGTGAGTGTATGAGGGTGAGTGCGTGTGAATGTGAGGGGGGGTGAGTGCGTGTGAGAGAGAAGGAGGGGTGAGTGTATGAGGGTGAGTGCGTGTGGATGTGAGGAGGGGTGAGTGTGCGAGAGAGAGAAGGAGGGGTGAGTGTATGAGGGGTGAGTCCGTGTGGATGTGAGGGGGGTGAGTGTGTGTGTGAGAGAGAAGGAGGGGTGAGTGTGTGTGAGGGAGAAGGAGGGGTGAGTGTATGAGGGGTGAGTCCGTGTGGATGTGAGGGGGGTGAGTGCGTGTGGGGGGTGTGCACGCGCATGCGTGCTCAGGAGCTGTGATGAATGGGAAACGCGGCGCTGGTGCCGGCAGCAGCCTTACTTTTCATGTTCTCAGTCACAGGGGGTGATGAAGGGTGTTTTGTTCTCAGTCCAGCTGCTTCTGCAGTAACATGTGGACCGATGTCTCCTTTGGACTATGAGGAGGCAGTGTGAGCAGGTCTGTAGCATCGTTGCTTCTGGGCTCAGCCGGGTTTACTTCCTGTTGAGCCTTCAATGGAAACGCATACACAGCAAGTCAAGGCCTGTCCCTTTTCCCTTTTTTCTTTTTTTTTTCTTCTTCTTTTTTTTTTTTTTTTTTTTTTTATGTCTTCCAGGAGTGCTGATGATAAGGAAAGCGATGTCTAAATCTTCTTAATGGTGTTTATGCAAGCAGTTTTGCTTAGCTGTAGACTGCACAGCCCCCTCCCGTATCCCCTCCCCTTGCATCGCCCTGCTAATATTGCTGCTTCATTCCTTTCCCTGTTGGCTATTACTATGGACTACAGCAAATCTAAAACTAAATAATCCCCTTAGTGTCAAGTTTTCGGGGCTGAGCAAATAAATCTAACGAAACACATTATCTAGGCGGAGGAGGCTGTTGTAAGGGGGAAAAGATGAAAGCTATTTTATTTTAGGGCAGAGAATAAACTGTCGATCGTTTGGGACTCAATTGTGACTTTGAGTATTGTTATTTTATTTTACTTAACTACTGTACATGCCATCCCCTTAGTGTAATTAAAAATCCTGCCAAGCTTCTAAGGATCAGAATTAAAGAAGGAAGAGGGAGTAAGTGCCCTGGTGAGGGAGCTGTATGCAAATTCCTTCCAGCCCAGAGCGTTGGGAGGCTGTGAGCAGGCTGGGGTGCTGTGACTAAACAATGCTTTCTCTCCTTCTCTTCCCTTCTATACCTTCTAACATCTGGGACAGAAAAAAAGGCAGAGGCAAGACTCGCGAAAAACAAAGACGGGCAAAGTTTCCTTTATTTAGGCTAAGAAATCTGTATCGTGACAATGTCTGCTGAATAAAACAACCTCCTTTCCAGAGAGAACAGCATCGTGCCATGCACTGTGCCCCTCGGCCAGGGCAGCTTCACGTCCTGGCAGGACCATGGGGGTGTCCGGGGGTCCTACCGAGGCACACTGCCAGCACCGTCTACTCTCGACCGGTGTGCTCTTCGTTCAGCACCCCCAGTCGGGGAAACTCCATCTTTGAGCTTCAGGATTCTAGAACCACTGAGCAGCGCCCAAGGCAGGCGGAGCTGCTTACCAAATGGCTTCTCCCCCTTTATTCACTGAGCCATTTATGAATTCATTCTTCAAAACATTGTGATTTTACTTATTCTCAATTGACACACACATTGCATATATTTATGGGCGGGGCCTGTCATGTTTCGATTTGCGTATACATTCTAGAATGTTCAATGAGAGCATGCATACCCATGTCCCTGAACGGGTACCTTCGCTTTATGCTATAACATTCACAACACTTCCTTCTACCTTTTTTCTTTACATCAGCATTATCTCTAACCATCTTATTCTGCAACAGAATTTCCTGACTCTGAACAGTGGCTCTAGATATTGTTCTGGATATAGAGATTAAATAGCAGCAAATAAAATTCTTGCCCTCAGACTGCTCATACTCAAGAGAGGAAAGTAAAGCAGAATGAAAGGTCACGGGAAGAGACAGGAAATGAGGAGAAGCCTGCATATCTCATGTATTTGCTCAACAGTTGTCGAATGTGAAGCTGGTAGAGTCAGGGCTTATTCTGGACTTTGGGGATAAAACAGTGAATAAAATAAACAAATGTCAGTGCCTTATTAAATTTATATTCTACTGGAGGCAGATATCACAAAAAGTAAATGCTACAAACAAACAAAAAGAACAACAACAACAACAAAACAAAAGATCTTTAGGCCTGAAGAGAATGGAGTGTGGGAACACTCACATTTTAGGCAGTGTCAGGTGACATTTGAGCAGAGCTATGAAGCAAGTGAAACACAAACTGCAGAACCCTTCAGACTGGGAAGGCAGCCAGTGCAAAGGTCCTGAGGTGGAGGCACAGCAGGCAGGCCAGGCTGACTGCAGCTGACTTAGTGAGGGCAAGCATGGTACTTAGCCAAGGGGAAGACCCTCCCTGAGTAAGGAAACCTATTCAAGGAAAGCAAGCCTTATTAGTGAGGAAACTGTGCAAGTGATTCTGAAACAGTGTCTCATCAGGAAAGTGGAGAGCATGGGTTTATTTTAAGAGTTAGCTTACAATTCTTAGGACAGAGTTAGGAAAAGGAGAGTCTTTGGGTTAGCTGTTTTTCTTAGGGTGCTTGATGAGGTTAACCAACTGAGGTGTGGGGCCAAGAAGGAAAAGTCAGAAGGCCCAGGACATCTAGATTGGTGGGAAAAGCAGTTTCTCATCTAGTTTACCAGCTGAGTGACTCCCAAAGACTTCAGCTTTTCCTCTCCTATCTGTTGACTATCCTCTTAGACGGGGGATGAGAATATCAGAAGTGCTCTCCCAGTTCTGGGCACAGAACTCTGCAATGGACACAGCCTGAGTGGAGACTGAACTGGTTCAAGTTGAAGCCAGGCACCTAGAACTCCATCTGGCTCACCTATTATGGGTGGTAAGTCCCCAAGTAATTGAGCTATGCAATCCATCACTTTCCAAGTGCAGCAGCAGGCATCTGGATCAGAAGCAATTTATCAAACTTGCAGTCCAGTGTGGAATGCTCATGTCCCAGGTGGGTGGCTTCACCTGCTCTGGTGGACCTGCACCATCCAGGACTTTTCCTACTAAAGTTATTTTTTTTTATTATTTTTTTAAAGATTTTTTTTTTTTAATTGGAAAGGCAGATATACAGAGAGGAGAGACAAAGAGGAAGATCTTCCGTCCGATGATTCACTCCCCAAGTGAGCGCAACGGCCAATGCTATGCCAATCCGAAGCCAGGAGCCTCTCCTGGATCTCCCGCGCCGGTGCAGGGTCCCACAGCTTTGGGCCATCCTCAACTGCTTTCCCAGGCCACAGGCAGGGAGCTGGAAGGGAAGTGGGGCTGCTGGGATAGAACCGGCGCCCTTATGGGATCCCGGGCATGCAAGGCGAGGACCTTAACCACTGCGCCACTGCGCCAGGCCCCCTACTAAAGTTTTGCTCAACTTTCTCAGAACACTCTGATCCAGAAATTCAAGGAGCAGAATGCCTGGAGCATCCCAAGTACCTGTTGCCCGGACCTCTGCTCTTGGCCAGCTCCCGTGCGTTTTTTTATTGGATCTCTTCCTCCTGGTACCCAGGGCTTTGCCTGTGCTTTCGTTTCACACTTGGTATGGAGAAGTCATATTTCATCTCCTGGTACACTTCTTTGAAGACATGACTCAGCATCTTGAATTTTTTCCCCCAAACTTCCAGTGAAAGCCTTGCTCTTCTCTTCAGATGATTTGGGACAAAGAGTTTGGGTGCCCAACAAGTTTTAATTTCACAACTGGGAAAGCTGAGCCCACTGAGATGTCTATGGCGTCAACCATTGTTCCTGCTGTCAATCCCTTCGGGCAGGGACGAGATCAATCTTTTCCTCCCGGACTGTGAACAGCCTGCCCACTGAGGGCATCTTCAACAGCATCTCACCTCTGACTGAAATGAATATTCCACGTGTCAACCATTCATCCCTTTGGGGCTTTGACCCCTTGGCTGTTCCCTAGAGCCTCTGTGGTTCTGACCTTCTTTCACCAAGATTCAGCATACCTCTGACATCCGTTCCGGCTTCCACCTTAGCAAGATTCGCGCTTCTCTGGTTTGGACTCTCCAAAATGATGTTTTAGCCTCCTCAGTGTCTCAAAGGAGACTCCTGCTTTACAATAAACTGTAATATGTTAGTCCTGGTTTGTTTTAATTCAAAGCCTTTTGTATTCCATGCATATTTTTCCATAATAAGCATTTTCATGGATGTTATGAAGAGCCCTCACATATCCAACTCAGCTTTTCCTATTGTTTAGGGTTTATGTAAGCATCATATAATTATCAAAACCAGAGAGTTAGTATCTAACTAAACTGTAGAGCTTATTTCCAGGAAATTTCTTTGGTAGGAAGATTTCAGCTCCCCTGTGTTAAGTGCTAAAACGCAGCACACAGGTTCTGCCAGCATCTACTGATGGCTGCACGGCACTCTGCCAGGAGTGTGGTGGCTTAAAACAACAGCTTTTTGAGTGCACCACAAGACCCAGTCACTAACCAGTTTGGACATGTTACAATGAGAAGAACTCATCTCTGCTCTCTGATTTCCTTTTCTTCACCAAGGAAGACTGGTGGCAGGAGGAGGACTGGGAATCAGCCAGCAAGCTCTTTATTTCTACAATGCCTGGCCTCCTTGCAGGCTGGTGGTCATGTGGTTCGAGGCTCAATGGGGGAAAGAAACAGAAACTGACAAGGCCTGTGAGAGGTAGGCCCAGGACTGGCACAGCTTCATTTCCACTCTCCCTCGTGGCTCAAAGCCGATGGGGGAGCCAGGACAACAGGCTCCATCAGAGCAGCGTCGGTTTTCATTGGCTGAGGGTAACAACTCACCCATTCCCACATCTAGGTCAGGGACAAGCTGCCTTCAGGCTCTTGCTCTGCCAAGAGGCTCCTGGGTGACCCTTCATCCCAATTTCTGAGGATGACTTTGAGACGATCTTTCCTTTTCCACATGATTTAGCAAAATTCAACCCAGCCCTTGACATCCAGAGCAACCTGTATAAGGAAGCCACGGGCTTTCTGGACAACAAGGCTCATGGGTAAGAAGACTGTGGAGGGACCAAAACCATGATGTGGAAAGTTAAGGTTACATTTGTGGTGCTGGAATCCCAAATGGGTGCCAGTTCAGCTCCTGGCTGTTCCACTTCTGATTCAGCTCCCTGCTGATGGGCTAGGAAAGCAGTGGAAGATGGCCCGGAGGCTCCAGGCTCCTGGCCTCAGACTGGCCCAGTTCCAGCCATTGCAGCCATTTGGAAAGTGACCCAGTGGGTGGAAGTTCTCACTCTTTCTCTCTTCCTCTGTCTCAGTATATCTGCCTTTCAAGTACAAAATAAGCAAACCTTTTATAGGAAGCATAAAAAACTATTTACAGGAAAGTAGATTTAGCAAGACAAACTGTGGATGGAAGATCTTTGTCTCTGTCACTCTGTTTTTTGTTTGTTTGTTTGTTAGTTTTTTTCAAATAAATAAATGCACTGAGCCTACAGGTTTGAGGGGAAGGGTTGGTTCTGGTTGGAGCCATCTCAGTGTAACGACTCTGCTCTGAAAATGAAGATTAAATACGCATTGGTCACGTGCAGAGGCCACTGTCTGGCCAGGGTGCTGTCTGTGCAAGAATGCCCCAAGGGGCCCTCTTCCTAACAGTGACTGAGACGGCAGCAGTGGATGGACCACCAGGCTCCTCTCTGCCTCGTGCACAGTGCTCAGCTCTCGGGATACAGTGGTAATTCAGAGACTCTCCCTTACCTCTTGAAGATTGCTTTATGGGCACTGTTGACTGCAAAGCACTTTTTTTTTTCCAATTTAAAACTGAAAGATCATTTTTATGTAACAAATATTTTTGCAAACAGCTCTGTATGTTTGGGGATCAAGTCATAGATTTGAAGGGTGATTGAAAGGACCCCTAGGCATCATCTAAAGGAAACTCTGTACCCAAGTCCTAAAGAAATCTCCTAAAATCCCACAGGAATCCTGTCCCTCAGCCTCACAGTCGAGGACCTACTGTTACAGACGGGGAACAGGTGGTTTCAAATCATACTGCACTTTCATCAGTTTTGAGTTTTCTTGTTTAATCTTCCAGATGCCCTTGCATTGTCCTAAAGAACCAGGGATCTGGAGTTTTATCTCCATCCCTCCCCCATCTCTTTCTCCTCCTGCCTCCAAGTTCTAAGTGGAGAATGAAGCTCACCCAATGTCCCTTGACGAGTTCTGGGCATGGTCCACCAACTTTGTTTGCCAGTTCTATGTTTTACTGCAGGTGAAGCAGAATAAATTAAATGGGAATCACATCTCTCATCCCTTTCCTCTTCATTCTTCTACCAGGGGGTAGAACCAGGGGATGTTCAACCCAAGGAAACGCAGAACCAATTGTAATGCCTCCACCAATAACTTTGTGCAAACTTTCTTTGAACACAAACTTTTTCCTCTTACAGGGACGGTATCTCCATTTCTCTGGAAGGAATTTTTTTTATAACAGCACTCTACCCAGGGGAGGATGGGTTTGGGCCAGTTTTTCTTTTGGTTTTGACTGGCTTCATCTCATTTATCCCACAAGGACCTGGAGACCTGGAGATGTGCATTCCTCCATGGGACACAGACATTCCTCTCACCTTGTTTCCCATGGGGCTAATTATCTGGAAGGGTGCCCTTCTGCACCAGAGAGGGCTCAGTAGGTTTAGTAAGAGACACTTGTGACATTCTCAGCTGGGGTGCAGCAAAAGAATTAGGAAGAAGGGACAAAAAATTTTTTTTTAAGGAACAAAGCTCAGGTATTTTTTAAGATGCTGATTTAGTAGGTTATTGAAAATGCTGCCCACATAGCCTTTTAACCCTCAAAGATATCAGATAACTTTTTTCTTGCAGTGAGATGAAGTGGTTGTCATTATCTCCGAAGGCCTGTATCATATTGGAATCTGTCAGTGTGGGTCAGGGAGTCCGCCGTGCTCCCGGCCCAGCTCGGGGACTGAATTACATTTCCCCAGCACAATGGCTGCAGAATGGGTGGGTGCTTTGTCATTTAAACTGCATAAAGAGGCAGAAATTGATTTTTATTGTGGATCTTCATATCTAATAAAGCTCCAAGGGGCTCTTTTCTTCTCCGATTGAATAGCCATTGAATGCTTTCAATCTAGTTCTGTGTTTCATGCCTAAACTGAATAGCGGGAAGGCAGAAAATAGATGGGGGGAAAGAGGCCAAGTCACTTTCCAGATTGAAAAGGATATGGCAGAGAAATAAATAAAAAAAATAAAATAAAATAAGACTATTTGGAAAAGCAGTTAAGTGGAAAGGGGAACTTTCCTGATGTTCTTGGGGAGAAATTGCTTTTTGAGGGGAGTGTGTGTATGTGTGCGTGTGTGTGAGTATGTGTGCACAGTCTTGCAAATCCACTTGTAGGTGCATGTGGACAATCAGTACTTTAAGTGCACATGGAAAGAAAATCTACTGATGGTCAACTGGGGCCAGAGCTGGAGACTTAACCACAAACTGACCTCTCCAAGCCTGGACTGCATGCCTTCAAGACCCCAGGTCCAAGACACCTAGCAGAACAGGTTCAAAAGTGTGCAGTAGCAGGGCCCGTTGGGAGAGGAGGAATGGCTGTTGTTCTTCCTGTGACACTCAAAAATATCCAGAGTCCCAGATTCGTGTCTGATTCACTAAGAAGTCAGCAAATCTGCAACCTTGATCTCCAGAAGATAATTAAAATTCCTCTAGACACCGTCGCCTGCTGTCTCCTGGCGTGCTTCCTGGACCTGGGCTTAACCCGCAGTTATCAAGGTCTGGTGGGGTATCTGCTCTAGTAGATCTAACGGCAGCCTGAGTCTTTAAAGCCACATGATCGTTCCTACTTCCAACCATGGACCCGATTCCCACTCAGCAGCCATGTACCACCGCCTTCCCTCTCCACAGCCCTCTCCACAGACTCAAGCCACTCTGATCTTAGATGGCCATACCTGTGAGGTTGGCCTTGCTAGCAGGAATTCACCTTCTTACAACTACTCCAGTGGCTGCTCATTAGCCCCTTCCCTCCCTGTACGACAAGTGATCTGCATGGGATGCACCCCTTGTCTCCAACCTCAAGCAAATGAATCATTTCCTCCTAGTTACTTTCACTGCTCTAGAAGGCAAATAGCCAAACTTTGTATAATCAGAATACTATACTTGAGGGTCACCACTGTGACATAGCAGAGAAAGCTTCAGCTGCAGTGCCAAAACCCACATGGAATACCAGTTCTAGTCCCCACTTCTCCACTTCTAATCCAGCTCCCTGCTAATGGCCTGGGAAAGCAATGGAAGGTGGTCCCCATGATGGCCTCTGCCATCCAGGCAAGAGACCTGCACGAAGTTCCTCCTTCATTCCTCCTTCAGCCTGGTCCATGAGAAGATGGAAAATTTCTCTTCTCTGTCTCTCCCTCTAACTCTTTCAAATGCATAATTATTTTTTTTAGCAGAGTACATTTGCAGGAACCACGGAAAATGGACTGCTTCCTTCTGTATGGATATGGTGAGGTTAGCAAGCTGGAGTAGTTCCTAATAATTGATCACATGAAAGGAAAATCTCCTTGAGAAAGGGGTAGAACACATGGAGGACAGGACCCAGCAGAGAGCTGCCACAGAACCAAGAACCCGGGTCCAGCATCACCTGGAGCCTTGGAGCCTACACCTGACTCTGCTATGCATTTAAATAAGTTGCACTGAATTTAGTTTGCTTTGTGTTTTTATTCTTTGCAAAGAAAAAAAAAAGACTTTACTTACATAGTAGAAAATGCCATTTGTAGAAAAGCTTTAAAGATTCAGTTTAGGAAATGCTTTTCACCTACATGTAACTGTAGAAACTTTTTTGAGGTAGATTCTTAATATCTAACAAGCCTCAAAAATTCTCTTTTCAGATAAAAGTGCCACATTTCAGACATGAAGAAAATGAGATCTAGAGAGCTTGTGATAACCCAGTCTGGAGCTCCAAAAACAGTATTTCTTTTTTAAAGATTTATTCTTATGTGAAAGGCAGAGAGAGAAGGAGAGGCAGAGAAAACTTGCATCTACTATGGAGTGGTCTCAATGACCAGTGCTGAGCCAGGCTGAAGCCAGGGGCCAAGAGCTCCATCTGAGTCTTCCATGTCAATGTGAATGCCCAGCCTAAGGATGTGGGCTATCCTCTGCTGCTTTCCCAGGCACATTAGCAAGGTACTGGATTGAAGTGGAGCAACTTGAATCAGCACCCATGCAGGATGCTGGTCTCATAGCTGGAGGCCCAATCCATGGCACCACCCAGAGTGCTGACATCCCATTTGGGTGCTGGTTCCAATTCCAGTTGCTCCACTTCCAGATCTAGCTCCCTACTAATGTGCCTGGGAAAGTAGTAGAGGCCGGCCCAACTTCTTAGCTCCCTGAGCCCACACTGGAAACTGGGAGGACACTACCGACCTCAGGCCGGTCCAACTCTGGCTGTTGTGACCATTTGGGAAGCAGACTAGAGGATGGAAAATCTCTCTGTGACTGTGACTCTCCCTTTTGCTCTGTAACTCTGCTTTAAAATAAATAGTTCTTAAAAACAAACTTTTTTTTTTTTTACAGCAGTTAAAATACCACTTGGGATACCAGTGTTCCCTTAACAGGGTACTTAACTTTGAGTCCCAGCTCCACTCCTGGTCCTGGCTGTCTACTGATGCACATCTTGGATGCAGTGTGTACTTCAAGTACTTGAACACCCACCCACCACGTGGGAAACCCAGACTGAGGGAGGGTCAGAGTCCTGGCTATGGCCTGGCTGAGGCCGTTACTGTGAACTATGGGGAACAGTGGGTTAAACTGTTGCCTTGCAACACCAGCATCCCACATGAGCTCCAGCTAGAGTCCCAGCTGCTGCTCTCCTGAGCCAATTCCCTGCTTAGGAGCATGGCAAAGCAGAGGATGACTCGAATACTTGGGCTCCTGTGGGAGATCCTGCTGGAGTTCCTGGCTCCTGGTTTGGCCTGACCCTGGGGGGCCACTTGAGGGATGAACCAGCAGGTGGAAAATTTTCTCTCTTTCTCTCCCCTTCCTTTCAAGTAGGCAAAGCAAGCCTTTGAAAAAAGAAGAAGAAGTGAATATAATATACTATTTCTTGTGAAAATACTTCCGTTCTTTGGAGTTGGGAGTCAAGATGAAGGGCTGGGAGGGACGGCTCCTAACCGAGAGGCAGGCATTTGGGCAGAGGGCACATGTGTGGCTGATGACACACTATCACAGAATCACTCTCTCTTGAGGCACTTCGGCTTTTGATCGCAGACGTGGCTAGACTTATGCCCACAGTATGTATCTTCTTTGTGGCAAAGTATCTCCTTTGTGGTAAACAGTTTCTCCTGAAGGTGCCTGGCAATAGGAAAATGCCCATTTGCTCCTTTGTGTAAGATGGACAGCAGCTCAGTGCAACCAATAGTAGACTCAAGCTGGGCACTTAGTGGTAGCCAGGCACACCACCTGCTACATACAGGAGCCACCTCTGCAACCCTACAGTCTGACTAGGTACAGAGTGACCATGGCGCTCACATGCTCCAGGAACCAGAAATCCACACCATTAGGTAAAAGGAACTCCCCATCCCCACCCAGCATGTAACATGCTGAGACGGAATCTGTGAGTTCATGTTTCTCTATACCTTCCCCACCTCCCTCTTCAGCTCTCTTAGAACAGAGTCTCTAGGCCCTATTCTGGGTGGGAGCAGACAGGCTTGTTCAGAAGCACCTGATCCTTACAGACTGGTGCCCTTCAATAGAGCTCAGAGATGCCAGCACCATGCCCCTCCACTGGCAGTGTCTGGGCACCAAAAGCTGGCCAGCTCCCACTCAGGGGCAGAAACAGGAGCTGTGAAATGAACCCAAGAGCACCATCAGCACCAGTCTGATGGTGGCTGTGACTTCCGGGGCCTCACTGAGTCTCCAGGTGCCTGCTGCTCCTTCTGGGCGAGTCTGCTGTGCTACGGGACTGATGGGGGAGGGCAGCTGATTCTCCAAGCCTCATCCAGAAAATAGTCCTGTGCTCAGAGCAAGCGGGCAGGCATAGCTCCACCTGAGCTCGACACACATGACATCCCTCTGTAAACTCAGCACTGGTGGGGTCCTCACACTGATGTGGAGGAGTTACTTATATGAGTACTGAAGCATATTAGTCAATTGAAGCCATTCTCATGCTCCTTGTCTTGAGTTTCTAGCAGCCACAATATCACTGGAACTGTCCATTTCCATCAACCCCTGCTTCAAGGGTGCAGGACTTTGACACACTTTTCTTCATCGGTGAGTACTCCTATCACCATACAATGTAATAGAAGTTAAAGATAATTGCAAACTATTCTTGATTTTACTAGTGTTTTATTTAACAAATCTGCCTTAATCCAGGATTAAAATTGAGTGAGATTAGTGGATTTCTCTCATCTGCAGCTCGGAGCAAGAGTTTCTCTGTAATAAACGTGACTCCGTGCATGACATAAAGCCACGCTCTTATATTCATGGCAGTTGCATGCAGGCAAGCCCAGCTGTGCCTGCCCAGCATGTGCGCTGTGACAGGCAGGAGAGTGCCTGCTCTGGCTAAAAGAGCAGGTCTTCTTGTCCTCAAGATGCCATGATGAACGCTACCTTCTCTTTGCCTCTGTGCTTTTCACAGAATGGTTGGCCTTGCCTCTAAACCTGCCATGACATCCTTCATAGTGTCTCAGGACATGCCATTCCAGAAGCCAGGCACCAGAGTACAAAGTCCGCTGTGTTGGTATAGCTGGTTTGCTCCACTGAGTGGAGCAGAAGAAAGTCAATGGGGCATCCATTTCCAAGGGCACAGTCAGCGTTTTTACCTCTGCTCCAAGTTTTGGCTGCACTTGAAATCTGGACCACCTGCCACTGTGAAAATGTCACCATCTGAGACGTGACAGGGACTCAAAGGGCCTCTCACGGGGGCAGTGAGCAGCAGCAGCACATTCGTAGATAACGCATGTGACTTTATCTGTTGAAGGTCATCATTAGAGGGAAAAAGCTGTGCCAGTCAGAAGCAACTGAAGACAAAGCAGGCTGCACAGTCACTCTCCCATCTCTACTTCGATCCAAACCTGCTTAGGAAGAGGCATCCTTCTTTTAAGTTCTTTTCAAGCTGTCATACAAGTCCCTTTGTTCCTTTTGATTCTGTTTGCTGTGTTAATGTAATAATTAAGAGTGGATGAATAGGATCTGGCAGATAGCCTGATGGCTAAATCCTTGCCTTGCTGCCATCAGGATCCCATATGTGTGCTAATTTGTGTCCTGTTGCCCCACTTTCCATCCAGCTCCCTGCTTGTGGCCTGTGAAAGCAGTACAGGATGACCCAAAGCCTTGGGCATCCACACGGGCCACCCAGGCTCCTGGCTTAGGATTGGCTTAGCTTTGGCCATTGCAGCCACTTGGGGAGTGAACCAGTAGATAGATGACTTTTGTCTCTGTATCTCCTCTGTATATCTGCCTTTCCAGTAAAAATAAATACATCTTAATTTAAAAAAAGGAAGAAAAGGAGTAGATGATTGGTGCACATACACAGGTGCCACGTGCCAGGCACCCTGCCCGTCCCCATGCACCTGAACTCCTCTCATTTCCACTTCCCTCTGGGTTCATCCAGGTTTATACCATAAGATAGTCAGCAGTTTACCCAACTGGACACATGGCTGCCACCTCTCCTTATTCCTTTCATTCTGAATATAATCATTTTCAAAATCCTGTCAAGTCTGCTATCTAAATGCCTCAATCTTCCCCTCCCTCTCATAGTTCCGGTTCAGACTTCAGCCATCTGTCTCCCCAACATCTTCCATGGCTTCCACTGGCTTCCTTGCTCCTGAAACACTCTCAGCTCCCATCCATCTCACTGTCACGGCTTCATTGAATACACATCTGACACTTCAACTCCCCCAGTTAAAATCTCTGCAGGCTTCCACTGCCCATGGCAAGGAGTCAAAGCTCCTAAGCACGGAAAATGAAAACCGCATACATTTGAACTTGACCTCACACTGGTCTGAGCTCCTATGCCCCCATTACCAAGCAGTCCAGTTCTCCCCAGAGCAGACTGCCCACCTTTCCCAGACCATAATGAAATCTCTCAGGCCTCCAGATGCTTCCATGCATTGGGTCTTACCTGGAATTCCTTTTCGCATTTTATCTACAGAGCAACCTCCCACTTCTCCTGTGATAGCCGTTTCCTACCTGGGGGAAGCAGCCAGCTTTGCCTTGGGAGCAGTGCTAGCTGTAGCACTTGCCTGCCTGTCTCCCTCACCCTATGGAAGGTCCACAAACACATCATCTTTGTGTTTCTAAGGATCACTAGAACACAAGAGAGTCATGCTCATGCAGGCCACAACGAGGTGCTAAGGATCTACCATATGCTGGGAAGAGAAAGTAAAGAGAAGCTTGGTCCTCAGTATGGTACAAAATCAGTAATTCATTCAGTTCCATTTATTGTTGAACAAGTAGGCTATGCGTGTTCTCTTTGTGTGGTGCCCAGGCACCTGACTCTAAAGAAGGGATGATGGCGTTGGCCAGTGTGGTGGCTCAACTGGGTAATCCTCCCTCTCAAACACTGGGATCTTATATAGGCACCAGTTTGTGTTCTGGTAGCGCCACTTCCCATCCAGCTCCCTGTTTGTGGCCTGGGAAAGCAGTAGAGGACGGCCCAAGGCCTTGGGACACTGCACCTGCATGGAAGACTCAGAAGAAGCTCCTGGCTCCTGGCTTCAGATTGGCTCCGCTCTAGCCATTACAACCACTCAGGGAGTGAACCAGCAGACAGAAGACCTTTCTCTTTTCTCTTTGTCTCTCCTTCTTTCTGTAAATCTACCTTTCCAATAAAAATATAAATCTTTAAAAAGAGTAATAGGTAGCAATCAGTAGGAAAGAAAACAAAATTTTCACTCTTTTTAACTCCCAAATTTCTTCCTGTAATAAAGTAGATGAACTGCCTAATGAGGAGATGTTTTGCTTACTTTACTAGGGACACCCAACTTACAGATTAGTACTCACAGCAATGATAATAAAAACAGCATTTTTTGAAGCATTTGCTCTATTCTTGGCCCTACCCTAAGAACTTTACAAGTTTCAGCTCATTTTTTTTTTCCACAACAGTCTTAGGAAAAAGAAAAAAAATATAAGCATCCATAAAATCAGTAAGAATAAAAAGCTGGTCAGTAGTCATTCAGGCACAGGGGACAGCTGAGTACTGAGGTCCCACCAGGACATGCCATCTCCACACAGCCCTGGGTGGGGGTGGTGGCAGATACCTTTGTCAGAACTCAGAACTGTGTACCACAAAGCATGAGCCTTTCTGTGTGGGAATATGAAAACCCACGTCAGAATATGTTGAGAGATGCCAAGGTGGAATATAGAAGACAAATCAACCTCACTACCTTATAAATATGTGGCCTAACTCCACTCAAGGAAGCAGTGTCAAGAGCACTCTATCTAAATAACCTAGGAAAAGGACATCTGGTCCAGATATTTTGGCTAGGGACAAAAAGAACTGTAAGCAAACACTGCACTCTAGTTAGTATGCTTACTTCTGATTGACCTGTATGGGTTAGTGATCCTGAAACTATATGCATGCTAGGATTAAACAAAGTAAGTGCATTGTGTATAATAGGATCTGATTTTCTTACTGTGGTAGTAAGGAGTTGCCGAAACCATGAGTCAGGTGGCGGAGACTGTGATAAATCCTGTAGTGCTGGCCTACAGTCGGAGATGTACGGGTAACTGCTGGCTGTTTTAAAAAACACAGAACATGCTTGGGCTAGTAAACAGATTCCCAGCTCTTCCTATGAGTGCCTGGAAGCATTGGCAGCTTCGTGGCAGCAGGCAAAATTATGCCCAGATTTTGATGTCTGAATATGACTCTCCACTGAAAGAAACCAGGGCTCCCGGAAGAAATGGCTGCTGCTGTGCTGAGGAAGGGCTACCACAAGAGGAGACTGGAGCATCTTACAAAACCAGAAAAGGGTCAGATCAAAAGAGCCTGAGGAATTAGCCAGAAAGAACTTCTGAAAGCCCCTGGAAAAAGGAAAAGCAATGACTTTACATTAGGGAGACACGGCAGCAGACTGACGCCAGAGTGACAAGGTGACCAACATGAAGACGTTGTGGAGCCTCTGAAATGATGACGCAAGCAGCTTATCTCTGTTGGGTTGCTCCCTAAAACTCATGTGCTCAGTCAAACAGTAAAAAAGTCACTATTGCATCCCAATTGTGGGCCTTTCTACAAAATATCTGCTCAGTATTCTTTAAAAACATCAAAGTCACAGCCAACACTGAAACGCCATGAAACGAGACCACCCATCAGAGACATGACAACTAAACACACATGGTATCCTCGGATGAATCTTGAAATAGACAAAAGGCACGCACAGAACACTGGTGGAAAATCTGAATAGGGTGTTTACCTTAGCTAATAGTATCATACCAATGTTAGCTTCTTGGCTTGAACAAACGTACTGTGTTTATGTGGGGTGCTATCATTACGTGAAGCAAAGGAAATTACAAACTATTGTAACTTCATTGTTCATCTAAAAATAAAACAGTTAAAAAAAAAGTATCTGGAATACTTATAGCCTCAGATGCAATCGCATGTTATTTTTATTTTAAAGACATGCAAAAATACCACTTCTTCAAAATATAAAATGTTAAAACAGGCACACATTCATTATCAAGTGTTTCTGAAAATGGCAGGTTCTATAGGTTTGCTGTCTTTCTTATCCTCCGTTCCCTTATGGCCCATGATAATTCAGGATTAATCCAAGCAAATGTCAGGTAGAGCTTGGGACAAATGTTAGGGAAGTTCCTGTGTTTCTCCTTTCTGGTCTGGAGAGTTGAACTCCAATTTGGGCAAGGTTCATAAATAATAATAATGTATCTTGCCTAATTGGAAAATCCCTCGCAGCACCCGAGTGAGTCCCTCCCCTGGGCTTCAGTGAGCCCCAGGGCTGGCACTTGGACAGAGAGAGCAAACAAATGCCGCAGGTAAGCGTGCCACGTGCAAACTTTCAGAGCTGGTGCCCGCTCCCGCCAGGAAAGACTGGTCGGAGGCCTCATTTGGATATCTACCTCCTTCCAGATTTGTTTTGTGTTCATTTCAGCGGAAACACACAAATCACTGATGGCAGATAGACATGGAAGCCGCGCTGCCATAATGGAGAATTCTAGGTAGACAAGCAGGTGTTCTGTGGCTGTCACTGACGCAGCCCCTGACAAACGCCACTGCCGGCGCAGCTGACACGAATGTATGAGGTGCCTCTGCCCATCTCCCAAGCCAGAGCACCCGCAGAAACACATCATCTCTGACAGGGTGGCATTAAGCAAATGGATGCACACAAGTTCAAAAATAATGATATATTTTTTTTTGCCCCCACAAGCAAAGAATCTGTTTTTTGGTCATGATTATTGAGAAAGAAATGCTGGTGACACTGGGACTCTCAGCCCATGGAAACTGGTGCCACAGGACTTGGTTCTACGGCAGCCAAGCCTTCTGTCATGTTTCATTAGATGAGATCTGAGCGCCACTCCGCCCTGGCATAGTTGTGGCTGTGCTCTAGGTAAGAGACATGCATCTCCTAGGAAAAGGCTCTGAAGCCAGGCCTCACCTGTCCAGGTGGCCCAGTGAAGGCCCAGGGGAGCAACCCTGGGAGAAAGCAGAGCAGGGGACTGGCACAGGAGTCTCCCGCGCCAGCCCCTTGCTGGTGCCCCTTGTCCTCTCCAGGCTCTTTGCCTCAGACAGAAGATCTTTCAAAAACTTTAAGTCAGTCACATTAGTGCTTTGTTTAAAACTCCTCTGAGAGGGGCTGGCACCATCACATGGTAGGTTAAGCTCCTGCCTGCGGTGCCAGTATTGCATATGGGTGTCTGTTGAGTGTTAGTTTTTCCGCTTCTGACCCAGCGCCCTACTAACGGCCTGGGAAAACAGTGCTTGGGCTTCTGCACCCATGTGGGAGACCCAGGCGCAGCTCTTGGCTCCTGGCTTCAGACCAGCTCAGCTCTAGCTGTTGTGGCCAGTTGGGGAGTGAACCAGCAGATGGGAGATCTTTCTTTCTGTATCTCTCCTCTTTCTGTAACTGTGCTTCTCAAACAAATAAATATTTTAAAAAACTCTTCAATTTTTGTGTGTGTGAGGCATACAAGTCACTTAATATCCGGCTCCTCCCCGCTTGGTCACCGACACCTGCTCCTTATCTCCCACTTCCTGGTCTTACTCCTGTTCTGGCAGGAAGGCTCATTTCTGCCTCAGGACCTTTGTACCTGCCATTCCATCTTCCTGTAGCAGGCCTCCCCTAGATCCTTATGCGGCTCCTTCCTTCTCTCCAATTATTGGCCCAATGGTCATATTCTCAGGGCAGTCCCTCCTAATCACCTTACCTGAGATTTTTTCTACTCATAGCTTCCACCATCTTTATGCTTTCTTGTTTCAACTGTCCACTTAATTCTGCTTAAAATTGTGCAGTTTACTTACAAGCATGTTAGCTTCCTGCCCGACAGTATGGAGACTTTCCAAGCATAGAAGAGTGTCATGGCTGTCACTGAAGCTATTCACAGACCCTTCTGTTCACATCATTCCACATGCCCTGGCTCAGGTGATGTGCTTTAGCCAATGAGTTGTGACCAGCAATGACAGAGAGATTGGCTCACGTTGCCTTCCCCCTGCTGAGGACCAGGAACACACATGTTAAGATGGAACCTGGGCAAAAGCCCTCTGACAGCTCCCTCACACTGGATGCAAGCTAGGGAAAGGGCTATGCTTGCTGTTTAAAGCTCTTGGCTATTTCAGCATCACTCTAACCCATCTGGACCAACACCATCCTGGATGAACGAACTCATACATACATGACCTGCTCAGCCTGGTCTGTGTGACATCAACAACCTCAGGCCAATTCGGATTGTTCCCAACCGATTGTCTGTAAGTCCAGGGCCAAAGTCAGGAGAATGGGTCTATTGTGGAGGCTGCAAAGCACAGTGAAGATATTTTTGTGTCATGTGCCCAGCCTCCTCCCTAGCCAGGGCCCACAGCCAGCACACCCTCTCATTATTTGGTTGGAAAACAGCTCTCCTGAGAGAGCTGAGATAGAAGTGGCTCTTTCAGGCAGGTGTCTGCCTGGATCATGGGAGAAAAGAAGCCAAGCTCCTGCCTGTCACTGCCCCCTGCTGACCAGCCCCTCTCCATGAGGCTAACAGCTCCCATCTCTACTATTTCCTAGTTGCTTCCTTGGACAGTTCCTTTAACCCTTCTCAGCTTAGGCTTTCCTGTTGTGCAGTACGGGGAAGGGGACTGCCAAACAGGCATGGGAAAATGGAAATGAAGGGTAATGTACATTTTCCACAAACTTTGTGAAACATTGCATTTATCTACATATCTATTTATTACTTGAAAGGCAGAGAACACTTTCATTCACTGTTTCATCCCAAAATGCCTGCAGCAGCAGGGACTGGGCTCTGACGAAACCAGGAGCTCAACCCAGTTTTCGTCTTAGAGACAGAGACCTGACTACTCCAGTGAACACAGCGTGCATCAGCAGCAAGCTAGAATCAAGAGTGGAGCTGGGACTCCAACCCAAGCCCTTAGATACCTACAGCAGGAAGCTCCTAGCAGTGTCAACTGTGGCCCCAAATGTCCACCCGCCCTTGAACTCTTGAAGATGACTCCTGCCCTGCATTTCACAAGGCAGTGAGAATCAAACCACAAGAGGTCATTTCTGACACTTAATTCTATGTCTGGCACAAAGCGTGTACTCAATAAACACCAAGGTAGAGGTGTTTTCCTAAGCTCTAGAATAATGTCAGGATTCACACAGCAAGTCCTGCGTCCAGGTAGCTGCAGTTTCACAGGGTGTCAACTACAGTGGTAAGAAACAAATGAAGGAATTTTCTCCTAAAGCAACCAAATGGCTGTAATGATTTGAATTCCACCGAACGCAGAGGGACGCAGGGGCAGACCAGAGCCGTTCTACATGGCATGCTGTTTAGGGACAGGCACATTGGTCCTGTTTGTTGCTTTTAGCGTTATCATATTTTTGCACAGACCTTTTCATCTTGAAAATTAAATGACTATTCTAGAAGGTTACAGGACTTCTCACCCTCCCTCCCCCTAGTTGTATTTCCTTTTGAGACATTTAAAAAAGTTTCCAGTAGAAAAAAAAAAAAGCATGCTGTAAAAGGCTAGGTTGAATTATACGATACATTGAAATTAAAATGAAATTTTAAATTATCATGCAGTTGGGGATGATGTAGAATGAGCGATAATAAATAAAGGTTAAAAGGATGATGGCAGATCCTTTTTCATGCTTTTTATTTTTTTTTCCTTTCTGTTGTTTATAAAAACCTTCTCAGAAGATTAAAAATAATATTTCTTTCCCTATTGATTTTTTTCTTTTCCCATTTGGCAAACATTAATTTAGTTCCTGTGTTTCTAATAGAGCTGACACTAACACAGTTGTATTTATTTATTTCGTCCCCTGGACACGGCATGACTGGGGACAGTCCAAGCCTGAGGACAGCCGCAGGGCACCTCCAGAGGTGCCAGGCTTTGCTGTGGGCATGGTGCCCTGTTGCCGCCATCCTGCCCCAGGGTGGGCGTGGGGAGGACGCCTCCTGGGCTGCTAGCAGCAGAGAAGGCTGTTCTGAAAACAGTGCAGTCCCGCTTGGGTGGTACCCTCTGCCCTACTGCTTCTTTCCTTCATGGCCTAGCTAGCTCCCACCTGTTGGAATGAAGCCACCCCCCACCTACCATGCTTTGGTTTGCGGGACACAAAGCTCCTGGTGAAATAAGTTGCTCTTATGGATTCAATTCCTTCAGCATTCCACATGCTGGAGACGCGACAGTGAGTAAGACAAGGGTCTTACCCTCAAGAACGCCCAGTACAGCTGGGGAGACAAACGTCCGGCCATTGCAGCCATTTGGGGAGTCAACCAGCAGATAGAAGATTGTTCTGTCTCTCCTTCCCTCTGTAAATCTGCCTTCAAATCAAAATAAATCTGAAAAGAAAAAGAAAATTCTGGAGTATAAAAGGAGGAGGAGGAAGAAAAGGAGGGAAAGAAGAGAAGGAAAAAGAAAACAAGAATGGAAAATAGCTTTGCACCTATGCCTCCATTTTTGGAAAAAGCACAGTGATGTCCCTAGGCTTCATGGTTTATATGACTGACCCATTTGATACACGTAACAGCACCAAAGACTCACACAGAACTCCCCAGGCTCTTGTGGACACAAAACATGGCATCATCATCTGTGTCAACTGGCAGTTCTGTGGACAGCAGACTGTGCAACAAGTTCTCTTTGCAGGCCAGCGTGAAGACCAAAGATCTTCCCCTCAGGGGTCATGTAGTGTTTTTGATGGATCCACAGTTTAGGTTTATATTAACAATTGAGCCTGAAACCTTCTAGACTTCAGAGACTATATTAGGGTCAATGGTGTCATTTTGATGAAAGTAATAATTAAAAATATAGTTGGTAGGGGGGAGACCCGTGTGGTGGTGCAATAGACTAATCCTCTACCTTCCAGCACCAGCATCACATATGGATACTGGTTTGTGTTCCAGCTGCTCCACTTCTGACCTGGCTCCCTGCTTATGATCTGGGAAAACACCAGAGGATGCTTCAGGTCCCTGGGCCCCTGCATTCACTTGGGAGGCCTGGAGGAGACTGGCTTTGACCATCTCAGCTCCTGCCATTGTAACCATTTGATGAGTGAAGTAACAGGTGGATGATCTTGCTGGCTCACCTTCTTTCTGTAAATCTGTCTTCGAATAAAAATAAATAAATCTTTAAAAAATATATACTTGCTACTGGAAAATGTGCTAAGGTTGTTTATGTTTGAGAGTTGAGAACACTTTCCAAACTATGTTACAAACACAGGAAATGTTCATTGGAGTTACCTAAAATGGATTTCCTGCTTTAATAAATTTGGGTAACACCTCGAAACAGAGGCTCTTTAATATACTCTTCCCACGACATGAATGTGCTTTGCTCAGCACATTCTGTAATTGTCTACACTTGAATATGTCTCCCCACCCCTTTCTCTTCCTCCTCTCTCCCTCAGCCTTTCCCTCTCAGAATTATCTAAAGTACCTGTGTGAGTGGGATATTAGTTATGAAGTTCTGAGACCAAGTACATTATCAAAGTGCTCAAATAAAAAAGAAATGAGAACGGTAATGGAACATCGCAGGAAGAATGTTCTGACTGCACATTGCCTTGGTTCTGAGTAAAAGTTCATCGGCAGGGGCAGAGCATTTAATGATATCAACCAGGTATGGCCATAGTCTTCATGTTACAGAATTGTAAAAAACAAAAATCACCATGCCTTGTAATATCTTTGGTAACTTCTGATCCTGCATAATAGTAGATAAACATTTGGAGAAGGAATACATGTCTCCGAAAAGGATTTCCTCCAGACAGAAAGACTCCATCGCCTGGGACAGGTGTCTCACCACCAACAGCTCCAAGTGGAGTTAGTTTGAGATGGTACTTCTTCCCCTTTAGTGTTAAAGATGTAAATCTTTATCAGTATAGTGTAGTGAAAACCACTCAGCCCAATACCTTGTCAAGTACAGTGCTAGGTTCCTGACACAGAAGGGGCCAAGACCACAGGCTTGTGAGGACCTCATAGTCTACTGAGACACAGACCCAATCAATGGGAAGAATGGGGTAGTGGAGGCATAGGACACGGGGAGAAAATTACCCACGAGGAGGTCAAAGGGGGGGTTCACCAACCAAGCCATCATGGCCCCAGGCCTTGAAGGATGAACGATGTTTCCTAATGGGTGGCGAGGGAAAGAACACGTTTGGACAGGCACGGGTTCTAGAGGAGGGCGTGCTCAGAGCCCAACGCTTCACTGCCTGGGGCTGTGGCGCACATTGGTAGACACCTTGTGTGTGGCACAGGAGGCAGACCATGGACACAGGGAAGAAGTAGGGTGAGGCAGGCAGGCTATAAAAGCTGCTGCAGGATCCTGATCCCAGTGAATTGGCTGTGCGGCTTTGTCAATATGGCAACTACTCATTCCAGAGCTTACACATTAATGGAGACACACAGTTTCTGGTGTGAACTTGGGCAAATTACTTAACCTTCCATTTTTTTGTTTCTTCATCTGTACTATAGATGGATTGCTGAAAAGATTAAATGCCATAATATATGTGCTTGACATAAAACAAACACGTGTCGATGGTTGTGAATGTTGCTGTTATCTGTATCATCCAAAAGGGTAAGTGAAGAGAATGCATGTGATGGTACTTCATCAGTCAAAAAGCAGAATGTAGCAATTATTACTGTCAGGGCTGCTGTGTTGGCTCAGTTGGCTAATCCTCAGCCTGCAAGTGTCAGCATTCCCTATGGGCACTGGTTCACGTCCCAGCTGCTCCACTTCCCATTCAGCTCTCTGCTTACAGCCTGGGAAAGCAGGCCACTAGCGTAGGGAAGCCTTGGGACCCTGAATCTGCTTGGGAGACCCAGAAGAAGCTCCTGGCCCTTGGCTTCAGATCAGCTGTGTTCTAGTCGCGGCAGCTGTTTGGAGAGTGAATCAGCAGATGGAAGATGCTTAGCTTTCCTTCTCTCCATCAATCTTTCAATAAAAATAAGCATTAAAAAAGAATTATCATTGTCTTGTATGTCAACATTCCTATCCAGGAATGCCTGCTGAGAGCCTCTGAGAGTGTGCACAGAGGAGGTACTGGGAAGCTCCAGGGGCACCTTTCATGTGGGTCAGGGTGAGGGGATATGCTAAGCATTGGCTGGAGAACGGTGCACACAGGCATTTACGTGTATATGTAAGTTACAGCCAGTAGTACAGTTCAGTTAAGATCACTGGGTTTTGTTTTCTTTCTTTTGAATTGACATTACACCTAGAGTCAAAAACACTTCCTGGAGGCATCACTTCAGTGGCTCTGGACGGCTCACTATGAGCTACTCCCCTGACACTCGTGGTCCAGTCCTGGCATGCAGTCACTCACTGCAGGATGCAAGGACCTCAAATAATCTTTATTTATGCCAGTTCTTTGTCTTTACAGGTAAAGAAATAAGGCAGGAAACCCCATTCCTATCTCCATTTCTCCAGGTGGAAAAAGCTTTCACTCAATCTTCTCCCACCAGTCTTCCCTCGTCTCAAAGTTGACTTGGGCTCTCAGCTTGTCCGACTTGCCTTAGGACAAGCTTTAAGTTCCCCAACTGCCCTAAGTTTCAGACCTTTTTTTTATATATATATATAAAAAAAAAAAAGCCTGCTTCTCTTGTAACAAACAACACCTTAGAAAAGCCAAGCGATTTATTTTTAACAGATTTTTAAAGTGTCCTAAATCACCAACACTTCCCTGTAGGGCAGGATGTAAGACTCGGCCATCATTATCAATCATGCGCCAGGTCTGCCATGAACAGGCACCGCAAAAAGTGTGGGGCACAAATTAAGGATGCTCTCTGGCCCGAGCCCTTGGTGGGCTGGCTAAATTGCTTTGTGCCACATGGAAGAGAAGAACCGAGTAGTTTTCTATATTAGTGATGGCTCAGTGCCTGCCGTGGTCTGTGGAAGTGAGCTGAGGCCAGAGCCACCCGGGGGCTTCACAGCACATTTTCTTGGGGGTGTCTGAAGACCTCTGAAGACCTGCATCCACAGGCAGGTTGAGAATTGCTGGAAACGAATCATGGAAGAAAGACTCGACTTGCCTCTGAAGTCTAAATGCCTCAGAACTCACATGGATTTGTTTGTGATTCATGGAAGACATGCATCAGCTTGAGAAAAAAAAATAACGGGGAAGCAAGTGTCGCTCTTCATGCTGCCCACCGTGCTCCCTGCTCCTCTACCCTGGCCACCTTCTTGCAGACTGCATTTCCTGACTCTACCCAAATGCATCTGCAGAGTGCCAAGCCCAACCGCAGTGTGGGTCCTTTCTCCCTCTTTTCTTCGCTCCGTCTTTCCTTCTCCCTCCCTCTTATTCCCCCCTCTCTTCTCTCCTCTCCTCTCTCTCTAAACCTTTTACACTGCAGTTGAACAAGCCCCTGGATAAAGACTTTATCCAAAAACCCCCTCTTTAAAGTTATTTCAAATTTCTCTGCAAGGCTTTCAGAAATCTGTTTGTTTGAGGGCAGAATTAGATGTGACCGGCGTTTTATTGTGACATAAAACCATATTTCTTCCCTGGAAGATTAAAAAATAAAATCGGTTAATAAGAAAAGCTGTCAGCAACAGAAAATGGCTGACATAATCCGTTTATCCTCCGAGCAATAAAGATATTGGTCCTTGGGAGTCTATCCTCTCTCTCATGTTATTTCGCCCAAAACATTATCTTCCCAGCATTCTGATGGATTAAGAAGTCATATGGGAGATAGCAGGGAAATGACAGATACAAAAAAATATATAATATCCTTTCATTTCCCCTCCTCCCTCCACACTCACTCAGATCTCCCCTCTTCTTCCCTCCCTCCCCCCACCGAAAACACACACCACACACTTTATTTTCCCCTTTTCCCTCTCCCTGACACCCTCCCATTTTTCTCACTTTTGGAAAAGAAATAGATCTTCTGTCACCCACAGTTCCAATATTATGATCATCCTAATAGGGGTGGTGATGCAAAGTGGCACCAAAGTCATGCCACGCGTGTGTGTGCGTGTGTGTGTGTGTGGGTTGCACACATCTGCGTAAACACAGACTGCCAAATGAAGAGATGAACCCTTGATAAGCACGTTAAACACCTAGAGAGAAAGAGAGCTAAGCCTATCTAGCCACACTACTAGATTTTCTAATCTCAGATTTCTGACAATAGCATAAATTTCAGGAAGAAGGCTGAAGGCAGCACGGCTAAAGGAAACAATAAAAGGAGCGTTGAAGAGGCTACAATTAACACTGTGGTTGGGTTTCAGGGGAGTGAGAAAAATCATTTTGCTCAAGACAAAGAAGCTCAGTGTGGACAAACTTGTCTTCCTGTTTCCTCACTTAGTGCTGCCTTCACCATTTTTGTTCTACATACAATTTCCACTCAATTGTTCTAGAGAAAAGATACTTGACAATACCCAATAAAATATCCAGGATACTTTTTACATTGCTTTACAAATAATCACCAGATCCTCTTCCTGGGATTTGAATTAGGAATACTGGGAATGCTGAGAAAAACCCGGCAATGTCTCTGGAAGCCTTTACTGGAGTGTAACTGACTATAAGCATCGTCTGTCTCTGAGTGGTACGGCGTGGTGACTTGCCATCCATGTGCGTTGTGCAAGGATGACTAAAACCAGCTTTCTATTGCAATGTCCCCGTCTCTTCCACCTGAGTCTCTCTCTTTTCCGACTCACACTTCCCTTGAGTGCAAAACCACCACTTTGACCACCTGTACAGATGTTTTCTTCAAATTGTGTTAGTTGTGTTTCACGAGAATTTGACAAATTTCCTGCTGCCTGACATGTGTGTTGCCGTAGGTAAAATAACAAAGCTGAGGAAGAAATAAAACACCAGGTAGAGACAATGAGTCCAATAAATGGTGAAGGAATGGCAGATTTCTGGAAATCCATGAATGTGGGCAATTACCCATGCATATACAGACGCATGCTTCAGTATCTGGAAATGGTGCAAAATAGACACTCAGCTTTTTACCAGTCCACACTTACCTATGTTCCCAGAAATTAAAAAAAAAAAAAGCAGGCAAAATCTGTTGTTTTTCTACTAGCTAATACTCAAATGTGTCTTTTAATACAGCGATTTTAAGTGGGTGCAGGAAATGGGCCAGGTTAAAGAGATGTGATTTGGGTATTTCACTCCATCAATTTCATCTCCTCTCCCCCTTTTTTTTTTTGTCCAAAGCATTTAACAAATTGCAAACGATATGACAGAAATACTATCTGGATTCCTAAAAATCACGTTGATTTTTTTCAGTTCATATGCTGCTATCTACTTGTCTCTTCCTGTGGCAAATGTCTTTGAAAACCATAACTTTCCATATTTTCTGAAAGTCATTACTATAAAATCCCTTAATTGCGTTGTGCAAGATATAGCGGCACCCACCGAAGACAAATATACACATTTTATTACAGCAAAGCCTCTTTATTTAAGTGGCTATAAAATCACATGTTAAACAAATGTCTACAGCAATTAAAGCTATGGGGTAAATTCAGGAACCATGATTACTGAAGCTAAATGTTTAACTGAAGAATAGGGTTTTCCTCAATTATAAGCTTTAGTGTATAAGAGCTGCTTTGATTGTTAGTGTGTTTGAGTTCTATATCATGAATCTGAGCTCCTCAAATATTTCACATGATATTTGTAATGACTGAAACAGCAATTCTGAATTAAATTCCTAGTTTGACAATTGGCTGTGCCTAAAACACAATTCATTTGTTACTTCATTAAGGATGTTATTGTTGCTGTGTTAAAGCAGGCATTATAAATCATTCTAACGCAAGGCTTAATGTAGTCATAAGCCAATGCCTGAAATTGACTAAGAATCAAGTTGAAAGTGATCACACTTGCAAGTGACTGCACTTTGCCTGTAACACTCACTGAGTGTCAGCGTGCACAAGGTGCTATGCCACACAGCAGAGCTCTGCAGATGAGCAGAACAAGGGCAATGCCTTCCTGAATGCCACACCCTGGCAGAGGAGATAGTGTGGGGTGCTGACAGAGGAGGCAGAGGGCTGGGAACACACGGTTTACTCCACGGATGTGATAGGGCTCCGGTCCAGCCTGGGGTTGTAGCATGGAAGTCCTTTCTTCACACATCACTGCATTCCTTAACCACGACCCTGATCTGGAGAGACGGAGGCCGGCATCTCAGGGCCTTCCAGAGCCTTTCTGTGGGAACCTTACTGAAGCACCCTGGGAGCACATCGCGTGGCGCTGCATGGCTCAGCTGTTGCTTAGTGAGCTAGTCTAGAAGCCCTGACGTAATTACAAACGAGTAGAGAGATGGAGAACTGAAACATGCTTATGGACGTCTCCAAATGCACTTTAAAGATCAAGAGCTAGCCAGGTTAATCTTCTTTCAAAGGGCACAGAGGCCAAGCTACTACTAACACCTGTGTGGTCTTCACCATAGCACTGTGTGGGTTTTCCAGCATCCTTGTCTGACATGACACTGAGATGCTTGAGAACCGAGCTGTCCCATGGTAGGTAAACAATAAATGTTTATTAGAATCAATTAAATGAAACTAGTTTACTATCAATGAACAGCATGATTTGTCAAAGTTGTAAGTAATTTCGTTTGTTAATTTGTTCTTTTTTCCCACAGTTATTGTAGCAATATTGTACTCTCAGGCATATTATATTACATTATTATTATATTATATTATTATATTATATTATACTTTTGACCTCATCATATAACAGATTATTTAAAAGTATTCAGTTATTAATAATAAGCAAAGCACTTTGCATTATTGATTTAGAAATCTTAACATACAATATGAAAACGTCCTCAAAGGTTCATGAAAATGTATGTTATTTCTAAAGTATACATGTATTTCAAACTTTATCAAAACATCAAAATGTTTAGCTTACATCAAAACAAACTTGCACTAATTTGCTGAAACACATCTAAATGGAATCTGATTGGAGGCACTAAGAAAAAGTCTGAAGCAGTTCAAGATGCGGTGCCTCTGTGGTCTCCACGTTTTCTTAGGAGCAAGGGTTTACAATGGCCTCTTAGGGGCTCACGCTCCCTCTAGGACCACAGCACATAAACGTGTCAGACAGGAAGTTGTGCAAAAGATACTCCTGCAAGCCCAGCTTGCCTGGTCTCTGGCCTACCTTCTGAGTAATATTGTCCTGACTCTTGTATAATGCTGTGCTGCCTTGTCACAAGACACTTTGCCTCATCTGATTACCATCATGTTCACTTGCCTTGGGAGTTACTTATCACAGAGCTGCTCAGGGGACTTTTTGTTCATCTTTAATCAGAAAAGAATATTAGCAGATAAGATAGCAGAATGCATTTAGGGCTATATGGGATGCGGCTTCAGAGCAGCAAGAAGGATTTTCTCATGTGGCCTGAGAAATTATTCCATTCTTTCAAAAATACCGAAGCCATGTGTGATGCAAGCTGTTCATTAAAAGTTAAAATAATAAGCAGGGGAAAATAGTAAAACTCTTTTCACTACCACCTTCATCACCCTCCCTGCATTTGCCTCTCATTTCTAAATGATAGGGCCTCTCCCCCATGGTGTTCAAAAACTCAACCACTGATGACAAAGAAGTGATGTGATGTGCCCCAGCCCGGACCAACCATAGCACTGCATCCTCCAATCACGGGGACTAGGTCAGGAGTGGGAATATGCTCCAGAGTGGGTCCTTTAGAACCCACTTCTGGAATTAACATCTGGATATCAGGAAAAAGCAGCCTGTTCCTGATGCAGTTGCTAAGCCTGGAACCTTCAGTACCATCTTGTCTAATCACAGAGGAACCAGAAAGACACAGGAAAAGCAGGAGAAATGGAAAGAGGCAAGGCCTCCCTGATGTTGGATCTCTGGCTCCCACTTACGGGATGCAAACTCGCTGGGTCAGAGGGAAGTAGCAGCTGTTTATAACTTAGACAATCCAAAGTAATAGTAAGATTCTAGACTTTGCTCTTGCACTTAAATATGCACAGATAGGAATAGGTAAAATTATGATATGTTATTACCTGATTTGTTTGATGATAACGCTTGGGGTTATTTTCAAATCCAAATATACAGATCTACCTCATTCTTTGTAGAAATCATGTGCTATTCCATACTCTACATTGCTATGATTGGAGGGACCTACTATTTGGTCAAGTATTCTGAGTGTGTCTGTGAAGGTTCTTCTGCATGACATTAACATCTTAAGCAAAGTCAGGGCTGATGCCACAGTACAGCAGCTTAAGCTGCCAACTGCAACGCCAGCATCCCATCTGGATGCTGACTCAATTCCTGGCTGCTCCACTTTTGATCAGCTCCCTACTGATGTAACTGGGAAAGCAGCGGAAGTTGGTCCAAGCAACTGAGCCCCTGAACCCATGTGGGAGACCAGATGACACTCTGCGGCCCTGGCTCCTGCCTACCAGAGCCTTAGCCATTGCAGGCACTGGGGGAGTGAACAGTAGATGGAAGATCTCTCTATCTCCATTTCCCACTTCCTTTCAAACAAATAGCTCTGTTTTAGAAAACATTTTAAGTGAGGCAGTTTTTCTTTTCTCATGTGGATGTGGCTCATTCAATCAGTGGTAGGTCTAAAGAATCAAAAATCTGAACCAGGGACATTGTTTTGCTGTCTGCCATCTGGTGCTCCTGAATTGAACCTTCAGTACCACTTGAAGCATCAACTCCATCCTGTTCTTCCTATGGCTTCCCAATAAACTTTCATTCTCTTTTATTTGCATCTTATATATGCCTCATTGAATCTTTTGCTATGTTTTTTTTATGCTATGGTGAATGTGACTCTGAATTATTATATGAATTTTAAACCTATAAAATGTTAATGGGCTTATATGTTGATGTTGTGTTCAGATGCCTTGCTGCACTACTTAATAGTTCCAAGAGATAATATTTGCAATGTTTCTTTTAGACATTTGAGGTGGAACAATCCTATTTCCAAGTACTAACTGCTCAACCCTTCCTTCCTAATACCTATGACTGCTGTGTTATCTTATTCCTTTGCTTAGTGTCATAGAATAAGGTTGGAAGTTTGCAGTGATGTCCCTGAGTCCTTCTCACCTTCAGAGGCTGTTTCTCAAGCCTTGCCTAACACGATCCTTGGAGAAAGTGTCTGTCGGGATTCTCCATGTAACGAAGAAGTATTTCCACAAACACCTACAAGTGGATTCAGAAATGCAAGGCAAATGGCCGAGGAAGACACTGGGACACTCCAAAAGGAACACACAACACTTCAATATTAAAATGCGTATGTGAGGAGATTACTAAAATGCTTGAAAACAAATTCAAAAGAACGCCCACAGGATGACTCAAAAAATGCAGAGAAGCAAACACACAAGTTAAAGGAATCCATACACATCACGGATGAAAAATTCTGCCAACAGATTCAGATATTAAAGAGAAATCAAACTGAAATATTACAAATGAAGAATTCAATATGTCAAATGAAAAAATCACTGTGGAACCCTTAACAAAAGCTTGGTGATGCAGAAGAAAAGATCTTACTGCAACTCTGTCAGTTTTATTTTTGTTAGTGTTTTAGTTTCAACATTTTTTTTATCCTGCATCTTAAGCAGAGTAGAGATGAGCTTCATTTTCATATAGTTTGAAAATATTTTAGTTAGTCCATTTAGTCTATTTGATTTTAAGGTGACTACTGATATGTTTGGGTTGTATTTACCAAATCTGTTCTATTTCCTTTTACTCTCCTCTTGTGTTTTTTATTGTTCCCGTTCCCCACTATTTCCTGAAAATGGTACTGCCTTACCATTGTAGTGGTCAATGCTGCAATTATCAGATACATCCTCAAGTGATGCAACACGCCTTAATTGCTATCAAACTATTTTTTAGACAACATACTCATTAGATCTCTCAGCTGCATTTACATACCCTGGCTGGCTTCTGTGCCATTGTTATTGTGTGTTTGTGAATCTAATATCATGTTACAATTACTTTCTATAGTTAATGTGAATTTATATTCATCTATATCATTCTCACTTTTCCTCGTTATTCTTTTATCTCTGTGATCATATCTAGGATAAATTTCTTCCTACCAGAAAGTATCTTTACTGCTGAGTCTCGGTGACAAATTGTGAGATTCTGGTTCAGTCCCCAAATGGCCACAAGGGCTGGAGCTGAGCCAGGCTGAAGCCAGGAGCCTGGAACTTCATCAGGGTCTGTCACCTGGATGATCATCTCCTGCTTTCCCTGGTGAATTAGCAGGGGGCTGGATTTGAAGAAGAACAGGTAAGACAGGAG
Organism: Ochotona curzoniae; assembly: GCF_017591425.1. Taxonomy (NCBI): domain Eukaryota; kingdom Metazoa; phylum Chordata; class Mammalia; order Lagomorpha; family Ochotonidae; genus Ochotona; species Ochotona curzoniae. The sequence continues at coordinate 2,229,583 of NW_024465035.1, forward strand.
CTGGTACCCATATGGGATGCCAGCATTCCAGGCAGTGGCTTGTTCTGTTGTCCCACAATGCCAACCCCTAAACAACTTCTTTTAAAGTATGTATTGGTACCGACCACATATTCGTTAAAGTCATTAATTGTAACGCACATTCTACAACAGCTTCTCCAGTAACTCACATTTTTGTAGAAGAGGAGATTGAGACTTAAAGGGCTCACATAGTTACTAAATAGTAAAGAATGAAACTCAAATATTCAGCCTCAAAATTCCAACTTGTAACCTCTCTCATGACAGAACTCTGGGAATCCCAAATATCTGACTAAATTATAGTCGAAAATCTGAAGATTTAACTTCCCAGTGCATTCCTCTGTCCTCATGATTGGCTCTCCATCAAATCCGTCCACTTTCCCACATCTGTTTATGCATTCACTCATTCATCACTAACCAAATGTTTGTGTTTGTGTTTGTGCACATTTATCACACAGTTCCAGCCCTGCAGATACACAGCAAACAGGACAGCCATGGCTTCTGTCTCCTGGGATGTACACTCAAAGGGCAGATAACAAACAGGAAAATACACAGCTCGAGGGGCGGTGAAGTCGATGAACAAATAAAATAGCCTTATACAGTAACTGTGATATTTGACATTTAGATAAGTGCTCAGATTAGACCACACAGAGAAGGCAACATTTACGCTGCAACCTGAATGAGGAAAGTATTCTATGCAGAAAGGCCTTACATTTGAGAGAGACTTGGTATATTAAAGGAACAGAAGGAAGCTGCGTGACTGGAGCCTCACGAATGAAGAAGGGATTGGTATAACATGATGCACAAATATTTGTAGGGATGCAGTATTTCAGGAAAAGGTCATGGTAGAAACTTTCATTTTGAGGCGTAAGGGAGTAACTGTTACCATGTTTATCCTTCCAGCAAAAGCCATGACAAAGCTGGACAAAACATGTGTAGGCAAACGACAGTCTGCAGATGCTGAAGAACAAGCAACACAGAAATGGTCATCTTGTAAGGGAAAACAAATAAGGCACCTCTAGGACCACTCTGGCATTGGGCCTGAAAACATCCAATAGAGCACCTCACAGCAGGAAGACCCAAGCCAGCACATGGTCCCCAGGACTTCGGAGAACACTCCAGGATGACACGGCGAGAGGCTGCAGGACAGAGCCTCACAAAAACAGACCTTCTTGGAAAAAGACTTTAGAAATCTCTACCAAAATGCTACCTATGAGGAGGCAGCACATTGGGTTAAATCACTCCTACAGGGATTGGTTTGACCTGGCTGCTTTGCTTCCAATCTAGTCCCCTAACAGTGAGCCCGAGAAAACAACCAAGCATGCTGCATGGACGCCGGTCCCTGAACCCACGTGGGAGACCTGGCTTATGCTTGTCCGAACTCTGATCATCTGGGGCGTGAACTAGAACCCGGCTAGAATCTTGAGCTCTTTCTCTCCAACTATGCTTTTAAAATAAATAACTCTTAAAAAAAAAACTGCATTTTTAGCAAGCCTTTCCCTCTCCCAGTTGATACTTACTCACATTGAAATTTGATAATCACTACTTTCTTAGAGACTTGAGAAATCAGAAAAATGAAGAATTGGTTATAAAGTCCTTAAGCGGACAGGTGGCATTTTGTTATTAACCCCCTGATTGGCACACTGACCTCTCTATTCTACCTGAAGACAAAGGGTCCAGCAGAGGTTCCTGAATTATTACATCTAAAACTTGGGGAGTGAAGCAGTCTGACCAGGAAGCCTCTCCTCATTCTAGCCTCCATTGCCAGAGCCAAGTAACAGAGCCAATGAGACAAGATCTCAGAATAAGTGGTTTCTGTCTCTAATAAACCTGGGTGAGAAAGCCATCTCCATCAACTTCTGTCCTTTGGAAACTCCCTCGAGCCCCCACTGCCCATCAATTACTCTTCCCAGCAACACGGATTCAAGGTAAACAACGACCCACCATTCTGCAGGCTCTGAAGAATGTCGCCTCTGAAGGCGGGGGGTTGCACCTGGGAATTGCTCACTTTGACGACCACTACAGCGACGCCCCACCATCCTGTCAAGGCTTGGGATCAAGTTTAGTTTTGAAAAGAGCAGAGAGAACAGCATAATTTAAAAATCAAAGAAATCCATTTTAGTAGTAAAAGGTTAACAGCCTTGAGGAGGAACAATTTTTAATCACCCCCGTCTAGACTCTATCGCTGGAATCACCAGCCTCCGGGTGAAATATGGCCCAACTGCCGCCACCACACGGCTCCTAAAGACTGTTGTATTTAATCATGTCTGCGCGCCACTTACGGATCTTCATTATGGTTCCCGATGCTGTTGCGCCGGGTAAAATATTAATATCCATAGTAATGATGCATGAAGCTTGGAGTGTAATTTCTTCACTCTTCTTGTCTGATATTAAATTGTTACCACTTTATCATTTGTGTAGAACTGCACGTTTCAATTAATCTTTCCATATCAGCAGCCCTGATTAATATAGATCATGATTCATAAGCTTATCGTCACTATAGTTTTAACAGATCATTTATAAAGATCTTAAATTTCAGGGTCTGGGAGGTGCAGCTGCTGTGTCCAATGTGCCTTTTCATTCTGTGTTCCAACAGGGCTGCTATCCACCGGCTGTCACCTCCTGTTGAATAATTAATTTCAGGAAGCCAAACAGCATAGGGGAAGGGGAAACAAAACGGAATTAGGGAGTCTGACGATTGGCAGGCCACCGGGCAATGTTTGTGCACCTTCCCATGCCCAGCCCGGATGTTGGCCACTCTCCGTGGGCCGAAAGAGCTGCTCTGGGGAACGAATCGCAGGTGTGTCCCGGCTTCTGCCGGCTGCAGCGAGCCATCCCAGGACAGTTGTTGGGGTTCACTGGCGCACTGGATAACTGCCCAGACAGCTGCTGCCGTTCACGTGAATGGCCAGACCTCATCAGCTCTGGCATGGTGCCTGGGGCCTGACGCGAACCCTGCTATGCACCGTCTACAGCATGTGCTCGGTGCAGGCTGGGAAACGAACAAGGGGGAGGTTTTCAAACCTTTTTGAACCACTTAAGCTCGGGCTCTCTGTGCTGCAACCAGGAAATCTGGCGGCAGGAGCTCCTTCCAGGTCTCCCACGTGGGTATAGGGGCCCAATCATCTGGGCCATCCTCCAGTGCTTTCCCAAGCCATAAGCAGGGAGCTGGATGGGAAGTGGTGCAACTGGGACTTCGATGGCTGCCCTTAAGGGATACTGGCTTCAGCTTAAGCTGCTGCACCACAACACTGGCCCCAACCCAATAGCATTTTCTCTGGCCACCTTGTAATCATTAATTCATAAAGTCCTCAGAGATGTCCTCATGTCCACCACTCTCCTGACAGGAGAGAGGGGTGACTGAAGCCCACCAGAACAGTGAAACTTTTTAAAAGTTTGCAGAAACATAGCTTATTATTTTATCTTTAACCGAAATGCACATTTACTCACCACTGCCTTACTGTGGAGCCAAGATTTTGTCCTTTAATGTCTATGCACTGATGAGGCTCTGCTTCTCTTCCTTACACACCTAGGAAAAGGCAGCAGGCACAATTCCCAGCTCCTGTCAAGTACAGCAAGAACTTAAAGTCACTTAGGAAGCAATCTAAGTAAAGAAACTTTATAGATGTTTGTTTCTCTTTTATAATGATTTTGCCCACATCTAATTCAACAGCTATCTCTTAGTGATATCAATCCACAGCATTCATTCAATGTTCAAAGAGGCAAGGGTTCCTCTTGTCACACTTATCATCAGTTTATGTAATGTTTGATTCAATTTCATGGCCACATTATTAAATACAACTGTCACAATGAAGATTTATGAACGTAGACAATTAAGCACTTGGTAAGAGCAGAGCTGACACGAGGCTGTCCAGGTGTGGGGCTGTCTGTCAGTGGGCTTGTCTATTGCATCCCAGGCCTGTGTGCTTGCTATGTGCCTGCAGTGGACCTGGTCCTGACTCCACACGCAGAACTTCAAGAGCCAGCCTTCCTGGTCTCTTCCCCCACTTGGCTTCTCTGGGACCAGGGGAAAAATCACACCTCTGGGTATCAATCACCACTTCTGTAATATGGCGAAAGTAATGGTGCCTATCGCTTCAGCCCACACAGACTAACACAGTTGATACATTTGTAAACAGCTTAGCACAGAGCAGAGAGAGTTCTGTCAATGTCGGCTATGGCTAGCATGAACGCAGCTGAACTTCAGTTTAGTTGGTGGCAGAGAGAAGGGTGGTAGATGAGGACGACACTGGAGACAGGGTGGCTCAAAACCAACTCAGGGGCCAGGCATCTCAGTCCGCCACCACTGGAGAAGCCTGCATCTTCTCTCGGAGTGCATGGGTTCGAGTCCCAGCTCCACCCTCTGTTCCAGCTTCCTACTAATGTGCACCCTGGAAGGCGACAAACGATGGCTCAAGCACAAAGATCTGGAGTGACTTCCTGGTTTTTAGCTCCTGGCTTCTGCCTGGTCCACCCGAACATGATGGACATTTGGGGAGTGGACCAGCAGATGGAAAATCTCTCTCTGCCTCTCTGCTTCTTTGCCTTTCAAATTAAATCTGTATTTCAAATTAAACATATATATGTGTGCGGACACACACTTACATATATAGTCTTTGTTTCTTCTTTACAATCACTCCCTCTGCTGGTCCAGGCTCCAGGTTCCTCTGTGTGTCTCCAAGGCAGCCCTTGTCATGAAACCTCTACAGGACTTTCCCATGTGAGCCTTCTTCAGTTTCACAAGGCACTTGGCCTCTCTGCTGCCATGTAGGTCCTTGCCACGCCCTTGCAAACAGGAGCCCAAGGTCCCAGTCACGAACCTTCCACTCCAGAACTTCTCATCACAATTACATACCACAAAGCGTTTAACAAAGTATTGCATTGAATAGACAATGCATTTTTCTATTGGATGCCTCCATAACTTGCATGTCGTCAGCACTTAGGACAAAGCCTGGGATCATTTAAAATGAATGAACAAACATGAATCTATGTTGTTTCTTTTCTCTTTCTCATCTTGAGTCATCTGCTGCTGCTTTTCCCAGGTGGTTAGCACAGGACTGGAAGTGGAGCACCCAGGGCATGAACTACTGTCCAAATGAGATGCTGGCACTGCAGGCAGCTGCCTAACCCATGATGCCATATGCCTGTTCCCAGAATCAATTTCTTAAAACACTGTAGCTTCTCACCTCTTTAGCCACACCACTTAGAATGTGATGTTACAGTTTTCATTAATTAGAATTTTAATAATCCAAAATCAGCAGATCCTAATTAGTAAAAAATTCAGATTCTAGAGATACAGAAAGGAAATACAATTATTGCGTTTAATTGCACAGTTATTGTTTAAATACAGAGTAAAGAAACTGAATTATAATGCAAGAAGAAGGCACTTTTGGATTTAAACTTGGGGGGCCTGGGTCTTCATCCGAGCCAAGTCTCTGAATCCCAGCTTCTTCGTCACAGGAGAGGAGTGGATTGGGTCTTCCTGAAGTCCTTCTTCCTCTGGGATCGGGTCAATAATTCTTGCTTTGCAGAGGTGATGGGAAACTTCTTTAAAAATGCTATTTCCGTTTTGTAAAGTTTAGCGATTCGTCTAGTGTTTGATTACTCGAATACTTAATTCTACAATGGTTTGCTATGGAAAAGCATTTCCAGACGTTAACCAAGCCTAACTCATCACACATCGTAAGAGCTCATATTCATTACTGTGACATGCAAACAGCTGCTGACTTTCAGAACAATGGTCTGGGGGCCCCATTTCAGACCTACATCTGCTTCTGTCTTGTCTCTGTCCGGATCTGAATCTGCCTGACCCCATGTTCATTTACATTTTGTCTGTCATTTACAGACTGCTGGTAAGATATAGGCTCTGTTGTGATATTACAGCCAGTGTGCTACTCACTGCCCTGCCTTCTACCCTTGCCACAGGGTAAAAAGACAAAAGAAGCAGAACAGAGTGGTAGTTCTAACATTTGGGGCCGGGTCCAGCACCATGGCCTAGCAGCTAAAGTCCTCACCTTGAAAACCTAGCAGCTAAAGTTCTCATGCTTGGATCCCATACAGGTACCGGTTCTAATCCCAGCAGCCCCACTTCCCATCCAGCTCCCTGCTTGAGGCCTGGGAAAGCAGTTGAGGATGACCCAAAACCTTGGGACCCTGCACACTTGTGGGAGGCCTGGAGGAAGTTCCTGGCTTCTGGCTTCAGATCAGTGCAACACCAGCTGTTGCGGGTCACTTGGGGAGTGAATCATCGAACAGAATTATCTTCCTCTCTGTCTCTCCTCCTCTCTGTATATCTGACTTTGTAATTAAAAAAAAAAAGGATTTGGGGCCAGCACCATGGCAAAGCCTCTGTCTGCAGTGCTGGCATCCCATATGCATGCCAGTTTGTGCCCTGATTCCTTCCTGATCCAGCTTCCTGCTGATGGCCTGGGAAAGCAGTGGAAGGTAGCCCAAGTTCTTAGTCCCTGCACTCACATGTTAAATCCAGAAGAAGCTCCTGGCTTCGGCTCAGCTCAGTTCCAGCTGTTGCAGCCATCTGGGAAGTGAACCAGTGGATGAAAGATATCTCTGTGTGTTTCTCCTTCTCTCTGTAAATCTGCCTATCAACTTAGTGTAAAATCTTAATTTAAAAATAAGCTATAAGACTTCATAATTTTAACAGCTTTATCCAGGTATAATTCATAAATTCAAAAAGTGAGTATATTGATGGGAAAAATATGATGAGCTTGGAGTACATCCTTTGTGACAGCAAGGCCAGCACCAATGATGCTGAACGTAGGTCTCTCCATTGAAGAAACTGTTGGCAGGGACAGCATTGTGACACTATGTGAAATCCTGGAATCACACATGGTCATCAGTTCAAGTCCTGGTTGTTCCATTCCAATCAGCTCCCTGCTGTGTGCCCAGGAGAGCAGCAGAATATCGGCCACGGATTTGTGTTTCTGAACCCACGTGGGAGATCCGGAACCAGCTCCCAGCTCTTAGCTTGAGTCTGGCCTGGCCAATGAAGCCATTTGAGGAGTGAATCAGCAGATGGAAGAATTTTCTGTTTCTCTATAACTCTGCCTTTTAAATATATAAGAAATAAATCCTTTTAAAAATTTGAATCCTCTACCTAACAAGTTCAGCTTGAGAGAGTGAACTCCTGAAATGGTCACCTTGCCTGTGGAGGCTATGCCCTGCTTGCCTCTGGGAAAGACTAAGCACGGTCGTTAACACAGAAATCTCACCCAGCTAGACCTATGTGACCTACAGGCTGACAGCATCATCTCTTGAATAGCAGGCCTGATAAAATCATTGGTCCAAGAGCAGGAGCAAGGTGGAAGTGGGTAGGAGGGAATAAAGGGTTCCCTGATGTGTGTGTGTGTGTGTGTGTGTGTGTGTGTGTGTGTGTGTGTGAGTGTTTGAACCTCCACTTTCCATAATGGACTTAAACTCTCACTTCTGATTCTATCACATCACCCTTCTGAACAAAATCTCCACAATGTAAAAGAACCACCCTGCTTTTTGTCTGTCTCCTTTAGCATCAGGTGTCCTTGCTTGCTCTTTATAAAAAATAATTCACTGACGACTTAAGGGTCGCTGGTTTTATAGACTTTTAATCACCAAACTCAAGGAGTCATTTTCTTCTCCAATAGGTGAGTACTTCAATGGCCAGTATCACCCTGAAGTGATTGGATAGGGGAATTTATGTCTGGGCAGAATATAACTACTGCATTCATATAACCCAAAGAGCAACTGGAACCCACCTGGCCATCACAAATTTCTTACAGAGCACAGCACCCATGACCAATCACAGGAAGGTCAGGAGCTTGACTGATCAACCAGAAACTTGGACCTGAGCTGGTCATGCACCTCTTGGCCCTAACTCCAACGTTAAGAATCTTCACCTCTAACTGTGTGGGGAGCCCGGTAATTAAACAATTGATGCCTGGCTCCTTGCTCAGTGCTTTGCAATAAGTATCTACTTTCTTTTTTCACCCCCAGGTTAGTGATTGGCTTTCTGTACATCAGGCCACTGGACCCAGTTTGGGAGTTCTACAAAAACGCCTCCAACTGGTTTGGGGTATTGTTCAACAACACTTCCTGGTTCCGGTCACAGCTATCACCTTGGTTGGTGCTCTGGCTGGGTCAGCCACAAAACCTATTGTTGATGATGACCAGTTTCCTTAAAAGTGAACATTCTTCTTGGTGCTTAATAAAATAATTCTAAGATACATTTAACGGCTATGTGTATTTGGGGAGATGGAACCATAAGTGAAACCACATGTGTTCATAGGGGCAGAGAAAATTTACTTTAAAAGGAAAAATGAAAATATCACTTGACAAAAATACGAACACTGCCGTCACCATGAAAGTTTCATGATGCAAAGAACAATTCTATTTTCAATGCCTTGGGATAAATCAGCGCCGACTTATCCAAACTCCAGGTCTGAATTTTCTCTCTCCTCCTCCTGCTTAAAATATACCCAACCTCAAACCCATCAAACTCCAGACCATTTGGGTCATTTAGAATTATAATTTCGCTTCTTTATGTCTTTATTGCTCCTTTGATAGAGAAATTGAAAAAAAAGAAAAAGATATGAAGGAGAACAACAAAAAGCTATAATTATGAAGATTCAATTTAATTTTAAAGCTTGTGGACAGAAAAGAAGAAGCCAGAAAAGAAGGCACCAAATTAATTTAGCAGAGAAGCATCGCATGAAATATTGTGAAGTTTAATAACCATGCAAAGACAGATGATATGTGTGGAAAAATTAGTTGTAGGACCTCATAATAGTCTATTAATATTTCCTACAGGCGCAAACCCTTTCCTGAATAATTGTGACAAAGTAATCTTTTGAAAAAGAGAGGGTTGAAAAAAGAATCTTCAAAAGGAGACCGTGATGATGAAGGCGCTGGAAGGAGGAGACTCCATGGTTGCCCGAGAGTGTGAGATGGGATGGAGGGAGCCCCCACACCAGCAGAGAGAGAGAGGAGGTTCGTGGAGGGTCAGCAGTGTGAGAGCACACACAGGCACTCCTGCATTGCAGAATTGTGAGAAAAAAAAAAGTCATGACTTAGTTGATATCATAGGCCTGTAGGAAAATGACTTGGAATTCCCATCCGTGAGGTCAACATGACTGAGTCCTCAGGATGACGAAGGAAAAAACTGAGATGTGAAACAACGGACTGCATTGTTCCAGAGGTCCCAAGAACTGCAGGTGGAGTGGACAAGGAGGCCCTGCTTCAGGCAGAGCAGGGCAACTGGCCACCATCCTGAAGTCCAAGCAAATGAGTGGCTTGGCCTATCCTGCAGAAGCCCAATCCTGCTTCTGATTTTACAAAAACGGAGTCCCCCACGCCCAGAGCAAAGCATCTGGGGTTCTCTATTCTGATTTCAAAGTGCAGATAACCTTCCTATAGATCTCAAATTTTACAGACTATGATTCCTGTAAAGTTTCAATAAGTATTTGCTGAATGAATTGCATTTGGAGACGGAAAGGGGATAAGGGAAACAGAAGTGAAAATTGCTACCAACTTGTTATTTTCAAGACATAAAAATACATTTCTTAGTTGAATGTTTGCCATTAAGTTACAACATTGTTGGAATTCTACCTATTACGCACAAGTTTCCAGTATCACCTGCCTCTGGGAACTGACAGTTCACACAGGAAAATGGTGACAAACCCCATGGAGAGCACTAGGAGCGTCTTTCCTTCCTATGTGGTGGCCCTAACTGCTATCAGAACTATCTCTGGGCTTTGCCAGCAGATTGGCATTGTTACACAGCATACAGAATACTTGTTTCAGGAGTATCTTAGGGTTCCCGTGACCCCTCCATTAATACATCCAAAAATTAGAATTATAACAGAATAACATCCCGCCTACTCCCTCGGGGCTCATGGGGGCATCCTGAGCTCACTAATCCGCTCCACTGCTTGAGATTAGTGGGGTGACATGGATGGCTAAACCACATGTCTCTCCTGATCACATATGCTAATCCAGACTTATGCACATGGAAGTAGCAGTTCCCCAAGACAAAACAGAAGGTGTTCATGGCCTCTGGAGGCCTAGGCTTGGAACTGGCACAGCTCCACCTCTGCCACGTTCTGTTGACACCAAAGTAAGGCCCATGGCTCGGCAAGATGGCTCAGTGGCTAAATACTTCTTGCAAGCGCTCGGATCCCTTACAGGTATGGGTGCATGCCCTGCCTGCTCTAGTTCCCATCCAGTTCCCTGCTTGTGGCCTGGGAAAGCAGCAGAGGATGCCCCAAAGCCTGGGGACCCTGCATCTCTGGAGGAGACTCGGAAGTAGCTCTTGGCTTCATCGGCTCAGCTCTGGCCATTGCAGCCACTTGGGGAGTGAACCAGCAGTCAGAAGATCCTTTTCTCTGTAAACCTTCCTTTCCAATAAAAATAAATGAATCTTTAAAAAAACAATTGTAAGGCCCATAGCCAGCACGACTTCGAGGAGCAAGGACATACAAACTCTGCCTCTTCACAGAAGAACCTACAGGGGGAGGTAGATCGTGGTCACACCTGCAAGCCACAATAATCTGATTAACCAAATTGAAGATGTGTGTCCACGCTGGGAAAGTCAAAGCATCTCCCTCTCCAATTCAGCCTTACCATCCAACAACCACAGGCATCCTGCTTAGGACCTCTGCCTTTGGAGTCAGAGAGCTGAAGCGTCCGCTTGTCTCTGGTGGTGTTCATCCACCCTACAATCTCATAGCTGATGCGCAAGAATCTTCCTCCAGCTGACATCATGGTCTGAGTGTTTGTGAGCACCCAAAATACATACATTGCAATCCTAATTCTCAAGTGACAGTATTAAGGGATGGGATCATGAAGATGAGCCCCAATGTATGGGATTAGTTCCCTTGCAATAGAGCCCCCAGAGCGATCCACAACACAAAGACACAACAGCAGATGCTGCTGCCACTGATCCAGAACACAGTCATCTGATGCCATTTGCACTGGAACTGTATTTTACATTGTAGTTTCTTTGCTTGTCTGTTTGAGAGAGAGAGCACCCACTTTCATTGGCTTCTGGGTTCATCCAGTATTCGAGGACCACTAGCCAGGACTTCCATATGGGTAGCAGGCTACCACCTCTGCCTCCCAGGGCCTGCATTAGCAGGAAGTTGGATTCAGCAGCATAAGCTGGGACTCTTACTGTAATAGGAGACACGGGTGTCTTAACTGACAGACTCAATGCCCACCCCCTTCCTGATCCCTTGATCATGGACTGCTCATTCCCAAGAACAGTGAAGGATAAATTTCTGTTAATTATAAGCTACCTTCTCTATGACATTTTGTTATAATAACCCAAAAAGGCCATGACAGATAGAATTAATTCAACACTAGAGGCCAAAGAAGGTTCTGAGGGTATACCACTCCTCTGGGTGAGTTTCTTGAAACCCAGGAGGACTTTGCCTTTTCCATCATCACTAAGCCTTTGGAAAACAAGAAGAGTGATCCCAGGAGGGAACAATATTTGGATAGATAGAAGAGCTCAGGAAGGAAGTTTCAAAACAAAGGAAGGCAATGAAGGGATGGTGCTATGGCATAGTGGGCAACACCTCCACAGGGGCAGTAGTTTGTACCCCAGCTGCTGCACCTCTGATGGAACTCCCTGGCTGGGAAGCACAGCAGAAGACTAAATGCTTAGACCCCTGTCAGTCATGTAGGAGACTCCCCCCTCCCTCTCTGCAACTGCCTTTAAAACAAATAAAGAACAATTTTTTAAAGGGAAGTGAATAAAAACAATAGAGATGAATAAATGAAAGCCATATCTGTCTAAAGTATGTGAATCACTTCCCTAAATTTTAGAGAAAAAATAGAAAAGAATGAAACTAGAAAATTGATTAGAGCAGATTAAGGACATAAGGAATTCCAAATTTGTTTTACAGCCGATATATTATTAGCCTAAAAAATATTTATCTATTTGAATGACATGAGAGGAAGAGAAAAAGAGAGTTCTATATGTAGATTTACTCCCCAAATGTCCACAGTAGCTGGGTCAGGCTGAAAACAGCAGCCAATAATTCCATCTGAGCATCCCAAAAGGGTGCAAGAAATTTGGGTACTAGACCATGACTTCAACACTCCCAACCAAACCAATAGCAGCAGAGTGAAGGGAGTCTTTTTGGCAAGGATGGAAGAACATGATTCATCAAGATTTAGAACCAAGTGCTGCCTCTTCACCAGATTTATGTCAGCATTCCCAACTCAGGAACAGAGCAGACAGCCCGAGCAGTGGAAGTCACCTGGGGGACCTCTGTGCGGGAGACATTGGGAGGCACGTGAGGGCACCAACAGCCACACGGGCCAGGCGGACATAGAATTCTTGGCTTTAATGTTCCCCTGCCTGCTTATTTTCATCTTTATAGAACAGCCCCTTCCCTGCCCTTCCCAATTCCCCATTTTCTTTCCTTTTTTTCGCTTTCTTTAAATGCAGTCTAATCCCGAGTGTGAACTGATGTAGTTTGTGTGTTAGGAGGAAAAAAATCTCTCTCTTTTTCTGCCTTTTTTTTCTTCTTCTTCCCCTGGCCCAGTTCATTATTTTTCTTTCTTGTCACTCAGTGTGATAGGTTGAACAGAAGTGCACAGATGAGCACTGAAAACGGTGTCACAAGGCCTTAATCTAGTCTTTAATGCCTGACTTCAGAGATGTCATTTATCTTCTAACTGCAGCAGGCATCCACCAACTTTATCTCTAATAATATATTGATGGATTAAAAGGGTCGGGCAGGAGACCGGGCTGGAAAAATTGCTTATTGACATCAAAATACAGTGCCCTCAACCTGATAAACATGGAGGGCTCGTGTATCTCCCAGAATAGTTGGCGTAGCTATAATTTTTTTTTTCTAGCATGTTTCCCCAGGTTCATGGGGTGGTCCAGTAAAATAAACAAATACTGAACATTATTTCTGCACTGACATGGCTAGGGAACACACAAGATATTTTAAGAGCACATTTTTAATGTCAGATTTATAAATATATCTCCCTTATTTATGACACGTTATAGCATATTGTATGACAACTTGAAATAGGCACCTATAGTCTTGGCAGTATTTAAATCTTGTCTGTGCAGTTTGCTGGAGCCAAAGCCCCGGATAACACCTGATTATGCTTTTGGACGGCCAGTAACGCAAGGCTATTCCTGCAGACAGATGAGGCCAGCAATCTTGGAATGTAAATGAAGGCAGGCTTTGGAAAGGCGTCCTTTGTTTATTGTTCTCTTCATTTCATTGTTTGGTTCCCAGGGGTATGGCGCAAACCACAACCCCTTTTCCCCCCACACAACTATGTCCACGCAAGTCAGTTTTAGACGAAACCCCTAATTAACTGTAGACGTCTAACTCCTGTGTACTGAGTAGTCGCTAAATAGACTCTTTTCAAAATTGCCTGATGTTGGACTGAATTTTGCCTCTTTTTTTAATCCTATAAATCAGACTCCATATAAAGACACTCTCCTGGAGAATTACTATTTTCTCAGTACTGTAGGCATCAATGTTGACTTTCACCTGCTCTTCAGCTTGAATTCCCTTGTTTGGAAAGCAAGCCCCAGAAAATGCCTTTCCTGCTTCTGTGTTAAGAGACGGGAAATAACCTGCCACTTCTTGTTACTACTTCGTAATTTTATATTTTTTCTTATTGTAAAGATAATTTCATAAAAGTTGCTGACCAGAATTGCTGCTAAAGGGATCTGCATAAATGATCCATATTCCAGCATTCTGTAAACTTGCAGGAAGTGTTCTTACATTTGCTCCTACAAACTACGAAAGCACTTGACTCAGGACCGTCCAAGCCACCAACATCCTGGACTTCAGTGTCCAGAGCCTAGAAAAATCTGCAGAGGCAAACTCTGCATGTTCTGCAAGCCAGTGTCCCGTCACCCCCACAGGCAAGCTTGCTGTTGTCCCAACAACTCAATGAAGCTGTGCTGACTTGAACAAACCACAGAACCTCTCTGAGCAGTTTCCCTATCTGTAAAATGGATACAATGATTGTACCCATTTCATATGGTCATCAAGAAAATTAAATATGTACCCACAAAACATGGTTACAATAGCATCTGGCACTTGGTGAAGGATTAGCAAATCTTACCCATTACCATTATCATTATCATTAAATGTGTATTAAGCTTGTGATAATGCATCATCCACAGGAAAGCCTGTTTGAATAAAGATATGGCCAGAAAAGAAGGGTATCTATTAACAGCAAAATATGGTGGAAAGAGAAGGCAGGCAAGAAAGTTTCTGAGGCCACCAAGGATGCCACAGTGAAGCAACCCAAGACTAACCAAACCTTAATCATTATTAGTGACACAGTAGCAACAATCTGAAAAGCAGGTAAGAGAGCATTAATGTATACATTTTCTGCTCAGGCAGCAAGGTCTCCTGCCTGCTTCCTAAAAGGTTTCCTGGACAAAGTGGGGGAAGTTAGCAGGAGAGAAGAGACAGTTACACCAGAGCTCTGCTACTAAATTAAGGATATTTAAAGTGACAAGTTTTGGAACAAGTTGAAAGAACATGTAATTTGAGGGAGTAGAATGGAGCCTATCCAGAAGGATCTGCCAGTGTTCCTCGGATGCTTGGGAGTAGACTGTATCTAAGAACTGTCTGTACTGAGCAGTGCAATTAGCACAGACAGGCTGGCAACACACAGAATCCAAAAATGTAGGATATAAGAGCTAGGGATCCCAAACTAATCACTTAAAGGCTCTTCTCCACAGAACATTCAGGAGATTAAGCATCAGTGTGGCTGAGTACACAAGCTGAATTGGAAGTAAAAATTACAGTCGACACACTTTATGGGGCACTGACCATTTACCAAGTTGTCTTTCCTGAGAGCTACACTCCACACTCCAGCACGTCCACACTGAGCTGCGTTGAGACTCTGGCTGCAGGAAGCGAAGGGAAGCTGTCGTGGGAAGTCCCCAAGGTTCTGAGCCGGTGGGTGTTCTGAAAAGAGGAAAATACAAGTGCCTGCCAAGCAGTCTTTTACATTTCCTCCACCCAAGAAGATGGTCCTTGGCTGATGGTCCCCAACCTTAAAGCTCTGATATAGAGATTTACTCCTTCCACTTCTGTTTTCAACGGGGATAAATAAATCATCAATTCTTAGTGTTGCCATCAAGCGGGTCAACTTCAGGCAAGACAATTAAGTGCACAGACTGTGACCCAGAAACCCTGTTAAAGCATGAAGGGGTCTCACTCTCATCCTTCATTGTTTACACAGAAGCCTGACAATAAACTTCCAATTTCTGTTTAAAGTACCTGTGAAGTTTGCAGTACCTGTGAAGTTCAGGCATCACACCTTTCCCCAAAACTTAACCTGCATGACTTCCTTTCTGGTTGATAGAAATAACACAAGAGCAAAGAGAAGATTTAAAAAAAAAATCTAAGTGCATTCCAATGTGAGTTTTGTCTGTGTGGTACAAAGAGCAGTCAATCGAGTGGATTGGTACTATAGATATATGTTTCAACAGTCTTGTGGGTCTGTCAGGTTACCTGAAAACCAGGATAGTTTGACTTCCGACTTTGTAATTTGTGTACTTCTTCTTTCTTTAACCTCTCTAGTGACTAAAACTTCCAGAACTAAATGAAATAAAAACGGCAAAGAAGAGCATCATTGTCAAGTTTCAGGTCTTCTGGTCAAATTGTGTCCAACATTTCCCCCATCTGTATAATACTGGGTGTGGACTTGTCGTAAATAACTTACTGTGTTGAAGCATGTTCATTCTGTGCTTAATTTGTTTAAGGTTTTCAATATACAAGTATGCTGCATTTTATCAGATGCTTTCTACCCTTCTATTAAGACAACCATATAATTTTTATCATTCATTTGCTGATACAATATATTACATTACTTTATTTGTACACCTTGAAGCATCATTGTATCTCTTGAATAAATCTCACTTGTCAGAGGGATGAAATGTTTGATGTGCTCCTAAATTTTATTTCCTAGTATTTTTGATAACTTTTGCATCTGAGTTTTTTTAGTTCTTTTTGTTGTATTTTTGGTTTTGGAGTTGAGATAATGTTGACCTCTTAAGTTTTGAAAGGTTTATTCTTTTTCAATCATTTGGGATAGTTTGAGAAAACTTAATGTTGATTTTTTTTATTAAAGGTTTATTTTATTTTTATTGGAAAGATAGACATACAGAGAGGAGGAGAGACAGGAAGATTCTCCACCCATTGATTCAATCCCCAAATGGCCACAACGGCCAGAGCTGGTCCGATCCCAAGCCAGGAGCACTCAGCAGTAAAGCCATTTGGTCCTAGGTTTTAACTTTTGGGGAGACTATAACTTACTCATTTTCATATTTGGGTATTGGTCTTTTCAGGTTTCTTTGTCTTACTGATGCAATTTCAGTAAGTTACAGCTATTTTAAAATCTATGTATGTCTCCCAGGCTTTGCAGTTTATTACAATGTACTTGATCACAACAATGCCTGATAGTTATTTGTATTTCTGCAGTATCACTTGTAGTAATATTTCCTTTTTCAATTCTGATTTTATGGATTGGATTCTAGTCTCTTCTTTCTTAATTAGCCTAGCAAATGGCTTAACCAGCTTGCCTTTCTCAAAAACCAGCTCTTCATTCCATTAATTTTTGTATTGATTTTTATTTCTATTTTACTTATTTCTTCTCTAATTTTTAGTATTTATTTCTTTAAACTAATTTGGGGTTAGTTGGGTTGGGAGTTGACAAATTCCTTGAAAGTAATGAAAATGAAAGCCATGTATAAGAACTAACTCCTTTGTGGCTATTCTGAATTGAGTGGCCTCATATATATACACAAATTTGAAAAACAGAGTGACAAAAAAATTAGGAAAAAACAGCAAAGGAGATCTTCAGTCCACTGGTTCATCTTGGTTGCTGAATCTATTATGTTGGAACCAACAGACATTATTTTGAGTTGACAAGCCAGTAACAGAAATATAAGCACATGCAACAGTACAAACAAAAACATGTTGAAGACTAAACAGGGGGAGGAAACAAAGTAATTTTATCATCTCAATATCAAGAAACAGTACAGCTTATCAACAGGTGCTTGACTGTCCAGCTGTGCTGAGAAGCGATATCCTTAGCCTGTACTGCAGTCGGAGAGATTAAAGCTGTGGAAGAAATCCCACATCCACCAAACATCTCCAAATGTCTCCTCTGTAGCCCAGGACACCACACAAACAGCACCATCTGCTAGGTATGCCATGAGATAAACTGGGTTTTGGAGATTGAGTTATGGAATTAAGGATGTTATACAAAATTAAAAGAGCTAACCATTAAATTAAAACCACAGCTTTTCTAAATCCTGGAAAAATTAAACAGAGAAAGCACAAAGCAAACAGAATACTTAGGGAGCAACTTAAACTATTTATGAAAAGGACATTAACATGAAATGACAGATGTAACCCCAAAACATGATCATATCAATTAATGTAAATGAACTTCACCCCATTTTTTAATCTTCAGGTTGAATCAAATCACAAACAAAACCCAGTTCTACATTGTGTACAAGAGTAACTCAATGTGGTTCAAAAATATTGGAAACAAAAGAAGGAGCACATATGAACTGAGAAAAGTGAAGAAGCAAAAGAACACAGGACTTGATCTTTAACTGCCACTCATTTAGCTTTATTTTACAGAGATCCAGAGAGAGAGTTCTTCCTGAATTCCCACAACAGCCAGGGTGGGAGATCTGTCTTTCTCTGTCCCTCTGCAATTTAAGTAAGTATAAATAAATTAAAACTACCAAAAAAAATAGACTTGTGAAAAGTCTAAAGATAAATATAGATTAATTTAGAAAAATTAAATATCTGTATTTTTACAAAATTTTACTTTTGTAGCTAATTGTACTTTTTTTCCCTTCTTGGATGAAACTTTCCCTTGGTGTGGAGGTAGGGAGAAGGGAGTATGTGGTTTGTTTTTTTTTTTTTTGAACCAACTATGAAAAGAAAGAGGACTAAGGAAGAAGGGGAAGTCTTCCTATTTATCTTGCTGTGAAATGATTGGAAAAGAAGTCATGGACCTACACACAGAGCTGGGATGCAGGTCTATGAGTCACCAGGGGAGGAAACATTTCAGAAATCACCTGTGGTTAAATCATGATGGGTGAACCACAACTGGCCTTCGGCAAGAGGCAGGTTTACACTGCAGGCCCACAGGGCCAGCTTGTTGCCAGGACAGGCACTGTTGGTCTGGAGCCATGTGGTTGCTGCCAGAAGGGAAAGAGAATGAAGCAGCCTCAGAGAGTAAGAAGGAAGAGCCGGCCACGTGGCAGGTAACACTGAGCATCTAAGTCAGCATCTTCAGATGCTTCAATGAGCATCATCATTGGCACCAATAATACATAATCGCTTAAACTATGTATGATGTTTAGCTTGCCATGTGCACAAGTCACTGTTGATATTTAATTGCATCGCCTTACCCTTTGCTGACAGGGAAAGGTGGAAAGCAGGACGCTGCTGTCACATTATTGCAGGAACTGCCTGATTTCTGTCATAAAAGGGAGATTATTTTTAAAATGTGTAATTCAATTATTCGAAGTTCAATATGCCTACTATAGTACTCAATAAATGCTGGCTGGCAATCAGGATTTTTCCATGTTTCAGTTCAGGAATTTGAGGCTATTTTAAAACAAACGGGGTAAAGTATAGAATTTGGGGGTTCATGATGATCTGTTGTTTCTGTCCTCAGTGTTGAACAATGCAATCCCTTGGTTTCAAGCTGTGGTTGCTTTGTGGGTTCATTCATGCTCCATTAACACTTTCGAAATATTACACACTGCCTACTTCCATGAATCAGTTGCCTTTTATTTATCTCTCTCTCTCTCTCTGTGTATTTATATATATATATATATATATATGTCATCAATTCAAAAGGTCAACAAGGTCACCAAAAACACATCACAGATCACGGGACCAGGATTTCAAATGAAAATAAAGGTGACCTAGCAGCTTACAATCATTAGGGACCTACATTAAGCCCACAATATGTTGATGGACTAGCTCACACGCTTGAGCCTTGCACCCATTCTTAATTCAAGGAAGGGTCAGGTGCAGCTTATCTTGGGTCTGCATCCAGAGACCAGGACGGAGACACATTCAGAGCTGGGAGGCAGAAATCTCACTAAAAATCACAGACGGTAAACGCTATCTGTAGCATGCTTTCCCAACACTGTCCATAGTTTTGAATTTAGGGACGACTTTGTGATGCCTGCTAATCCTCCATACGATTGAGAGTTTCCTATGAGCTCTAACTTCCCCACTCAAAGAAGGCAACCAGCCTGTCAAACGGATGTCCAGTTGGCATCCATCTGGAGGTCACTGGAGGAAAAGACATGGAATGTAGCATCCTAAGTCAGTTCAGGTATTCCTGATGCCCCACTAGAAGCATTCTGTGTAGCTATCTGCAGGTATGCCACAGCAGGCAGATCTGTTCAGTTCAGACACCCAAAGACATCAGACAAGGGAAAGAACGCACCTACTGTTTCAGGTTGGTGAAGCCCCAGGGTAGAGAAAATGAGCCAACACTAATGGCTTCACTAATCAGAAACACTGGCCGAGATAAGATCTTAATTTTCTATTCCCTAGACCTTGCAGTACCATATCATATATTCATGAACTAATAATTTCATAGAATCACAACCATGGAAAACTAAGGGTCAAAAATGACTTGCCCTTTATCTTAACAGAAAAGCAAAAGATCCAAAGAGGAGCAGATTCTTGCTCAGGATCAAATAGCAAATGAAGTCACAGATGTTAAACAAACCCATAAATCTAGGTTTTAAATTCTAAGTTGGTTAGATTAAGAAAACCATATTTACTTGTATATTTGCATATATTTACAGTCACAATTCTACATATTGCTATGATTTCTGATAATATTTCAATGCAGAAGCACTTTAAGCTAATTTTTCAGCTTGAGGCTTCCTAAATAATTCAGGAAGTACACATCTGAACTCTCAAACCATCTCAAACTGTGATTGCTTAAACAACAACTACTGGGCCCAGCACAATGGTTGTATTGAGTAATCCTCCCTTTGTAAACACCAGGATCCTATATGGGCATCAGTTCATGTCCTGGCTGCTCCACATCCCATCCATCTCCATGCTTGTGGCCTGGGAAAGCAGTGAAGATGGCCCAAAGCCTTGGGACCGTTCACTTGTGTGGGAGACCAGGAAGAAGCTTCTGGCTCCTGGCTTCAGATCAGTTCAGCTCTGGACATTGCAGCCATTTGGGGAATAAACCAGTAGATGGAAGATCTATTTCTCTGTCTCTCCTTCTCTATAAATCTGCCTTCCCTGTAAAAATAAATAATGCTTTTTTAAAAAACTTAAACAACATAATTTTTTATTAATTTGTTGACATTCCGCAGGCCTCAAACATGGGTGAGCTGGGCAGTTTTGCCCTCACCTGAGGCAGCCGCTGTCATCATGACAGGTACCTGATCCTCAGCAAGTCGTCTCAGTGGCAGACGATGCTGGGTGTCCAGCAGACCAACCTGAGCCCTTTCTGTGCAGGTGGATCCCCACAATAGCAAGGGAAAGCACACACTGTCCACTGAGTGAGTGCCTTGCCAAGGGTCCTTTGACACCCCTTGGCCTAAGCAGTTCATTGGGCCAAATCCAGAGTCAGTATAGGAAGCAGCAGGGATGTCATCCAGGCCTAGGCATGTGTGTGATTCCTTGGGGGCCGTGACTAACAGTGTAACTCAGGGCTCCCCAGCATAGTAGATGGCTTTGTGCCAAGAGCAGGGTTTGGTGTCAGACACACTGAAGTGAAATCCTGACTGTATCCTGCTGTGATCTTAGAGAAAGGTTTTCCTTCTCAGAGCCTGTTTCAGGCCAACAGGACTGGGCTCCTCAATCTCACGCTAACAGTTAGTAGGTGAAGCTAAGGTTATGGTTTCCGGGAGATGAGCCCAGTAGAAGGACTTTCAGTCACTGGGGAGGCTTGCAATGGAAAAAGAAGGTGGGTTATTTAAGTCAAATCTGACTTCTCCTCTTTCTACCTAACCATGTGATCATTCTTCCACACACACACTCCAACTTTGACAGCCTCCTTCATTCACCAAACAAATGGGACCACCCAAACCTTGAACTATGAACCTCCAAACTATAAGCATAAATGTAAGTTTTCATTTAAAAAAAAAAAAAAAAACTCCTTTCAGGTGTTTTATGTAAGGGACTGAAGAGCTGACTAATACAGACCTCAGCATTGCCACAGAAAGAATAATATCCATTTTACAGGATTGTTGTGAAGCTCAAATGACATATGGAAGGTTCCTGCCTAAAGGCGCTTTAGTCTCCACCCAAAACATTAGCTTATTTCAACTCACTGCTTTCTCCTTCTTTTTGCTGTCTTGAAAAATTTTTATGATAAGAGCACTGTGGCTTTTAAATCATATCTCTGTTGCAAAAAAAGAAAAAGAAAATTAAAAGGAGGGGGAGGAGGTATGTGTCAACAGAGATGGCAACAGTGGTTCCAGTTCTCTCTTCATTCTGCACTTTCCCTTGAGGCTCCCGACCTCAGCACAGCCACAACACACTGACGACTCTGAAATCCGTGTGTCCAGTCCCATCTTACGCTGAGCATCACACTCATTCAACCGCTATCTCAATATTTAGCATTCACCAGATCCACCTGGAGGGCAAGTTAAAGCTTTGATTGCTGTTCCTTCCCAACAGCTCGTGTTTGACCAGATCTGGGGCGGGCCCGAGAATCTGAATTTCTACCACATTCCCAGGTGATAGATACTGTTGCTGCTGGTGGTCTAACAACCACATAGTGGAACTGCTGACCCAGGGGCACTTCAGCTCAACATATCCAAAAACTCACCAATCTTTGTTCCCAAGACACTCCTCTTCCTGAATTTTGTTTAATGGGTAATGGCTTTGATCCAGTTGACCAAACTGGAAACTTGTTAGAATGAAAGATACTAAATAGCCAAAGTATGTATTCCTCCTTTTCCCCACCACTTATACATGGTTTTGTTTTCTGAGGTTTCTATTATCTATATTCAACTATGACCTATGAGTGATAAATTAAAAATTCCAGATATGAATAATTCACAAGTTTTAATCGCTTGCCATTCTGAGTAGTGATGGACTCTCAAGCCATCCTGATTCAGCCCTTTCAGAATGCACATGATCTCGTCGCTTACCCAATGTATTCACCCTGTGTGTATGACAGACAACCCATCAGTTGCTTAGTCTCTGTTTTTATTTGAAAGGTAGATTTTTTACAAAGAAGGAGATACAGAGAGAGAACATCTTTCATCCACTGGTTCATGCCCCAAAAAGGTACAATGGCCAGAGCTGAGCTGATCTGAAGCTTAGAAACCAGGAGCCTTTTAAGTGTGCCCCATGTAAGTGCAGGGTTTAAGGACTTGGCCATCCTCCTCTGCTTTCCCAGGCCATAAGCAGATATGTGGATCAAAGGCAGAGCAGCTAGGATGTGGACTAGTGTCCACATGGGATGCTGGTGCCCTAGGATGAAGGATTCGCCTCGCCAACCCCGTCCGTTAGTCACTTAGTAGGTAAACAAGATGTGGGGCTAACCTTGGTCTTTTCATCCATGGAAGGTCCAGAAACACATCCCCCACAGATTGAGACTCCTGTAGAGAATCAAATCCTTCTTTGTATTTTTTTTCTTATTCTTCTAGCAAATTCTTCTGTCTTCATCAATTTCATTATATTTTAAACAGAAGGCAAAGCCTTCTACTGTATTCTGCCACGGAACTTATATAATGGACAATACAGAATAGTGACAATAACTTTATCTCCCCCTTTGGCTTCCTGATGGGGGAGGGGCCGGAGAGAATCATGTAATCTCCTTGCCTGGGATATTGTTATGGTGGAAAAAAGAACCACACCTAGAATAAGAATGTCCAATAAAGTCTGCACCATTTGGAACTTGTGGTAAAATGTCTTAAGCCACGCCTATCTCGCAAGGAAAAGACAGGAGGGCTCCAGCTGTTCCACGCTGAAAGCTAAAAGTTGCAGAAGGAAAACAAGTCCTCCTGTCACTCCTGATAATGACAATCTATCCCCTACCATATAGAATATTACCATATTGCATTAAATATTACCGTATTGGAAGGGTTGAGAAAAGGCTAAACCCAGAGGAAGTGCTACTTTCTTGCGTAAGGCTGAGTTAGATTTACCTTTGCAAAGCTAAGCTAGAAACACCCACGCTTCTGCACCCATGACATCCAGCCAAGAAATATTAAATAAATATTTTGGATTCCAAAAGCCAAATTCACCTCTAAATTTCTCAACACCGCAGCTTTACTTAAAAGGCTCGAGTCTCTCCAGTTGGCTGTTCCACCAGTTTCTCTTTGTGCTTTGCACGCCCTCCCCCTCCACTCCAATCCGAGTGCTTTAAGACTCAGGTGTGACTGTGTCACCCCCTACTTTGGAACAGCTGGGACTGACCAATCACCTACAGGAAAACACAAACACAAAATGGAAGGGAAGAGTAACGAGAGATCAGCATGGAAAGACCTATTGATTTCACTGAAATAATCCTGTCTTTTATTGCGTAAGCGCTATGACAGAAGACATAAAACAAAGAAAAACCTGGTAGTATCTGCTGAGTGCCATCTAGTCATTAGGAAATGCTGCAGTTTGGGTTTTGGTGGTGACGGGGGGGGGGGGGGGGGGGGGGGGGGAAGTTCCTGTAGTTAAGCGAAGGGTCCAGGTTGCTAATTTTGAAACTATGTAAATCAAGGTGGTACTGCTGTAACACTGATGAAGATCTAACAGCCCAGGTCTCTGCTTTCTTGACCAAGATGAGATCATCCGATGTTTCTAACTGTATTAGCATTTCATATGCTGTTGGGAGAGCTTGGGCCATGAGCTGGAGCTGAGCTGCCTAAGTACCCCAACATCCAGGATTAAATCAAATGCATCACAGTGATCAGCACGGCCTTTGGGCTCGTCACACTTAACAGCATTTCCTACTTCCCTGTCCTGAGAATTAGATCTTCCCCATGGAGGCAATCATATGCATTTAACACCAGCATGATAAATTCCTTCTTATTTGGTTTTTAAAATTAAGGGAATAGAGTGAAGCAGAAATTCCAGATTGTGTGAGGAAATGTGATAATGATGGCCTTGTGGGCTCTGGCTCATTTTCTCCTGCCCCTGACTCCCAGTGCAAAGTTCTCTTTTCTGCTTCGCGGGTAAGGAGGCGAGCGCCTGAAGTGAGTGCAGCCCGTGGAAGAGACTGCCGGGAAGTGTGTTACGGAACACGAGGGTTTTTGTTGTTGTTGTTTAGTAGTACTCGGAGTTGTTAAGATCTTCTTTGTTTTGCAATATACAATAAACATCATTTCAAAAAGCAATGACAGGACACAAATCAAATGTGAAAGAATCAAATATTTTAGCACTAGATGTAGTGGCCATGGAGGTTTCACCAGTATAATAATGCCTAATAAATATTAGAATATCTAAATCAGGAATAGAAAACTCATAATAAAAGATTAGGCATATAGCCTGGGTAAGTTCCATGGCCCCAGTTGGTTCATTCTTTGTACTGTATCTACTACTTTAAATCTTGCTTGACGTCTCAAGATTCAAAAAAAGATGTACAATTTAGCAAAAGCAGAATTTTTTTTTCAATCCCTCTGTCTCCAAAACAGTCTGTCTTAGTACTATCTGCATAGGGCCCAATTGGTCCTCAAGTCTTTACCTTTCCCACTCTTTTTTAAAAAGACTTGTTTGCTTTTTTGTTTTTGTTGTTGGACAGGCAGATCAGATATATGGAGAAAAGGAAAGATAGAAAGAAAGATCTTCCATCCACTGGTTCACTCCCCAAATGACCACGACAGCCAGAGCTGAATCAATCTGAAACCAGGAACCTGGAACTTCTTCCAAGTCTCCCAAGCAGGTGTGGATCCCAAGGTTTTCAGCCACCTTCTACTGCTTTCCCAGGCCACAAGCAGGGAGCTGGATGGGAAGTGCAGCAGCTAGAACAAGAACCTGTGCCCACATGGGATCCCAGTGTTTGCAAGATGAGGATATAGCCATTGAGCCATTGCGCTGCCCCCCACTCCACTCTTAACACCTAATTTTTAAACATTGCTGAGAGCCTATGCCAATATCTACATTTTGTCTCACTGTGCGCCTCTCTCTCTCTCCCTGTCTCTCTCTAATGTGCCTTTCAGTTCCTCAATATACCTTACTTCTAATTTCTTAAATTTCTTAAATTAAGAAGCATTGTCAGGGCAGTGTTATTTGGCACAACAGTTAAGCCACTTGAAATGCCTGCATCCCATTCCAGAGTACCTGGGTTCAAGGACTGTCTCTGCTCGATTCCAGTTTCCTAATAAACTTGTTCCTTGGACAATGGCTCATGGATTACTTCCTGTCAGCCACGTGCAAGACCTACACTGAGTTCCTGGATTCAACTTACGCCTGTAGCTTCAGACCTTTGAGGGAGTGAACCGGCTGCTAAAAGATGTCTCTTTGTGTCTTTCATTTGCCTTCTTTCAAATAACAAATAAATAATAACATTAATTTTTAAAAAGGTATTTTATTATATTTTTACCTGAATTTTATGCTCTGAAGCAAAAGGCCAAAGGGAAGAATTCAGGAACTGACACTGTAGTCATTGTCCCTGCAATTGCTTCAGATTTTAGACCTATTATTAGATAAAACTGGCTGCAAAGGAATCATAAAACCCATCACGAACGTTGACATCAGAATTAGGCAGAGTTCAGGAAGATGAGCCCCAGGATCAGGAAAACCTGTGCTCAGATCTGGGTCCTGCCAATTTCTTCTTTCCTAGGTTTTGATATTCATGTTTGCAAAATGACAAAATGGCCTATGAGGGTTGAATAGGATAATTTATGTAAAGCATTTAATATAATATAGTTCCTGGCAACTTTCATTGTAATTATTCATTCTTATCTTGGGGGAAAATAGTCCATGGAGGACAGGAATTCAGCCCAGAACTATCCTTCCTACATCCTTCCTACTGGCACAGGACATTCAACAATCAGACAAGTTACTTTCTGTTCTCTCCCCCAGAGAAGTAAACGCCGTTGTCTCCCTCTGCCACCAACTACTCCTGCCTTCTCTGTGGTCCTCACGCTTTCTGGCAACTCAGCGCACATCAAGGGGTGGATGAATGGACTAATGAAGCAACAACTGTCTCAGGGGCACCAGACACAGGCAGAACGGTGTATGCCTCTCTTCAGCCACTCTTGGACCAACTCTGCCACAGTTACTATTTGTGAGCAGCCACATGAGGCGTCCCTCACCACCAGTTGGCACACTGGGATGTGGGGAGAGGGGTGCTTCCTGGATGTGTTTTTGAACCCCCATTGAGGGGGAAACCTGGCTGGGATGCAGAGCACAGAGCACAGAGGAAGGTCTGCGGTCCTAACAGTGGGGATGGTCCCTTCAGCAGAACCGATGCTTCTAAAAGTTAATGGGCAGAAAAATCACCAAGGGAATTTTGTGGGAAATGTCCACTTTGGGTTCTACTGTCTAATAAGCTCTCAAGTGGTAGCCATACTTCTCATTCTCAACCTTTGCTACCCGAACATGGAGGCTGACACTTCAAGGACTCCGGAACCAGTTAATTCAGTTGAAACTGCCTCCATGTGTTGTTTTGCAGAAAATCCCCAGCACACATCCGTGTCCTTAGGAAGTGGCTGAATCTCAGAGGTGAGAGCCTTTATGGTTGAAGGAGAGACTCGACAATAGCAAGTTTGCTTGACTTTCTGAAACACTTCTGGAACACTCAGAAACAACCTTCTATTTTAAATATCCCCTTGTCACTTCCCAGGCTGCCCAGTTGGGATGGCGTTTGGGTACTCAGCTGACCTGGATGCAGAACCAAACCCCACCTCTTCCTTCCCACATGACTCAGGAAACCTCACATTTCAGTCTCTAAGTCTCTAAACTGGGAACGCTTATCGCAGCCTGCTCAGAGGCTTGTATTACATCAGATGATTTGCAGGAAACACCCTGCACAATGCCTGCAGTGACCACAAATGCTATGTGTCATTATTATTGTGATTAATAAAACTGGGAGCCATGATAAACATTCTTTATCAGTGCTTTGTCAAGGCAAGCTGGAGAAAGATAAATCTAAATTAGAGCCCAGTCTCTGACTCATGTGGTTTTAAATCAGACACTAATGTCCTTTGAGCACAGGTGTTTTGTAGTTGGGTCTCTGTTAACATAAGAAAAGATGATCAAAAATAAAGAGAGAAAGAGGAAAAAATAAAACCAATCACTATTTGAAAGCGAATGAAGGGCGCCCCCTCCTCCCAAGCCTTTTTTTTTTTTTTCTTACTTTGACATCGCAGTGTTTTTTTTCTTTTAGCTGTGAGTTCTGGGATAGGTGATAACTGCCAGTAATAGGATTAGCATTGATTTCTTTAGCAAGAACAGAGATGTAGCAGTTCCAGCCATTTCCTGAACTGCCAGCTTTGAAATATCAAAAAAAAAAAAAAAAAAGGGAGAAGAAGAAAAAGAAAAGAAGGAAAGAAATCACACAGCTCTTAGAGGAAAGCCAGTGCGCGAGAAGCAGACCACGCGAGGCGTCCACGCGTGGGCGCAGGAACACGGTATGCACGTAGAGATGCAAGAACGCTGGGGACACATGGAGATCACGGGAATGTTTTTGTGGCTCCGCGATAAGGGATCAAAAGCGCTGTTTCTGTTCTGCTTCAAAACAAGGAGGCGTTAACATTCATTCGGCTTTCTTTTTCTTTTACCAGCAACACATTTACCAGCTGATCTTTCAGAGTCATCCTCGAATTCTGACTTTTTTTAACCTTGAAATTCAAACAAAGAAGAGTCTCAAGTAAAAAAGGCTGCCGTGGACTTTGTGGGAGTTATCACCCGAGGGGTCCGCTCCTCTGAAACCACGTCTACAGAAGACCGAAATAGGAGGGTGCTTCGGAAAGTTCTTGGAAAATGAAATTTTAAAATAGGTTTGACAAGCACACGCTGCTGGTTAAGACCCCTGCACTCAGTAGCTCAGTGCCTGGTTCGATCCCCAGGTCCACCGTGGATTCTAGCTTGCTTCCAGTGCGCATCCTGGGAGACCCCGGGTGATGGTTCAGATGGGTATCTGCTCCCACCCCATGGCTTGGCCTCTCAGCTCCCAGCTTCAGGTTAGCGCAGCCTCAGCTGGAACGTCGGGAGTGAACAGATGAAAGCTTTCAGTGTGTGTGTGTGTTTCAAATGATTAACGTATTCTGAGAAATTTTTAAAATTCAGACACATCCTTTTGGAGCAAAAGTTTTGAAATCCTTGCAGTTTTTTTCATAATAGCGTTTCCCACAAACCTTTTAAAGATGCCATCTGAACATGTGTGTGCACATGTGTGTGTATCATTTCAGTGGGATAACAAGTGAAATAATTATTTGATAAAAACAAGTTAATTTTTTAAATTCTCAACTGATTGCTAAGGAGTTATACAACACCTTATGTATGTATACACGTACATGGCTCTGTAGGATTTCTGTTTTTTGAAAGTTTTGAAGCTGTTGGCTAAAGCCAGCTAAGAAACGGGTGTTCTCTGAATTTCTACCCAACCTCCAGCTTGAGGACGAATCCCATCTTTGTAAAGTCATTGTCCAAGTTCTTTGTCCTATGTTTTCTTCTTAAGAGTCTGCTCTGTGTAGCTCTGAGAACTATGTATCAGAGACCTTGGCTGATTCATTCTTGAATGCGGCGCCTACCTGGATGATGGCTGAGGAAGGGAAGCAGGAATGAAGGTGGGGAGGTGGCCCTCATTAGGTGATGTTGTCTCAGCAAATGAGCTGCAGTGCCACAGTGAGGGTGGTCTGAGAGAATTCCAG
Organism: Ochotona curzoniae; assembly: GCF_017591425.1. NCBI lineage: Eukaryota > Metazoa > Chordata > Mammalia > Lagomorpha > Ochotonidae > Ochotona > Ochotona curzoniae. The sequence continues at coordinate 2,258,423 of NW_024465035.1, forward strand.
CTGCAGACTCTGTGGAATCAGAGGCACTGTACACGTCAAACTATCCAGATTTGGAGTTACATACAGGCTCTATTATTTTACTAATACATTGTGTCAGACACGTTGCATATCTGAGCTGAAATTTTCTGATCTGTGCGATGCAGCAGACATTACCCCTCATGAGGACCACACGAGGGCTGACAGAGCTAACGAATGTGCACTGTTAGCTGCATTTGGTTCCTGGTGCATGATTTGTATCCAGTTAATAATAGTTAATAAAGATCACCATTTTGTGATGTCACAACTAGTAAGACAATTTGTTATGTCAAGTCTTCAACCAACTGGTTTAATGAGTCTCTCCTGTGAAGTGCTTCTTTTCTTTCTTCACTGAATTTAGTTTACTGCGTAGCCACATTTGGAAAAGAGTAGATTCCAAATGCCTGGCTGGAAAGCAAAGACTAGGCATCCTCGTCCAGGAGGCCTACCGCCTGTCGCCAAAGTGATGTCTTTGCCGAGATGTGGACAGATGAGCCCATATCAGAATACTCCAGTAAGTTCATGGAAAATGCATATTTTGAGAAAAACCACACATACATTTTTCAACATATACACAGAACATATCTTTTCATACCATTTTCCCACAAACTTTTTGAAGGACTTCCACATGCATTAAATAACTTTTCTTTCTGATTGCAGAGATAATGCTCATTTTTTGAAGCAAAGGGGAAATTAATTCATGTTAATGAATATTAGCACATCCATAAAAATTTCAATCCTTTGTAAACCCAGAGTTACCATGGTTGATATTCTAAAGTATATCTCCTCCTAGTATATTTCTTTTAGCTATGTTCCCCCAGATTAAATGTTTAATATGAATACATCTTTTTAGTATTTTTACTGTCCTTCCTGACTTCCCAAAGAACCTTCGGCACTCTGCTGTGTGACAACGCGTTCGCTGACAGGGGAGCTTCCAGCAGCTCTCCAGCACTGCCCCCACCGCAAGCCCCAATCCCTCCCTGCTTCTAGAACATTTGGGTCATGTTCTTTGTGCTGTTGCTGCACTGTGACACTGCTGAGAACAGCCCTGCCTGGACAGCTCGCTTACATCCACGATTATTTCCTAAAGATCAATTCTCTGAGACATTATTTCCCAAAAGTTTAAAACCATTTCAAGGGTTTTGGCATACATTTATACATGTATCTTCAGCTACGTACAATCAATTTGGACTCCCACAAGCAGTGTGGAAGGGCGCCTGTCTTCTGCCTTCTCACCAATATTGGATATTTCCATTTAAACCACTTCAAAAGTATTTCCCAATTGAGTAGGCAGAAAATTGTATCTTGTTTTTATTTGCTTATCACTGAATACTGATGAGATGAGACATTTTTCATACATTTATTATCCACTTGTATTTCTTCCTTTGTCGTTTCTTCACGTCCTTTGCCCAGCTTTCAATTGCTGGGCTTACCTTTTCCTTATTGATTGGTAGGCGTTCCATATAGATTAAGGCTATTAACCCTTTGCCTGTCAGAGGCGCTGACATAGCCTTAAATAGTAACTCAAAAACATCATGTTCTCCATTTTCTAAAGTTCAACTCAGCCTTCCCCAAATATTAGTAAGGCAGCCAGCCCCTGTGCTCTGGCTCTCCCTTAGCTCTCCAAGCTTGCACACACAGTTACACAGCTGACTTGCGTCTTAGTTTATAAACTGTTTCACATATACTAAGCCTGTACCACGCCACGCACACTGTCCCAAAGCTGCTGGGAAAATCCATTGAAGAGTATCAACTATCTAAAGACTTCCATTCTCCATGCTATCTCTAATCTGGCATGTACTAACCTGTACTTATCCAGTCCTTATCTGTATGTCTTCACGTTGTTCACCCTTGGGTTCACATACCACAGATAATGAGTTCCAGAAACTTCTCTGAAATTTGGCTCCAGATTTTGCTTAACCTATGCTTTTAAAATATAATCTCCAAAGACTTGCATCCAGGCCACAAAAATGTACCAGTGTGCAATGTAAATGAAGCTTTACATTCATTCCTTTGTTAGTCGAAATTAGACCACAGGTGATCGCTCAGGAAAGAAGTGCCTCATAGAGGTTTTTCTCTTACAGGAAAGAGGGGGACATGAATGTAATAGTGACAAAACATCATAGAGATGGTGACTTGTCACGAACTGTCTCTGGTCACTCTATCAGACAGGAAATAGGACAGAGAGACGATTCAATTTAATTGCAGTAACTCTGGTTTTTATTTTCCAACACATTTCAGCTCACCTAGTTAAATTCAAATTTCCAACAATTTATAATAGAAGTAGTTTCTTCTTAAATTCAAATTTAAGGAGATATCTAAATTTTTGTTGCTGAATCTGCCAACTTTGTCCAGCATAAAGGCACCCTGGACACAGGAAATTTTAACAGGAGTTACATGGTCAATCTGCCCTCTCAGACAAACTTACGGAGAGGACTTGGGTGAGGATGAATGCACACAGTCCATTGGGAGTTGTGTACGGGCTCTAACAGTAAACACTGGATTTAAAACAAACCCACCTTCGTGAGAATAATGGTGAAGAATGAGCAGAGAAGAAAGAGAAAAAAGAGGAACAGACCAATAAACAAACAAAAGCAGCACTCTGAATGACCAAAGCAAAATTATTTCTTATAGGACCTAGAACATACTCCTAGGAATGCGTCCAGTGTTCTTAGTTGAGTACAAAACTTTGGACCTCAGTAAAACAGGAAGAGAAACCCATGAGAATCAAAAAAGTCAGGAAGAGAACAAAATGTAGCCAGATGAGTTGAAAGCTTATTTTAAAAGTAAAGAAAATATAGACTTGAAAAAGAACAGACATATAGATCAATGGAACAGAATGAAAGTCCAGAAACACACCTAAACAAAGATAGCCCCGTCTAAAAAGTAAAAAAGAACAACAACAAAATCCAAGAACCCCAAAGATGAAACTGTACATGAAGCAAAACTAAATCCCAGAACGCAATTCAGGAATATATCCAGTATCAAAAATGTGAAATACTTTGTATTTTTATCAAATTGAAAGTTACCACATGTTTAAAGGAAAATGGTTATGAATGTGGCAAGTAGATTCTAAATAAAGAGGAAAAATAGTCATTCTTTATCAACTCATTATTGATGGCAGGTGCTAGAGTTAGGCAAATAAACTAAAATAGTTATTGTAATTATTTTCCATATATCAAAACTTAACTAGAGACATGGAGCTTTTTTAAAGTCTATATCAACTTAACCACGATTTTTAAAAAGTAGTTAAGATCAGGAAGAGAAAGAGCAATGGTAAATAATTAGTAGGCATGATGATACAGCAACAGAAACAATCCTGAAAGAAGTACAGAGAGAAAGAAAAGCAATCACTTCTCAAACAGAGCATCAGCAAGCTGAAAAGCCCATTATCTGCAGCTCGTGCAGGGGAGGGTGAGAGGCCTCCCTCTACAGCACGTATTGGCACGGCTGACACGTATGGCAAGCGTTTCAGTATAGTCCATGAAGTTTTATGTTTCTGACACTCATAGGAGAATGCTTCTTACCCCACAGTAACTGCACATATGTAGTTGGCTGCACTTCCATGACATGTCCCAAGCTGATCCATTTCCCTGTCTCTATCACAGGACTTCATGCAAGCGACGGCACCTCTTGCCTGGATGACTGATTTTTGTCCGCAAAGTCAGTTGTGTATTTGTTTTCGAATTCATCAATTCCCTTTAAAGTTGTTTACATGGAACCAGTGTTGTGAGAAAGTAAGTAAAGCTGCCACCTGTGACACCAGCATCCCATGTGGACACTGGTTCTACTCGCAAAGCAGCTCCCTGCTAATATCCTGGAAAAGGCAGCAAAGGATGGCTCAGCTGCAAGGCCCTCTAACTACACATGTGGAAGACTAGGAAGAAACTCCCAGCGCCCGGCTCCTGGCTCGCGCCTGACCCAACTCTAATTCTCAGGTAACAATAATTACATCTTCTTCAAAAACTGTTTACATTTGGGGGTTTTCTGTGTCTTCATACACACATATTTATTTTTAGGGAGTCAAATGTATCATTCTTTCCTTTAGGGCTGCTGGACTCTGAAAAGCCCTCCTTAACTATTGATTTTGAATACACAAACTTCCCAGTCAGGATCTCAAAATGGCATTTCATTTCTTACAGAAAAAATGCTTAGTGAGCTGCGCTGCATTGGAACTGGCACATCTAAGTGACCTTGTTCCACAGCTGCAACTTCATGCTGCTGCCTCGACACACGCCCACATTTTCCAAACGCACAAGTATCTGTACAGCTCACAGTCGAAGACACCGTAACACACAGAGGTGCTCCTTCAAGATGAACGTTGGAACCAAGAGTCCGATCCCTTCATGCCTACATGCGGCCATCAAGCCTGCAGTTGCCACAAAGTGTTTTTGACGTTAAAAGTACTTCCAAGTACTTGGATGCACGGGCATTTATCCACAAACAGAAATTGTTAAATAAACCAATATAAACATTTCCTAAAACCTTGAAGAAACTATTAACAGCTAACTCTACAGGACATTATATTTTAATTCAAACAAAACTATCAACTTGAAAAATGTGAACATAAACCAAATGTTTGGTAATATTAAGAAATTGCTGTTGTGGAGTGATGGCAGTAATGGTTACTTTTAAAATAGTCCTTAGCTGTTGGAGACATATTTATGCATAAAATGATATGATGCCTAGGATTTTCTTTAAAACATCCGGAGATGGATGGAGCTGATAAGGATATATATGAAACAATATTGGCTCTGAGTCAATATTTATTGAAGATGCGTGATGAGTTCCTGAGGATTTATTGTATCATAGTCTCTATTTCGAGTGTGTTTGAAATTCTCCCGTATTTTTGCAAAAATATACTAAAGGTCTTCAAAAAGTTTGTGAAAATGTGTATTTTGAAAAATCTGCATGTATTTCTCTCTCTCTTGTACCAAGTAAACTATTTTTAATTATATTTTCCCATGAACTTTCTGAAGTACTCTTATTAATTGCACAGATTAGCTCCTTTTGGCACAAGGTTTGTACATGCATGCTCACGACCTCACTGAAGGCTACTTGATTCAGCATCTATTCCCAACCTCTACGCCCTCGACTCCTTTGATAGAGACTGGCACATACAGATGCCCACTTTCTGAGCATTACTTGCAGTTAAATTCTACTCACTTTCCCTCCATATCTTTGGATCGTCTCATCAAACCTCAGAAAGCTACTGAAAACTCTTTTCAAGTAATCATTATGAACTGAGTTGTTTACTTAATAAACTCACCACATAATGGCTAATTTATGATACAGTGATTTTCTGACCTACTTCCATCACTGCCACATGTGCTTTGATTTGAACTCCAGACTTAGGGCTCCTGACTCTCCAAAGTCCCTTAGCAAAATGGCTAATGTGCATGCGACAAGAGCTCAGTGTGCCAGTGACAAGCCACAGTCTCAGGGCTGAACAGTTCTTCCTGCAAGGCCAGCTCAACTCACTCTTCAAAGCTCAAGTCAAGCTCTACCTGCTCCAAGAAGTCCCCCAAAGCTGGGCACAAGGCATGACATCACCTCTACCCCAAACCCAATCTATTTCAGTGTGTGTTTAAACAGAACCCCAGCGATGGGTCAAAATGAAACATCAGTACTGTTCATGAGAGAGTAGAGCCATCAGAAAGTATTATTTTCACTTAAAGGCTAAACACTTGCATGTTTCAGGCAACACTGCCTGACTTGTCTTATGTTATTACATAGTATATAACATAGGGTATCTAGCACATCACTAGGCACTTAACATGTGCTTGATAAATAATTTATTACATGCACTGAATAGATGGTTAGAAGGCAGAGTCCACACTAGATTGCATTTTACCTCAGGAGCTCCAGCTTTGTCAGCACTGTATACATACAGCCTGTTTTTCCAAGTACAAAAAGCATTATGCAAATTTTATTATTGTTTATCACAAGATTTTCAATACATAACTCCCTAGTGATATAAAATCCCTAGAAACAATTTTATTCATTCATCTTTTATGCACCACTGAGCAACTACTCCTTATGGTAGGTCTTCTTCCATCAAGTATCCCTTAGCAATGCACGCTCTCCTGCGAAGCTGAGACACCCAAGCTCACCCAAAGAAGCTAGCAGAATAAATGCAGTCCTGTTATCCCCAGGCAGCAAGCTGCAGGGTCAGGCAGTCCATTAGAAGTCTGACCCCAGGAGCAGGCATTTAGTGCAGCAGCTAACGTGCCATTGGAGTATCTACACACCATTCATGAGTTCCCGAGTGCACGTCTCTATTCTACTTCCTGTCCAAGTGGCCTGCTAATGTCCTTGGAGAGGTAGCTGGTGACGTCTCAAATACTTAGGTTCCTGCCATGCGCAGGAGAAGTCAAGATGGAATTCTGATCTCCTTCCACCTGGCCCCAGCTCAGCCGCTGTGGGCATCTGGAGAGTCAAGTAAGAGATGGAAAAGTTCACTCATCTACATGCCCATCGCTTTCTGCTTTTCAAATAAATAAAAATCAAACAGACCTTTTTTCAAACTTTTAAATCTTTTAATGTATATAAGCATAATTAATTTCACATATACATTTTACATGTATGTTTATATATTTACTTTCCACCTAACACTCCCTCTCACCCTTCTGCTTCCCTTCCTATTTTCTATTTTAATTTATACAATGACATATCTCCAATTTACATTCACCATCTTAACCCTCCACTAAATAAAGAATTCAATAAAGTAATAAGTTCAAACAAGTCCTTTGAAAGAGTCCTGCCTCCAAAATGTTCATCTATGTAACCTTAGGCTGATTTCTTCATCTCTGCACCTTGATGTCGTCAGCCATAGCACCTGCCTTGTGGGAACACTGAAGAGACTGAAAGAGATTTTAATGTGCTCAAAGATATTAAGAGCCCTATTAATGTCATAAGTATCTGTCTCTAGCAGTCCATCAGAATCAACGCTTTGAGTCTATCTGATCAGAGCAGCAATTATTAGTCACCACCGTTTGCAGCATGTACCAGGTCCTCTGGTCCCACCACAGAAATCAAGAGCCAGCCAGAAAGAAATGCTATCTTGGCACCGTGTTCCCAGAGGCCCAGGACAGGATTCACCCTTCCCAAGGTGCGTGCAAAACCCTGCCGGTAGAGAACAGCGACAGGACTCGCCACGAGATGGTCTGTTACGCTGAAATAGGGCACACCTAACTACAAAAGATGAAATGACACAACAAGATAAGAATAATGTTGCAATGTAAAATGCTTGCTGGGTGATTCTGGCACCAATTTCATTCGTTCAAATATATTTCATTCATTTGGGCCAAGCAAGAAATTTATAATCCACAGGGCCCAGATTTCAATACATAACCATTCACTCTACTCTTTGTTGATGATCAATTAACATTGCTAAAAAGCATTTGGACTGGAGAACTTAGATCCAATGGGAAAGGGATTTAAGATGCTGTACTCCATTTCATCATGGTAACATGCAGCTTCCTCTCCTCGACACACTTACAGAAGGCAATGACATCTGTGGTAGCATCGAGTTTGTACCACTAGACCCATAAATTTACTTCCTGTAAGCCCTCCCACCCACTGGGCCCCCAGCCCCACTCTTGGTGAAAAAACTCATGGTTGTTTTGGTTGGGTTTTTTTTTTTTTTTTTTGTATCTTTAGTAATTAATAAGGAATGGTGCATAAAGTAGGCACTGGTAAGCCTTCTTGGTAGCTATGAATGACCAACACTATGTAAGCTGTGGGAAAGAATCAATGTCACAATTCAACTAAATTATTTCCACCAGAAACCTTGTGAATAGAGTCCTGTTTTGTACTAACACTTTGTACCGCCTCTCCGCACAGACGCAAGTTACAGGATCATGCATGGGCTGGTGGGTCAGCCCCTGCTGGACGTGGGCTGGTGGGTCAGCCCCTGCTGGACGTGCTGCATAGCCATTTAGAGAGTGATGACTTCTGAAAGTTGGTGTACCTCAAAGAAATAATCAGTGTAACCTTCCAACCAGTAAAGTGAAAGCTCTGACATTCTATTTAATTTCCTAGGACTTTTTACATATATATACAAGTTCAACACACATATTCCCCCATACATACACTAGCACTGCATTTTTTACAACATAGGGTTTTTTTAGGATTGACTAGTTTAAACAACAGTATTTCATTGTTGTAAGTACACCCACAGTGGAAACATCCTTGGGGCTCTCGCTTCTGCTATTGGAACATTTGTTTTTTATTCTGAATATTTCAGCACATCTATTTACCTGGCACTATATTTAGTACCACAGTGCCAAGATGGCATATATAAAGATTCAATTGCAATTCCCATCTGATGTCCCTTCCCTCTCCTTTTTACCCCCTTTTTTATGTCCACACTCTGAATTCAGCACAAAGTTGGTGTGTTTAATTTAAAAAGAAGTAAAACGCTCCAGGAGACGCCTCAGACCACTGCAAATCACCTACTTTATAGAGGCAGTAAAATTGTGTATCGGATTAGAAGTGATGCTGATCTGAAATTTATGATAACTTTTAATGGCATTATAATTTTTTTCCCTGTGCGCTCTATAACTGCGTCGTTTCAATGCACAGTGCAGTGAGATGAAATTTGTAAGGGAAGAACATTACCCAGGCAAGCCCGGGGTGGGGGTTGGGGGAGGCCAGCGGAATAAGGCAACAGCCCACACAGTCAGAGACGAGCTATTCTTTTCCTATACCTCACAGCGCCACAAACACCTAAGAGTCTCTTTGCAGTTAAAGTCAGGCCAGGATCCAGAATGTGTTGATCAAACTAGGACCTGCTGCGAAAGCCACCGTTGGAGAATACGCTTCTAGAACTCCTCCCATCTCAGCTGAGAGAAGCCCACACCTGGGTATCCTGAAGAAATTTTCTGGAAACAAAACGCTCTTCTCTAGACTGGGTCTACTGTCTAGTCTTCCTCATGATTGCTTGACTTAATATTGCTTCTAAGAAGCAGGAGAGAATTTTCCTGTTCTCACAGACAAACAAAACAAAACAACTCTGCAACTCCTAAGGAACTCCTAGGAAGTCTGCAACTAAGAAAAGGATGGTGACAGAGTAAAAGGGGAAACTCATTAACAGAAGACAGAAAAAGAGGCAGACATGGAAGGACTTTCTAAGATTGCAACAATAATGTCCACATTAATCCACAATTTAGAACATGAAAGAAACCTGCTCAGAAAGGCTACCAGGTGCCCAGCTGTGTGGCACAGAGAGCTAAGCTGCTTCCTGAAGCACTGGTATCCCATATGTACACCAGTTCAAGTCCTAGCTACTCCTCTTCTGATCTAGCAACCTGCTAATACAGCTGTGCCACCTCTGGCCACTGAGGGCATGTGCAGAGTGAGCCAGCATGTGGAAGAAATCTCCCTGTGTCTGTCCTTCTCTCTCTCCCTCTCTATAACTCTGTCATTCAAACAGATAAATTTTTTTTAAAAAATTTCTTTTTTCATACTATAGACATTTTTGAAGTTGTCAGAACATCCTCTTTGGAAAATTTTACACTCATTATTACATTTATGTTAAATAACTTTGGCAAAAATGCCACATGGGTTATACTTTATACATTTTAAAGATTTAATTTTCTATATTGACCCCATATTCTTTCTCTAATAAAAAAATAAAAATATTACATACTAGTGTTTTTAAAAAAAAAAACTTTCAAAATTATTTTAGCAACAGCATAGTGCTTCGTGCCTGTCTCTGGACTTAGTACCTTGTACAATGAGTGTGTTAGTAAATGCATGACCTGCCTTGATTGGTAATGAGCCACTTGTCTTTGAAACGACTCTGGATTACCCTGAAATAAAGGAATTGAAGAGGGGATTCTAGATTTAGAGGAAAACCTCCCCCTTTGACTCTTGTGGTTTGGCTTTGCATTTCTAAGATGTATTTATCTATCTATTTAGCTAAAAGAGTTTACGGGGGTGGGGGGGCAGGGGAAGAGGAAGAGACAAAGAAAATAAGAGAGATCTTCTGTTCACTGGGTCACTCCTCAAATGACTGCCAATGTCCAGGGTTGGGCCAAACTGGAGCCAAGATGCAGGAACTTCTTCCAGACGGGTCCAGGCTCCAAAGCACTTGGGCTGAGTGCATTAGCAAGCAGCTGGATTGGAAGTGGAGCAACTGGAATTCAAATCAGTGTCCATAAGGGATCGCAATACTGGAGGTAGCAACTTGACCTACCACACTGCAGTGCTGTTTCTCTAGGGATCAATCACCCAGTCCTTTGAGATTCCAGCTACACCAGGTTGTTGATGTGTTTTTATTTCAGACGAGGACTTAACGTCCCTGAAAAGAAAGCTTGGGGACACCTGTCAAACAGAGTCTTCAAATGTCCTACCGCTCATTGGCCATCATAATCTATAATCTACTCTTCAGTGTCCATAACCCCCTTTCTCTGAAGAGTCCAGCAAGGAAGAAGAAAATTCCTTCTTTGCTCCCAAGACTTTCAACTTTCTACCTAGACAAATCTTTTTTTTTTAATTTATTCTTTTATTTTCTTTCCACAATATCCTCCCCTCTTCTCCACTTCCACCCTTCTGAAGGACTTTGCTCACCTCCCCCCCTTGGGGCCTCCTCTGGCTATGAACTGTGACATTTCTGCACCTTCTTACCAATGCCTGTAAAAAATTTTTCCCTTCTTCAGTTTTTGGTTTTTGGTTTTATGTCTTTTTTAGCCTTGAGTTCTTTAATCCAATCTGCTCCCTTACTTATGTCTTTCCAGTTCCTGGCACTCAGCAGAAGATAACTGAATATTGAGGCAAAGCACAAAGATCAGCAAAGATGGGGAGATAACGCTTGCTTTCAGAGTCTGCTTTTCACATCTGGGTTCATGGTTCAAAAGGCATCCTCCCTACAATCAAACCACAGCTGTTTGAAGACGCCATTGTCCACACATCATCAACCTGCAAGACACACGCATTTTCTGGGGTGGTTATAAGATTGGTATCACCTGAATGCCTCTCTGGTACTCGAGTGCCCCTACAGGAGGCTCATCAGAGTGCAGGATCTCCTTTCATGAAGTCAGACCCCCTCCCTTCTCCACCTGTCGGAGGTCACCATAATTGATACCAATTTCCTTCATCATCACATCCTCCTTTTTTTCTAACGCTCTTAATCTTCCCTACCACCACCTCCACGAAACCACCACGTATCTCTTCACTATTCTACCACAGAGAGAGGAAAATGCTCCCTAGTAGTGAAGCCAACTGGGCTGCTCATAGCAGATGAACTGAGAGGAAAATGCACTGATTGGCTTCCTCTGCTTAACCAACTGTGTGACCTCCAGGAAGCTCCCTGGACCCTCTGTACCTCGGCTCCTTCTCCTGTAAAGTGTTCTTTGGGGCTACCCTGAGCTTTCAAGAAAATAATGCATGCAAACTACTTAGCACAGGTCCTGGAACACAGTGATTTCTCAGTGGAGTCTACCCCAAACATGATCACAAATGCATTTCTCACCAGGAATGTCCCTCTGCATCGACCCAAGAGGAAAGGGAAGGTAGAACATAAAGAATGGTCTTAAGCTGAAAAAAAGATGAAGATTGAAATAAGAGAAGTCCTGTGCTACTCAGGGGTCCCACCAGATCCCACTGCAGTCTCTCTGTCGACCCTGGCCTGAGAGTCCAGCTATTCGCATCTTCCCCCCAGGAAGACTGCAACTCCAACACTGACAAGCTGAATGTCCAGGTCCCTATGGTCTTGTCTAGAGGCCTTGCCTAATGACAGTCACATCTTAGGTTGACTCTGAATCACTTAGTTTCACCTAATTATATGCCCGAGGGGGGAGACATTTAATACACTTGATCAAGTCTTGCCAGTAGTTTTCTTGTCTAGCCCCATTAGTCTCATTGATACAGAGGATTCTGAAAGCAATTACAGCACCTGTTATTCCCTGAGGGTCCTAGGATGAATACCCTTTCCAGGCTCTTCTCAGAGCTTGGTTATACCTTGTGGATATCACCAGCAGGGCTGTGCCAAGACCCTCCCAGAGAGGCACAGTGCCCTGGGGTGCCAACTAACGTCTGAGCATACTTCAGTCATTCGTGTTCAGAAATGAGGGCATCTGGACTGAGAAATATGGAAGGAGAGGTGTTGCGTTCTTGGGGAAGTTGTTCTCTGCAGTTCTCTCCCCCAGATGTTTATTTCACATGCTGCATACATTACCTTCAGTCCTGTTGCTATCTCTACCCATCTCCATGAAATGCTTTCAAAGTCATGGGCCTATTTCAGAAGCCTGTGTTAGCCCATTAGAAACGTCAGCGCACATTCAACAAGCAACCAGTGCCAAACCCACTGAGGCTTAACCTCATTAAAATGTTTCCACGACACGGGGTCAAACTTATCTTGCAACAGACTCCTTTCCTCTCACCAATCGCTGAGAAACCATTTTCTTTCTAATTAATTTCATCTAGATGAAACCTGCACAAATGTCAGTGCAACAAATTAAGACTTATTGATTATTGGCTTTTTAAAAATAGTTAATGGTTCTGTCCAAAGATGGAATATTTTAGGGACATCAGCAAGACATTTTAGCTTAGGCTAGGTTTGGTTTTCCTGAACAATAAAAATAATGGCACAAGCATCTTGCATAAACTCAGCATTCATTTTGCATCAGGAAAGTTTATATTTTTTAGGTGGAAAGAAAGAAAGAAAGAAAGAAAGAAAGAAAGAAAGAAAGAAAGAAAGAAAGAAAGAAAGAAAGAAAGAAAGAAAGAAAGAAAGAAAGAAAGAAAGAAAGAAAGAAAGAAAGAAAGAGAGAGAGAAAGGAAGGAAGGAAGGAAAAAAGAAAGAAAGAAAGAAAGAAAGAAAGAAAGAAAGAAAGAAAGAAAGAAAGAAAGAAAGAAAGAAAGAAAGAAAGAAGAATCTAAAAAAGTGCAACTTAGCATTTGATGGAGGAATAAACGTGACCATTTCATTCACATCTCATACATGTTGCTCTGAAGGCTCTCCATCTCTGCTGTCCCTTTTTCTTGCGCTTTGCACATCAGTGAATGCGAAATTCATTCATCGTGGTTGTTGGTAGTAAAAAGGAAAGAAAAAGATGCTTTTTTTTGGAGGGGCTGGCACAGTAGCATAGTTGACCAAGTTTCTACCTTTGTCACCAGCATTCCATATGAGCATTGGTTCAAGTGTTAGCTACTCCACTTCCAATCCATGTCCCTACTTATGACCCGGGAAAGCAGTGGAGGATGGCTCATGTCCTTGGGCCCCTGCACCCATGTGGAGGCTCCTGGTTCCCAATGTTGGCCCAGTCCAGCTTCATTTGGGGTGTGAACCAGCCCTTGGATAATTTCTCTGTTCTCCATCTCTGCAACTCTGCCTTTCTAATAAAAATACATAAGTCTTTTAACCAAAAAAAAAATCGTTATTAGAAACTTGGTTTATTAGTTCATATGTTTTAAGATTGGTGTTGGAAAAGGGTGAATGCCTGTTGCTACTGCGTGTTTCCTAGAACTGTCAGTCACTCACCCTAACACACGATCATGTAAAGGTCAGAGAGCATCATGGGCTTAACTGCACTCAAATGAGGACGTAATACACTTCAGAACAGCTATGCTATGCATGTGGTCAAACCCACACTCTGTCCCTCATTTAATTTGAAAACTTTCTGTAAAGGAGCACTGACTCATTGTTAGAGGATCCTAGAGAAATGACTTGCATCAAAGATAAAATTGATAGGAAGCAGTGCTGTGGTATCCCATACCGGTCAAGCCCTGGCTGCTCCACTTCCTATCCAGCTCCCTACTGATGCACCTGGGAAAGCAGCACAAGCTGGCCCAAGTGTTTGGACCCTTGCACCTTTGTAGGAGAGCCAGATGATGGAAGATATGTACATTTGAAAGAATGTTATCAAGTTTTTCCCAACACAGAGAAAGCTGGGACTTGCTATATTCATTAAGGCCAAAAGTGGTAGGTGGGGCAGAGAGGTCCCAGCTGAGGTACAACAAAATGATGACAAACCATGAGACATATGATCTCTTGGGTGAAATGAACAAATATGACTTTCTATAGGTCCCTCGTGAAGCCTTTCACCTTACAGGGGATTGCAGAAGTGAAGACGTGGGCACAGAGGTAAAGCATCTGACCACATCCCTAGGCCATGGGGCCGGGCCGTTTGATTGTCAAGTCCCGGGCAGCTCTATAGCACTTTGATTTCATGATTTATTTTTATGTTTGTATTTATGTTCTGTCAACAACCCCATAAGCTCTGGGATTGCTTTAATGAATAAATGATAAGTTTAAAAATGATAATAGTGTCATCAGAAGTAGAACCAGTGCTGGTTTATGGCCAGGTCTTAATCTATGCTGCGGAGTTGGACACAAAGGACAGATTCTCTCATCCTGATTTGTCACGGCCAGCGCATGTGCGGGCCTCAGCGTTCCTGCAGGGGAGCCGAGGACGTGAGGAGGCTCCATTGGCTGTGCTGCTCTGACAATCTCCAATTCACATTCCTGTTTGTCGCCTTTTAGAAATTGTCTGCATTATACAGAAAGCGCTGGCACAGAGAAGAAAATTGTTCCAAATATCTTGAGATAGTCACTGTAATTTCTGTAAAATTTTGAAGAGCAAAATCATGCTCAGATTCACTGGCAATAGGCAAATGAGCACTGACAAAAAGACAGTATGTTACCATAAGCAAAAACAAAACAAAACAAAATACATAATTTACAAGTGGTGTCTCCTGATGTGATCCTAAGCTTAGTTGTGCCAACATGTTAACCTCTTACAATATACCTGTTTGTCAGAGAAGTTATTTGCCTTAAAGTACCTTTCCTGAGTCAATAAACTCCTTCCTGGGTACTATGTTATTGGTTGAGAAGACTTGTAATTTGTATAACTCGTTTAATGCACATAAGGAAACAGAGACTGGTGCAGTAGGGTAGCATTCATCCTCTACCTGAGCGCCAGCACCTCCTAGGGAAGCCAGTTCTAGTCCCAGCTGCTCAACTTAAAATCCAGCTCCCTGATAACGACACGGGAAAGCAGAGGAGAATGGTCCAGGTCTTGGGGTCCCTGCATCCATGTGGCTGATTCAGAAGAAATTCCTGGCTCCCGGTCTCAGACAGACCCAGTTCTGGCCATTGCAGCCATTTGGAGAGTGAATCGGTGGATGGAAGATTCTCTCTCTGTCTTACCCTTTCATCATTTCCCAACTCAAACCCTTCAGGTAAAACTTTATTTACAAAAATGCTGGCGATAGTTGATCCATTTGGTCACCGAAAGTATCTCACTAGGGTATTATTTATTTTGTGATATTACCTTAAGTTTTTTTTTAATATTTATTTTATTTTTACTGGAAAGTCAGATATACAGAGAGGAGGAGAGACAGAGAGGAAGATCTTCTGTCTATTGATTCACTCCCCAAGTGTCCGCAATAGCCGGTGCTGCGCTGATCTGAAACCAGGAGCCCAGAGCTTCTTCCGGGTCTCCCACAGGTGTGCAGGGTCCAAGGTGTTGGGTCATCCTCCACTGTCTTCCCAGGCCACAAGCAGGGAGTTTGATGGGAAGCGGGGCTGCCAGGATTAGAACCGGCGCCCATATGGAATCTGGGCACATGTAAGGTGAGGACTTTAGCCACTAGGCTACTGCACCAGGCCCTGTTCCCTTAAGTTTTACACCAGAGGTGTATGTCTCGCTTCCCTCACCCTGGTTGTGACACTGTGACAAAGCCTGAAGCACCTCACATGTTAAGCTCTCCATGATAGGACTCCCATTTTCCCTTTGAACTTGATCTTGCGGCTCTCCTCCAATAAACTCATCATCTCAGCCCTTTGTCCCTTTTTCCCCTTTCTTAACTCTGTACAATGTTTCCCTCAACACAGAAACCATCCTGCCCTGCAAACCTTCAAATAAACTTAAACTTTCAACTGGCTCCTCCTCCTCAGGCTAGATCCCCATTGCTTCCACATTGGCCCAGGAGCCCTGCGAACGAAGCTCAAACTCACCGACTACATTTTAAACGCCTTAGTCTCAAAGTCATCCCATTGCTTCCATTCTCTCTGTGACTCCTCACCCCACACCTGCTACTGAGCAACCCAGTTTATGCTCAACCAACCAACCAATCACTTTGTCAGACATTTTGGCAGACCCAAGGATGCGCCTGCCTCAAAGCCTGCTTATGCTTTCTCGCGGCAAGCAGAGGCAGTGACTGGGGCAAGCAATCCAGAAGGTTCTGCGTTTCACACAGACGCTCCCAAGGAGCTGGGCAGGGAGACTTAGGGTACGGCAAAGCAGGGGCCATCCCCCTCAGAGGCTGGGGCTCCTCGCTCCCAGACACTAGTGAGGCAGTGCGGGGACTTGACTTACTCTGCTTTCACAGCTCATATAACCTTGACTCTTTAGAGATTATTTGCTCCCAAGGGAACTAAGATGGGCTTCAGCAAAATGAAGAAAACCAACCAAACAAACAAAAAACCACATATGAAAACCCAAGCCTTGTCCGGCAGGGGGAGATAATTTAATATTATAAATAAACATCTGGGTCTAAAAAGAATTAACCTTTAAATGTAAGTGAATATTGGGTTTACTTTAAATTTTGTGACCAGAATTAGATGTGGATAGTTTTGGATAAAAATACTGATCATGCCAAATTTACATTCGTTTATATATCCCGTCAATGAATATTTTTTTTTATTATTATTATTTTTGTTATTGGAAAGGCAGATATACAGAGAGGAGAGACAGAGAGGAAGATCTTCCGTCCGATGATTCACTCCCCAAGTGAGCCGCAACGGGCCGATACTATGCCGATCCGAAGCCAGGAGCCTCTTCTGGGTCTCCCACATGGGTGCAGGTTCCCAAAGCTTTGGGCCGTCCTCGACTGCTTTCCCAGGCCACAGGCAGGAAGCTGGAAGGGAAGCGGGGCTGCCGGGATTAGAACCGGCGCCCATATGGGATCCCGGGCGTGCAAGGCGAGGACTTAACCACTTGCGCCACCGCGCCGGGCCCACCGTCAATGAATATTTACACATTGTCTCCGTGGCGTAAGTGTTGACGATAGAGTAACGACCAAGGCAGACCTGGTTCCCAGCATCTGGTCCTTTACCACATATTTCTGATCACTTATAAGAATTTTCACAAATTACTCTGGAAAGCAGTAAATAATTACTGAGTCCATAATTAGTTCCTGTTCTAGCTGTATGGAATGCACTGGTAAACAAAATTGACAAATACCCTCTCCCTTAGGGAGCTTACAATCCAGGTGGCTGTGATAAACTGCACCTGTAACACGTGAGTGTTGAGGAAGGCATTTAGCCTAACAAACAGGACGTCAACTGGGATGCCCCACTCCCCATCAGGACCTGGGCTTTTATTATTTACCATGGTTATAGAGGTTCTTCCGTGGCCCTCCCTCTCTTCCCTTCTGTTTTTCCTTCCCACCATGTTTCCCAGAATTATCACAGTAGTATAATCCTTCAGTAAGTCACAAGATTAACTTTCTGCTATTTAAATGTATCATGACATTTTAAATTAAATACTACTGTCTCCAACAAAATGGTCCTAACTGGGAGACCATTATGCTCAGCGAGCCCCAAAAGGACAAATATCGTATGTTCTCTCTGATATATGACAGCCTTTATAAGAAAAATACAAAATAAATAGCAACAGGTAATCAAGTACATACACATGTTTGCACAGATAAACTGTATAACAGAGACAAGCATACTGGGAAGTGCAGTTATGTTGCAGTATGCATCTCTACTCCCAAATAAAAGTAGGACTAACAACGAAACTTCAGTGTGCCTGTATGGTATGATACTAGAATATCTGGGTTTTCAATCCAGCTCCTGATTCATGTCCTGCTACTGTGCACCCCAAGAAGAGCAGCAGGGAAGGCTCGAGTAGTCAAGCGCCTGCCACCCACATGGGACCCAGGCTTGAACTGTCAGCTCCTCGCTCTGACCTAGCCCTGTGGGCCATGGGAAGGACTGCAGCCTTTACTCTGAACAGAGATTATATGACTTGACACTGTCTGCTCTTCCAGGATTAGATGGACCTAGAGGAGGAGCAAGAGTAGAAGCAGGATGCAACTACAGGATGAAGTGAGAGCAGCCAACCCAGCATGTTCACACTGCAGCCACTGAGGGAGTTGGAGTCTGGACTGAATTTGCTGCATATTAAGTACAAACGCAGTCTTAACTATCTTGCTATGGTGAAAATCATTAAGCATGTAAAGAGCTTATAACAGGGTCCAGCACACAACAATTGTTTCAGAACGACAATAATAATTACTGTTATCCACCAAACATTTGTTGATGTCCCTCTGTATACCTGGAGGTGAAAAATATCATTCTCTTGTACAAATTAAAATCTTGAAAATGAGGTTAGAATTTGGGCTCCTAAATAAGGAAGTTCTTGTTCCATTCTGTTTTCCCACGTGCCTATGCTTCAAGGTCATGGACAGCAAACCACTCCTTCCTCATGTCTCCCAGTCTGCCCTTTCTCATGCAAGGCTGCAGAGTGAGTGAGCAGAGTCTCCTCGGAGTCACAGGGCACGCAATGCCCTGAGTTTGGGCTACAAGCACCCTTCCCATTGCCTTTAGCCTGGGCCAGAGGGAGAGAGGGGTTGTTCCTCCTGGGGGAAGAATCTGGAGTGCTGGGAGCCTGTTAGTTCATGGTTGAGGGACTCATCTGGCCTGTCACAGGGACTCTGGGAAAGCCCCAGAGGGAGAGGTATGGAGGCGGCCGGCTCAGCCGGCAGTGCCGCAGCATCCGCATGAATCTCTGGAGAAGAGGCTGCACAAGTGCAGTTGATAGAATATTTGGAGTATACTTTAGAGAAATTTTGCCAAAAGGGAAAGTAGAGACGGTCTCTCTCTCTCTCTTTTTTAATTCCCTACCAAAAAAAAAAAAATCCTCCAGAACTTAAAACTATTTTAATCAGCTGAAAAACATACGTGGGCTTCACAGCTCCCAGACAGCTTGCACAGGCCCCGATAAATGCCTATCGCTCATTTGCATACGCTAACAGCTACGCTTTAATCAGCCTCCTAATCCCTGATGGTATTAATGAATTTTTTTATGCTTTTTTTTTTTTAGTATCATGTTTGCTAATTCAAAAATGATCAGCGGCTTCTGTGTGCCTTTTTTTATGCAGGAAATAATGGGTGAGCTGGGTACTCCTGTTATCCCACTCTCACAAATAATTAAGACTACAAAGGGTACAAATCAGTCTGAATGCAGTGCACAAAGGCACAGGCTCTGCACAGTCCTCTCTCTGTTTCCATTTCTCCCTCCCCCACCCCCGAGTTTCTCCCCCTCTCCTTTTTATTATTTGTTCTTTTTCCTTTGACAAGAGGTGATTTCCCAAAGACTCCCAGGCAGGCAAGGCACCGGCCGGTGTAAAACAGGAATTTCCTGCCTCCTTCCATCCCCGTCGCTGCCACCATACCTGCAGAATGGTGTGAGTTTTCATTTCAGAGGGTTCGGGTTCCTCGCAAGACTGGTGCTCTCAGCAGTAACTGCAGTGGAGGGAATGAAAGAGGCTGAGAGTTCGCTCGTGCGTGCCTTTGCTCTATTCCTCACCCTCCTCTTCATCCACCTTCTGGCTACAAACTCAGGAAGAGCCTACCAAAGTCAACAAAGTGGGGAGACTCTCCTCCTGCCCTCGGCCTGCTCCTGAGGACCCTGCATAGTTTAGGACACAGCTGGCCTGGCCCACCAAAGACAGGGCAGCCATCCACAGGACCCCTGGTTTATCCTGGTACAGCATGTCAAAAATGAAGATTAAGGGCAAATATGTTAGACCTACTGAAAGCGAGAGAGGCTCCTGGCTCCAGATTCGGAGCAGCTTAGCTCCAGCCATTGAGGCTACTTGGGGAGTGAACCATCAGATGGAAGATCTTCCTTCCTCTCTGTCTCTCCTCTTCTCTGTACATCTGTGTTTCCAATAAAAATAAAATAAGTCTTTTTAAAAGTATTTATATATTTGAAAGGCAGAATTACAGAAAGGGAGAGAAAGAGAGGAGAGCGGGAGAAGTCTTCATGTGCTGATTCACTCCTCAGATGGTTACATGGGCCAGCACTGCACCAGATCCAAGCTGGAAGCCGGGAGCTTTGCTTGGGTCTCCACATGGCTGAAGGTCCCAAGTGCCTACACCATCTTCTGCTCCCCAAGCTCGTTCGCAAGGAGCTGGAGCAGAAGCGGAGTGGCCGATGTCAAACAGGTGCTTAGCAATTTTCTTATTAGGGGAATTCTGGGAGAAATGATGAGACCATTGAACTTGCAAAGTCCTTTGCAACAAGACAAAGAGCTCCATGAAGATACAACACCCAGCAAACCAGTGGCCTCTTCTCCCACAGTGGCCATCCTACCAGCTAGCAAACTCTCACTGACCTACTCACTGGAAAATAACCTGGACTTCCAGACAAGTGAGAACTGCAAGCATTTTAATGTTGACTTTTAGTCCGTCTACATGTAGCTGAGTGTTTTTTCTGGAATCCTTTTGAAATGTTCTCTGGTAGACAGTAGGCACTCAATTAATGTCAAGCTAAATTATTTTGGTGTTCCACAACTCTAAAATGCCAAAGTTAGCAGGTTATTCCTGACATCCAACTTATCTAATACTGTAGTATCTGCTTTAACTACATTTTTTAAAAGCTTCAGTCCAAGAATATATTTTGACTTTAAATTTACTGGTAGGGCTTGGCGTAATAGCCAAGAGGCTAAATCCTCACCTTGCAGCCATTAGGATCCCATATGGACACCAATTCATGTCCCAGATGCTCCACTTTCCACCCAGCTCCCTGCTTTGTGGCCTGGGAAAGCGGCAGAGGACAGCCCAAAGCCTTGGGACCCTACAGCCACATGGAAGATCTGGAAGAAGTCCCTTGTTCCTGGCTTTGGATCAGCTCAGCTCCAACCACGGCAGCCACTTGGGGAGGGAACCAGCAGATAGATAATCTTTACCTGTCTCTCCTGTAAATCTGCCTGTCCGATAAAAATAAATAAATCTTTAAAAAAATGCTAGATTTACCAGCAACTAAATCATATGTTTACCATAATGAAATTATATTCTTCTCTCAAACTCATCTGAATTTAGATATGGCCTCCCTAGCTTTATTGTATTAATCTCATACTCAGCTTGGACCATTTTTACCCTGTTTCAACACCCATCAATTCTTACTGCCAGGTCTGTACGGCTGCTGGCATCACCTCTGGCATCGCACCCAGCGGGCAAGTGGACAGGCCTCCGTTTGGCCATTCTGGAGAAAAGCTGGAGATGGGGTGGAGGGCATTGTTTGCCACTTGGCCTTTTCTCTCTGCATACAGACACTGTATTTTGAGTTTTCCTGAACTGAAATATTAGGATCCAACAGTATTTTAGACATTAGAAGTGGTTAGTTGATTCAACAGTATTTTTTATAGTATTTTTAAATCTAATTTATTGGTTAGGCATCCCTAATCCAGAAATCCAAAATTCCCCCAAATCTGAAACTTTTTGAGTGCTGATAATAATGCTAACAAAACTTCAGACTTATGGAGCATTTCAGATTGTTGTCTTAAGGATCTATATTTCTGCCATCATGTCCTATAATAGCAGT